>NC_141152.1:76936393-77242302 GCF_053477565.2 Lygodium microphyllum
TATAGGTTAACGAAGTTGCTGGAGGAAGCCTTTGCTGCGAAGGAGCTTCTTGTGGCCATTCCAGGTGGTTTTGTCCCCTTTTTGAGTATTTTCCCTTAAGCAATTAATGATATATGTGTGTGTAAGGGTTACTTTATTTTGTTTGGTGGGGATCGACAATCGAGGCATGAAGTCCCAGGTTTAGGCTCTGTATGTCTGGGGGAGGCTTGAGTAGTCATTGCCTCCTGCAAGGCATTGTTAGGCATTGTAAGACCTATTTTAGATGGGAATTCTAGTGACCCTGTTCTATTGACTTGCTAGGCGGCCATTCTGGGAGTTCCTGTTAGTTGTGAGGAAGTTAGAGAAGCCTCTTAAAAATCATCAAATTGAAACAAAACCCTAAATATCTGAAAGACAATATATGAATCTACAGAGGTGTGTAAAAAGGGGTTCTAACCCCTATAAAAATAGATATGAAAAGAAAGAAAAATCCTTGAGTTGTTGTTTATCGTCTTGCAAATGTCTCGTAGGTTCTTAGGGACGAGTCAGACCCGGGGCCAATGCCTTGTCTTCTGAGGGGTGGCATTTAGCTGAAAAACAAAGAATATAAGAAGGTTGTAGTGAAATAAAAGTGAGCGTTAGAAAAGGATTACGTGTCGCCTTACACGGGCTTGGTAGGTTCTTGGGTATCGAGACAAAACTTAAGGCCGATGCCTTGCTCTCCTTGGTTCACTACGCTCAGCTCCCTCCTTTTTACATGCCCGAGTATGGAAAATAAGAGGTTAAAAACCCAATGTGCTAAAAGATAATACTTGTTGCTCAAGCTATAGGAGTCCTCACCTAGTAGGAGCTCCTAGTTGTGTTGTCCTTAGTTAGGTAGGTAGTTCAGACCACCACTGAGGATGACCTCTTTGATGGTTCTTGTTAGCTTGGTTGTGTTGCAGTAGTTGGTTAGTGACTAGCCTTTGACTTTCTATCAGATTATGCTAGGCCTACTCCTCGTGGATTTCATGCCTTGGTTTTGACAAGGGGGTAGGGTGAGAGCTGTGATGTGTTTTGTTGTGTATCTATTTTGTATCAGCTTGATGCTCTTTGTGATTGTGTTTATGTGCATATTTGTTCGTGGGATTTGACGAACTGAGTCGCCCTATCCCGTGGTCCCCAATGATAGATGATTTTTTATGCCGAGAAGTACTTAAAAATAGCAAAAAAAATCCAAATTTCAAGGGAAAAATAGACTTCATCGAAGGCGACGGTGGTAATCACTACAATTTTAAGCGGCAATGCTTAGAAAAGGCTTAAAAGACCCACTTGACGACACTTGATGAACCCCCCGGTACCTTCCCCCATAAGAATCCCTCCCTTAGATTTTTTTTTAAAATTTTAACTCAAATTTTTTTACTCTCTCCCCCTGCGGGGAGAGAGAGAGAGAGGGAGTAAAGGAAGAGAAGGGGGGCATGCAGCCCCCCAGGTGGAGGGTGGCGGCCGTTAACGGCCATCTCCCCTCCCCTCGTGAAGCCCTCCTCTCCACCATATAAGGGAAGCCCCCCCTCCCCCCTGGGTGGTCGTCAGCACGCAGCCCTCCCCTCCCTCCTGGACAAGCAGCCCCCCCTCCCTCGCCGACAGACAACAGCCCCCCCATCATCATCGCACAGAGACACACACAGAGAGAGAGAGAGAGAGAGAGAGAGAGAGAGAGAGAGAGAGAGAGAGAGAGAGAGAGAGAGAAGCTTCTGGAAGCTTCTTCTTCCCCCTTCTTAAAAAGAGGTTACACACCCCTGTATTATTTTCGGAAATACACCCCTCCCCTTCATTATCTTTTCTCTACTGAGAGGTGGCAAGAATTTTGCATAGGAGAGTGTGAGAATTCTATCTCTCGTACACGCGTCTTCGAGTATGGCCCCGAAGCATAGTTCCACAAGGATGGCCGGAAACCCTGCAAGTGTGGATGGAGGTTCGAATTAAGACGACACTGCAACCGCGAACGGTTTTTCAGGCGTGAATACCATTGGAATCAAGACATCACTCCCAACCCAGGTTGCTCTATTATTAAATCATAGATTATAATTATCACAGTGAAAAATCATATTCACATGCATCACATTAATTGCATGTTTGATAATTTCCTAGGTATGAACTTAGATGTGATGTATGTAACAAATAAGATAATTTCCGTTGTAAGATGACATCATAATAGGTGAAATCGATTAGATAATTGCATCGTAAATTACCAAAAACATCTTGCGAGAATTCCTGCATAAAGTGCATTGCTCCTTGCATAAGTTCTTGCAAAATACATTTTAGAGGATATTGAAAGAAACAAAGTGCATTTCCATATCACAAGATGGATTCTAAGGTACATGTAATAAACTACAGAAAAGATTAAAGCTATACTCATACCATAATCACCTAAAGTTATAAAGGTCAGATGATTCAAGAAGGTTATAGATCGTGTAAATAATTACATAAAGGATAATGTTAAGATTGCATGCATAGAAAATACATTTACATGTGTAGCATAAAATATCGAATGGATTATATCAAAATTATAAGCATTGAAATGAAGGCATGGCATTACGTTGCGTGCACTAAATTTTTTGGAAAAATTCAATGTTGCTTGTAAATTACCAAATGAGAGTGAGATCCATGAGTCCCATTCAAAGTCCTTAGTGACTTCAAGAGGGATAGGTAAAAGCTTAGTGCACGTGAGCATTATTAAGAGGGCTTAAGAAGATTGTACTTAAGATGGAGTAGGAACTATTCTAACAAGAACCATCTTGACCAACCATGGTCAAGAGGATAGAAAATCTTGATTAATTAAGATCAAAGATAAAGGTAGATAGGAACTTCAAGGGATCTAGGAGATAACCAGCAAGTTGACCAATCGAGGACGACGGGGTCGTCCATAATCTATTTTACAAGGAGACCTAAGGTAAGGACAATTAGGGTTGGTAGGGTACAAACCCTAACCCAAAGAAAAAGGGAAAACAAGCAACCTAGCCTACCAAGCCCTTGGAGTCTCGCCCAGTCGCGAACGATCCAGGACCGAATGTTGGGAGCATTCGGGAAGAAGGAATCAGACCTTAGTAGTTGGTCGTATGAATGACCTCTAAAATGATCGTGATTGTACACTTACATACATTGTTTGAACTTCTTTGGTCAAGGAACTAATTCAAGGCAAAACACTTAATGCTTCAGGTTAAAAGCCTGGAGGGAGAGGCAGGTTCAGTTACCTCTGACTGCCTGCCTGGCCCTATCCAAGGGGGTTGTTAGCCATGCCGGGCATATGGACCGAACCTACCACGAGAGGTCTCTCTGTGGGTGCTGCTTGGAGCGGGAGGACGCTTGGGTGCCAAGGGAGGCTCTAGCTATAAATTCCTTGCCTTCGGATCCCACACAAGAGGCCGATGTGACTCGAGATGGGATCTCGAGGCCCATATACTAGTCTACAGGTGAAACTTGGAGTAGCAATCCTGTTGATTGTTGGGTTAGCCTTTGGGAATGATACTTGATGTATTCCGGGACTATGATAAAGAAAGATCAAATATTTGAGAAAGAAACTTGCTTGACATTGTTTTTGTATCAGTGTCTAAGTTACGCGAAGGGACCTGTGTTTAAATTGGTTAATAAGGAAGCTGCTTTTGCATGTCAAACATAATGTGGTAGGTTGGGGGAGGGAAGTTTGAGTGCTAAAATATAATATAAAATCTGATGTATTTACTGCATTATTCATATAGGATGACGTTAAGTTAAATAAAGGGAAGTACATCACGAGTGTAAGGCTCGGTGCCTTCTCTCATCACAGCAATTACGCGTTAGTGTATGGAAACATGAAAAGAATGGATTTGCACAATGCATGAGGTTGTTTTCCAATTGTTTGAGCACTTAATCATATATACATTTGCATTAAGCATCGTTAAATGGTATCAATTACAAGCTCCTGGATGCATAGCACTTGGTTTCTTTTGGACTTGACCCACATAGAGAGAGTGAGCAACCTGGTTGTAGGTATAGACGGTGGGTCAAAGGGGATGGATAAGTGAGGATAAGTGCATTCCTGGAATGTTAAATATATTGGCAGTAAGAGGGGAGTTTTTTTCGAATGTTTCTATGTGTGGAAGCATCGTATCAAGGGGCCAATCCCCAAGATATAGGAGAGCTGCAGTAGGGCCACGACAATCAGCCGGTGGGGTGCCCTTGTGTCTGTGATATGTGGCATTTATTACCGATATATGTATAATCTCCCTCTGAGGAGACGGGGAAAGGAAACATCCGTTGGATTATAGACTATAAACGCGCAGTGATTAGTGTTTAGGATAGTGTATCTCTCAATGAACACTCCTGGCCCACGAGGCCGTGTGGTGGGGTTGTCTGTTGATGAGTGCATGAGGTCCGGCTAGTGCCTTAGCCGGCCATTTTAGGTCCCATCAGATTCTTCCATAAAAGTGCACTAGAAAAGTACAGAAAGTCTGATTTTTCACCATGCACAACGAAACACCTAGTATTGAGTGTACATAAGTTGAGGATTATTTTCAATAACAAGGAATGTAGTCAAACTTAATTACTCAAGGAACACACCAATAGGAGGGGACCTCATAACATAGTTGGATGCTTTGGAGCCCCATGAATAGGACCTTCAAAAATGGTAGTGGGACCAAAAGGACAACAAGATTGAGGGCAAAGTGCTACAAGAGCTACTAAGATTGATCGACAACCTCATGGATCAAGAAGCAGGAATGATGTCAAGAGCAAACGTAGACTAGGGAGACGACCAGCTAGACCTAGGTAAATTCCCGGTCACGATCCAAGACATGGTCAATGAGTACAACATGCTAACCAGGATAGTAATCCATGATAGGCCAGTAAAGGGGGTAGTGGCAAGCCTATAGAAAGAGAGGAAAGCAATTAGGGGAGCACTGTAGGGCATAACTGCCTACAATCGTGAGCAGAGCACTAGGAAGGTACAATAAGACATAGATGTGCATAAGGCTAGATATGTGCTAGCCTTAGCCTGCAAAAAAAAGGCAGGACCAACACCAAAGGAAGAGAAAGCAGTGGAGGTAGACCTCACGCTGAGCCCAAGCACCTCATCAACAACACAACTATTGAACATAGTGCGGCAGCATTAGCAACCACGCTACTCTTAGGCCTATGAATTACTCAGGGGGCAAAGAGCCAAAGAAAAATCCATGCAATGGCTAAGCATCTGGACAAGTACCAACCTGATACTGACATGTATAGTTTCGTGGAGTAGTTTGAGCAAGTTTGCGAGGCCAATGGTCTCATGGACCTAGCACAACACTCCCAATCATTTGGGCTCTACTTAGGCAATAAAGGTAGGACATGGTACACCAGCTTGGATGTGGCACAGCGGGAAAAATTTTCCTGACTAAAAGATCTCTTCATTAAGAGATTCTCAGAAGCAGGATACTTTGATAACCTCATAGTCCAACTAATGAGTGTTTGTCAAAAGAACAATGAGGGTATAAGAGACTACGTCACTCATATGTGTAGCCTCTTCAAGAGAATCCCCACGAATGAGCAACCAAATGAAAGAGTAGTCTCCATCGTGTTCATGAACGGAATCTCCAGTGAGGAGTTGTACAAGGCTTTGGCAAGCAACTCTAGTTTGCAGTGAGTTGTGTTAGCTAGGGTATTTGATGAAGCAATTAGGGTGGATGATTAGCTAAGAGAGAGAAGCTCTCAAAGCTCAGAACCGCGATAGCTCCAGTTAGAGGACCATAGAGAGGACCACAACCTCGAGTGAGGGATCAACCCCTAACATGTAGGATAGGGGGAAGAATGTGGATCAGGGCTAGGAACTCATCGAGCTGAGAATGGAGCTAGCACGACTACAGGAGTTGGTGAGGAAACCGATGCAACTGCATGTCCAATGTGTGCATTGAGGAAGCAACCACTTCCCAATCCAGTGCGAGAATCCTATGTCTAGGCCTTGCGTGAACTAAAGTAAATTTGGCCCATTAGGGCCAAAAACATTTCAAAAATGGCACTTGTAAGAAAATGATTAAGTTACTAATTAGTTGAGGTTTTAAAATAATGAACCCTCCTAATTTGGCCATTCAGATGTAATTAATGAGAGAATTTATTATTCATTTAAGAGGTTAGCCATTAAATGCCTAAGGACGTTAACTCATGTCAGAGGTCACTTTTCGGCCATTATTCTTTCTTTTTGAATATTCTACTATCACGTTTCCCACCAAAATCACGCTTCTTTTTTCGTCTGCATTCATTTGAATCATTGTTCTCTCCTCTTCACTTTGTTTCTTAGTTCTTAAAGCAGATTTTACTCTGTCATAAAATTTCTCACCAAAATCACGTCTTGTTCTTACCAACAGTGTGCATTGGTCTCCCTTTGTCTCCCTTCGTCTCCTTTCACAAAATCTTGAGAAGGTGATCAACAATCAAAAGAGTCTCTACACAAAGGATCAATACCACTTACTTGCCGATTGAGCTATAGAGATATGGTCCTCCATGGACCTGAGACGAGATCATCTCGTTAGTTTTCAGCAGACCCAACTAGGTTGGGACATCCAAGCCACATCTTTACTTCGACCCCTAAGACATCCATTCTGTAAGATTTTGTTTCAACTAAATCCAAGCTTTTTATTCATTTAATTCATAAGAAAATGGGTAAAAGAGTCCCATGGTGTTGATACAAATTGGTAGGGAGAGATATACTAAGGATAATCCTTAAGCTAATAGAATAGAAAGTGAAAAATTTCACCTTGATCTTGGCACTTGAAAATAGAATATCTTCATTATATAGTGTTGTAATATCAACTTTTTAGCAAGCACTAATGGATAAGACAAGGATAATATATTATAATTAGAAGAAAGGAAGTACTTTGATTTCTAGGAGATAAAAATATTTACCTAGTAATAAATTAAAAATTTTATTATTTAATTTTGTCTCTTAAAATATAAAAAATATTAAACAAGTAATAGATAGAAGTATTAGTGATATTGTGTATTATATCAACTTTAGGACTAAGACGATTTATGTATGTAGGATGCTTCGAAGAATATGAAGGATACAACTTCTTACTTGATATTAGCTCTTGGGAGTCTTTTTCTCATCATACCCTCAACTATGATTAGCACTATGGGGTTTCAAGTTTCAATATCCTCAATTGTGATTCTTATTAGCACTATCAGATTTCAATACCTAAATGGTGGCTTGATGTCATGGGATGATACTACTCATGCTATCATATCCTAGAAAATCTCTTAAGATCTCTTCCCTTGATTTGTAAGAAGAAATAGAAAGGATTTGACTCTATTTCTTTCTCTCAGAACTGCAAACTGATTTTATAATTGAAAGCATCACTACATTATTGATGCTTTATCCTTGTATATCTTTTTTCAAATGTAATATATCTCAATTTCACAAAAAAAAAAGACCATCAAAATAATCTTTGTGATTATAGATCTCCTTTACTCTATAACATTCATGATCTTATTTATTTGTTAAAAATAGTTTAAAGAGTATTATATGATGTTATAGAAAGTTCTCTACATGAAATAACATGAACTTTTGACAAGTCAATGAAGTTAGATAAATAAATAACATGAACTTCCTTGAGCAGAAAAGGATCTAGATTGATTTGTTGGTTGATCGAGTACTCTAGGGGAGATTGGAACCTTGACAATTGTTTGCTTTGTCCTTGTCATCATTGTTGCGCTTGAGAATATGATAGGAAGAGTAAAAAAAAACTATTCGCTGGTATGGTCGATACGACATGGAGAGGATAAGTTGATATGACGCGAGAGCAGCAAAGCCAAATTTTCGCAGGGTCATATTCGCGTTGTATTGTGGAGCGGCTCCTCATACGGTACGAGCGTGGCAAAGCATAATGTTTGGTACTATACTTCTCACTCCGTATCGTGGATGACTTGATATGGCGCGAGAGTGGCACAACAAAATCTCCGTAGGGGTCCTCCTCGCTCCGTATCATGAACGAGTAAATATGCGTGTGCAAAGTACACCCCCCTTGTGATGACTTATTTTTTGTGAAACCTTAAACCCATTAAAAACATTAAAAAAAAATTACATAAGGCTATAAGACTTTGAAAAAAATTTAGAAAATTTTAAAGATTTTTTTGAGCTCGTTTGCTATTTTAAAACTATTTTTTAACAAAAAAGGGCCTAAACTCCTCGAACATCCCATTTTTGTGCCGTATCAGATATGCTATTTTTGGGTGATTTTTTTGTGACTTTTTGGTCATTTTTAGGCCATTTTTTGCTTTAAAATAGTTTTAAAATAGCAAACAAGCTTAAAAAATATTTAAAATATTCTAATTTTTTTTCAAAGCCTAATAAACTTATGAAAAATTTTTGGAAATTTTTCAATGGATTTAAGGTCTCACAAAAAATAAGTCATTATAGGGGGATTGTACTTTGCGCGGCACGCGCATGTTTACTTCTCCACGATACGGAGCAAGGACTCCTCCTACGGAGATTTCGTTGTGTCACTCTCACACCATATCACATCATCCACGATATGGAGCGAGAAGTATAGTACCAAACATTATGCTTTGCCACGCTCGCGCCATTGTCAAGATTGTGGGAGAGAAGGAAGGAGTCTCGCTTGAAGCTTTCTTGCTTGCACAATGGGGGAAGACACACAAGGGTGGAGGCTGAAAACAGTTTTCCTCTTCTTAGTTGTGTAAGCCAAAAGAACTCAAGTACAAAGAAATAGAAGAACCCTATATATGGGTCTCAAACCAAACTCAACTAACTAAGGTGGCATACTAACTGAGCCACGAACTAGAGTAGATAAGGATAGCTATCATGTAGCTATTATTCATGGGCGGTGTACCAACCGCGTCTGCAACTGACAAGTCGGTGACATAAATATACAACGGTCACCCTGGCGTATCACGAGTGGAGCTCGATATCTCAACACTCCCCCTCGAGCTCAATCCCAATTCCTGCACACCAAGCAGGTCTCTGAACTTGCGCAGCTTCTCTGCACCCAATGCCTTCGTGAATATGTCAGCTACCTGATCCTCTGTGCTGACATAAACTAGATCAATAAGACCTAGTAAAACCCTCTCTCGCACATAGTGATAATGCACCTCAATGTGCTTTGTTCTAGCATGATAGACTGGGTTATTTGCCAAGTGTATACTACTCATGTTGTCACAATAAATGACAACTGGCCCATCTGTAGACTGATGCATATCATAAAGTAGCTTATGCAACCAAGCTACCTCACATGCAGCCATTGCTGCACCCCTGTACTCAGCCTCTGTGCTCGACAAGGCAACTGTAGGCTGTTTCTTGCTGCTCCAAGTGACTGCAGCACTCCCAAAAGAGAATACATATCCACTGGTAGATCGTCTATCAGAAATACTACCAGCCCAATCAGCATCAGTGTATCCATGCAACTGTATCTGAACCCCAGTCTCATAAAATAGTCCATACTGCAATGTGGACTTCACATACCTAAGTATGCGTCTAGCCGCATCCAAATGTGGTTTCCTTGGAGCCTGCATAAACTGACTTACCAATCCAACAGCATAGCTCAAATCTGGCCTGGTAATAGTCATATAAATCAAACTTCCTACTATGCGTCTGTACATAGTAGGGTCTTCTAGAAGCTCACCTGCATCTGTGCTCAGCTTCACATTTTGCTCCAAAGGAACTGAAATAGGCTTACAGCCTGTCATCCCATATTTGGACAGCATGTCCAATCCATACTGCCTCTGCAAGAGCTGTATCCCACTTGGTGATCTAATCACCTCAATGCCCAAGAAATAACGCAGCTCTCCCAAATCCTTCATCTCAAACTTCTGCTTCAATAGCATTTTCACATGAAGGATATCTTCATCACTGTCACCTGTCATAATCAAATCATCAACATAAATGACAAGCAGCATAATACCTTTCTCTGTTTTTCTCACATAAAGTGAGAAATCTGCCTTGGAAATCTGAAAGCCAATAGTGACAAGATACTGTCCTATCTTGTCAGACCATGCTCTAGGTGCTTGCTTCAAGCCATACAAGGCTTTCTTCGACCTGCAAACAAACTCAGGATGAACAGCATGCACATAACCTGGTGGCTGCTCCATATAGACCTCTTCTTGCAAATCACCATGCAAGAAGGCATTCTTTACATCCATCTGATGTAAAGACCATCCCTTTGATGCAGCCATAGCAATGACTGCTCTTACGGTTGCCATCCTTGCAACCGGACTAAATGTTTCTTCATAGTCAATGCCATATGTTTGTGCATACCCCTTGACTACTAATCTTGCCTTGTATCTGTTCACAGAACCATCAGCATTGTGCTTCACCTTATAAACCCACTTACAGCCAATTGCATTCTTACCTTTAGGCAAAGGTACTAACTCCCATGTAGCATTTGCTTCCAAGGCATCCATTTCTTCATCCATGGCTTTCTCCCATTTTTCTTTTCCCATGGCTTGCTCAAAAGATGTGGGTTCTGGTTCCTGTATCACTTTGACCATATATGCATAGTGAATGGCTGTAAATCCATCATATTTCAGCCTATCCACAGGATACCTAGCTCTTGTAGACCTGCGCAAAGTAGGTTCACTCCCAGGTGCTCTCAAAACATCCCTGGTCTTCCTTACTCCAGGTGTAACAATAGAAGGAATACCCAACTCATCATCAATGCTCTGTTCTGAGCCACTGGATTCACCATCCACATAAGAGTGACCTGCATTCACATCAAACATGGGCTGATCAACCTTCTCTTTTCCTTTTCGTGATACCTGCATACCACTATCTGCATTGCTTTGAGAAGATTCTCCTGATCTCAATCTGCCTGTCCATGGCGAAGAATGTGAACCACTGCTAGAGGACGCTCCAGGTCCACTAATATTTTGTGACTGCTGCTGTGAATTCTGTGTAGCATTACCATTTTGTGCATCTTCATCATCAATCACATTTACTGGTTTATACCAGCTACTCATCTCATCAAAAACAACATCTCTGCTCACTGTAAACTTACGAGTAGAAGGGTTATAGCATCTATACCCTTTTTGCTGCAGAGAGTAACCAATAAAGATGCACTTCTCAGCTTTTGGATCCAACTTGGATCTCAGCTCATCTGGCACATGTACATAGGCAATGCAACCAAAAATTTTCAAATGAGAAATATCTGGTTTCCTACCAGTATACCTCTCCTCTGGAGTCATTCCATGTATTGCTGCAGTGGGAGTCCTGTTCATTATGTAGACTGCTGTAGCAACTGCTTCAGCCCAATAAAAATCTGGCAAGTCTTTTTCATTGAGCATGGCACGAGATACCTCTCCAATATGCCTGTTTTTCCTTTCTGCAATTCCATTTTGTTGTGGGGTATAACTGCATGAATATTGCTGCTTTATGCCATGCTCCTGCAAGAACTTTGCAAACTCATTTGAGAGGTACTCTCCCCCTCCATCTGACCTTAGGCATTTTATTTGCAGACCTGTTTCTTTTTCAGCCATAGCTTTAAGAGTTTTGAAATGCCCAAAAACTTCACTTTTCTTTTTCATAAAATACACCCAAACTTTTCTACTATAGTCATCAATAAAAGTGACAAAATAATGACAGCCTCCAAGAGATGCAGCTTTAGTAGTCCACACATCAGAGTGAATTAATTCCAATGGCTTCTCACTCTCTTGAACATGTCTAGGAAATGGTTTCCTTGCCTGTTTTCCAAACTGACAGGCTTCACATACCTTATGCATTTCTGCAACCTTGAATTTGGGCAATCCTGCAACAATATTTTGGGCCTGCATTGATTTAAGTCGCTGTACATTAACATGACCAATGCGTTTATGCCAGATATCAATATCTGCAACTACACCGGTCCCATGTGCAAACATTGCTGCACTCAATTCAGACATGTCTGCATCCAATGTAAACATTCTGCCCTTCTTCTTTCCTTTTGCTATCAAGCGACCTTTATTTTTCATATCCTCAACAAAGCATCCATGAGGATTAAATCTGACCTGCAAGCCCTGTTCAACCATTTGACCAACTGAAACCAGATTCTTGGTGATATTCGGGACATGAAATACATCGGACAGGTATTTCTTTTTCCCACCCTGCATAGACAAGGGAATTTTTCCAATCTGCACAATAGGATGTGCAGTATCATCACCAGTCTCCACAAATCCTGGTTTTTCCATTTTCCTTGCATCCTCCATCCATTCTGCATGACCTGTCATGTGGTTTGATGCACCTGAGTCAACATACCATACATCATTGCTTTCTTCTGCACTTGTCATAGAATTGTTCATGTGCTGCACCATGAACAAATGCTCATTTCTGTCATCACCCTGTCTACTAGAAGATGCATAATTCCCTTGTTGCAGTTTTCCATTCATGATGTCATTCTGCTTTTTATAGCAGTCTTTAGCCATATGACCCATTTTACCACAGTAGTAGCATTCAACATTACTGTTTGCATTTTGGCCTCTTTGCCATCCACCACGACCTCTTTGGCTCCCCCTGCCTCTAGAGTTACCACGTCCTCCTCCATAGGACTGGTTTTCTTGAGTTTGCTGCATATTCTGATTTCTACCACGGCCTCCAAATCGGCCTCCTCTACCTCTGCCTCTACCTCTTCCAGCATTTGAGTAGAAGACAACTTCTTTTGAAGTTCCTCCTGAAGAAGATGCACCACCATTTCTCTGCTCCTCAGAAATTAGAAGAGCAATCAGCTCCTCAAAATCAGGAAATCTTTCACGAACTGAAATGGATGTCCGAAACTGTGCATAATCCTTTCCTAGACCATTCAAGGTCACAGAAACTAAATCATCATCTTCCACTGGTGACCCAATGGAAGCAAGTGCATCTGCAATCTTCTTCACCTTCATGTGGTAGTCATTGATGCTCATATTTTCTCTTTGCACATTGTGCAACTCTTGCTTGAGCTGCATTTTCCTGGCTTGTGTATTTGTGCTATACATCTTTGACAGAGTATCCCATGCCTCCTTTGGCGTACTTGCATCTTGAATATGCACAATCATAGAGTCTGAAATGCTGATAGACAGCCAATACATAACTTTCCTGGCTCTCTCATGCCATGTTTTAAATGCCTGCATTTGTTGTTGATTGGGAACATCAGGAAGAACTGGTTCTTCTTCATTTCCTGCAACAAATTCCCAATATCCTTTTCCCATAAGGAAATTCGTCATTCTAAACTTCCATGCCTGGAAGTTGTTCTTGTCAAGCTTTTCAGTGACAATCTGTGAAAGAGAATCAGACGCCATTACAGAATACTGCAAGAAATTCTGTCACTGCAAAAAACACAGCTTCACCCTCACAAGGGCAAATCTGCAAAACTGGCGAAAGTGGTATTTGACCACACAGTCACTTCCTAGTGACGATTTTGCATAAACAGGAACCAAGGATGATTCTGAAACTCTTAATGTCTCTGCGCACAAGCATACGATGCAATTTCTACAGTAACTTTTCACCGACCTGTAGAACAGTGGTCGCACAGCATAAAACTGAGCCTTTTCTTGAGTGCGTGCAGAAAACTTCCGTCTGCAAAACAGGCCCCGAAATGGCCTCAAATCAAAAAAACAAGGTCGCCAGGGGCTAAAGCCCTCTCCCGCAGCATATACTGCCCTCTTGCTTCACCGCGAAGGGCGTCTCAACCTGAGACAATGCACTCCTGCAATTTCCGGCTGTGCTACCTGCAGAGATCTGCTCCCAAAACAGAAAATGAAAGCAACACTGCTCCTCTTACCAGACCACCGCGAGCTTGGCTTGCTTTCTTGAGCTCCTTACCACGAACAAGGCTCTGATACCATGTCAAGATTGTGGGAGAGAAGGAAGGAGTCTCGCTTGAAGCTTTCTTGCTTGCACAATGGGGGAAGACACACAAGGGTGGAGGCTGAAAACAGTTTTCCTCTTCTTAGTTGTGTAAGCCAAAAGAACTCAAGTACAAAGAAATAGAAGAACCCTATATATGGGTCTCAAACCAAACTCAACTAACTAAGGTGGCATACTAACTGAGCCACGAACTAGAGTAGATAAGGATAGCTATCATGTAGCTATTATTCATGGGCGGTGTACCAACCGCGTCTGCAACTGACAAGTCGGTGACATAAATATACAACGGTTACCCTGGCGTATCACGAGTGGAGCTCGATATCTCAACAGCCATATGAGCTCCTCCTCCATGGTACAATGTGAATAGGACCCTGTGAAAATTTGGCTTTGCTGCTCTCGCGTCATATCAACTTATCCTCTCCATGTCGTATCGACCATACCATCGAATCGTTTTTTTAACTCTTCCTGTCATATTCTCAAGCGCAACAATGATTACAAGGACAAAGCAGACAATTGTCAAGGTTCCAATCTCCCCTAGAGTGCTTGATCAACCAGCAAATCAATCTAGATCCTCTAATGAACAAAGATTTTAATATGATTAGCAGAATAAGGTACCGAGGATGATATTTGCAAGAGAAAAATTGATGTACTCGGACCTGTTAATTATAAGAGAATGGGTGAGGTGTATGGGAAAATGGTTATCAATGTTTCTTGCACTTCTGAGGAAGAGGACTATCTTAGCATATCTCATGAGGACAAGTCCATGCTAGTTGTAAAAAGGATAATTAATTGTCAGATTCTGTAGTTTATTATTGCATAAGGTAAGGCATTTTGACTCTAAAAAATTTTAGTATATAGAATAATTGTGCTATTGATTGCAAATAACACGCCTTTATTTTTGCTATTAGCTTTAGGACATTGATTGCATCTCTTAGCCAATAAATCTCTAAAATTATGTGTATTGTTGATCCAGTGTTATCAATGGAATTTTTTTCGAGATTTGGTTCAAATATAGCAATGTCTTTCAAAGCTTTTGATTCCATCACAACTACCATATTTTTTTTCATTACATCGGATACACTCACCAGAGAAATTATCCTCATGAACTCTCTAAGTGGTATCCATGGCCAAGGAAGAATGTGGATTGAATGGAATACTGCTTGCTTTTTGGTTAATTATTTATTTTATTTTATTGTCTAATTTAGTTACATGTTTCCATTTGCAGTGCTGGCAGGCTCGTGACTACCTTCTTGGACACCGCATATGAGGATATTGTTGGTCCTAGAAAACCATATAACTCTCTCTAACAAGAAGTACCATCACAAACTCACAAAGTCATACATATACTTGTGGAAAGAGAGTGCTTTTCAAATGTCTGCAAGACAACAGATTCAAAGATACTCAAGATAGATGGAGTGTAAGTCTCTTTCATATTGTTGGTTTTTTTAGGGATCCTTTTTTAGTTTACCAACTTGTTACATTTTTTCTCGTAGTGCTAAGATTACCCTAACTCATATATGTGGTGGATAAGGGAGCAATGTATTGAGTTGATTTTGGATAGGGTAATCACACTAGTTGATTCCAATTCCCCTCCACAAAGCCACGAAACATGCATAATAAAAGAATCCATAATCTGATCAGCATAGATAATGTCCGTGAACACCTTATGAATTGCATGGAAGGTTCCACTTAAGCTTTCCATAGGTTTCCATTATGTACTTGTTGATAGAAATATATCTACAACCAAGAATTCATTATTAGTACTTGCTTAAATGAAAAAAAAAAACATTATCAACTCAAGTCTTACAATGTGTTTGTTGTGAAACACGCTCGTTTGGAGGCAAGTGGATATCCTTCGCCATGTAAACATGTTGCAGTTTGATAAACCACCCTTCATGCATAATTTTGAAAGAAATGATACGTCCCTTCCAGTGATGTTTAATATCCTCTCGTTTTTTTCTTTTCACCTTGTGAGAGTCGTTGCAAGAGGGCAGCATGGCAACCTAATCGTTTATACTAAAGATCTTTGGCTCCCAATTTTCATCAACTCTGTGGCTATAGACAGTGCAAGAGTTTATAAATGAGAAATGCGCCTTCTGGATGCCATACTTAAATCAAATTCGCAGATAAAGAAGCTCATCGAGAAAGATGAATGAACTGAAAAGTAGAGAAAGAAGCTCACTGAGAAAGGTGAATGAACTAAAAAGGAATATTAAGAAGACTAATGAAAATATATTGGGCGCCAAAAAGTTCTCGACTTTCAAAAAAATCATCATTAACTTCACAACAACTTTATTATGTCGTTTATTAGATTTTATAAGTAAATAAGGACTTCGGGACTACCAAAACATGTCAGACATTGGAGATTTTGGCTAAAAAGGAGGAGAGAATCACGAAGTGGACTCTACTATCTCCAAAAAATAGGAGACAAGAATACCATATTCTTGCACACGTGGAAAACTCTCTTTGGACCTTTTCTTAATCCCGTGATTAATAAAAGTGCATTTTTTGAAGCGTTTTTGACCCTAATGATAATGCCATGCACTGTAGGTTTCCTAGGAGATTCCCCTATGTCCAGTAGTACAACCTGCCATACT
Source organism: Lygodium microphyllum (assembly GCF_053477565.2). Lineage (NCBI taxonomy): Eukaryota > Viridiplantae > Streptophyta > Polypodiopsida > Schizaeales > Lygodiaceae > Lygodium > Lygodium microphyllum. The sequence goes on from NC_141152.1 coordinate 76,952,789, forward strand.
TGGGGAAAAGGCCACTAAATTTCCTTGGAAGAGAAGCCCAGCTAGCACTTCCAGTACCAAAATGATGCAAAGCCGTCATCCCTAAAATGGAAATTAACCTGACAAGCATACCCCAGCCACTAGGACCCGAAACCCAGACTTGATGGACTATCGACCAGTGTTGGTGATGGCATTAGGTAGAGGTAGGGGAAGAGGATTCACAGGACTGACCCAAGATCCAATCTCATGTTGGTGGACTTGCGGTCACCCAGGCCACGTATCATCATGCTGTCCAAAGAGAAACCAATTGAATAAGGAAAAAGTTGACCTCATATGTGTTGAGTGCAGCATCACTCACCTCTTTGCTGATGACTGCCCTAGATGGAAGCCATCCTCAAGCTTGGCAAACGTGCCCTCATCTTGGGGATGTTTAGAGTAGAGACATTCGACAATGAGGACACACACCCATCCCATTGCATGTCATGACCAGAGCATAGACAGGCAGGAATATCATTGCCAGGGCCTAGCATTGTAGATGCAGGCTCAATAAGAAAAAAGAGCCAATGGAGAAGGATGAAAAAGACTAACGCAAGGGTCACTCTTAAGACTGAGGGTGTGACAATGCTAGTGACCATGCAAAAGGCCATGGATGCAGAGGCAGAAACTACTGCTCCAAAGATGGTAGAGAAAGGGGGTGCTGAGGTAGGGGAGTATCCCTACCCTAGGCACCAATTCGAGGCAATAGCCAAGGTTAAGGAGTGGGTAAAAGAAGCCCAAGAGCACCTCAAGGATGCTGAGCCCATCTTAGAGGACGAGATCGAGGATCTCTCTAGTGTAAGCACACCAATATCACCTACACAAATAAGGTTAAGAGATGCACCCATGCCACAACCGATGCCACCAAGGCCAAATCTAGATGCCAAGGGCCAGTCGCCAGCAGCAGCTAGTGAAAACCAATGGCCAAGGAGCATAAACCTAAGAGAGAGACAAACAGCCAACAACCTCTTGGCGACCTTAGTGATCACCCCAGTGACCCTGAGTTTAGGAGATGTGCTTAGACAACACCCCACACTATGGCAAGAATTGAAACATTGAATAGAAGAACTGATGGAGCATCTTATTGACTGACTTGTAGGATCATGATGTAGTCACGCAAATACCTAGCTTGACACTGCACTCAGTGCCGAAGTCACTACACGTTAATGCCTTTTGGGAAGGCACTGAGACGCATGTAGTTTTGTCTATCCTAGCCCTAGGAGATGCCACACGGAAATGAATCGCAGATACCAAGGTAGGAGTGAGTGTGTTGAGCCATATTGTGCTCCAAGCTTGGGGAAACCCAACCGTCGAAACCGCCAGGTTCAACATCACCCTAGCTAACGGAATGAAAGTAAGGCCATTTGGAGTCTTTAAAAATTGGCCATTGAAGATTGCGGGTGTCCAGTTCTATGTGAGCTTCATTTTCATGAAGGAGTGGACTACGACATTCTACTAGGACGACCTTAGATGAGGAATGCTCGAGTCATTGAAGACTAGGGCAATGATCTAATGTTCCTAAGGAACTGAATGGAAGTGGTAAAGGTTGAGATGGACACTTGGAAGACAACCCCTATCGACCTGGATCCCATCTCCGCCATGCTTATCAGGGTGACACACCAATAAGGAAGTATCATGGACCCCTGACCAAATACATTTCTTGCCCTAATGATGAGAGACATTGGATACACATGCTAGCAACCATTGATCTCCCATTCTTAGACAAGGAGAAGACGTACAAATAGGCTACAAGAACCACAAGTGTCTCAAGGAGGGAACCCGAAGTGACCCTCTGTACGATTGTGAGGACCTCAAGCAACCGACCTAGACCTATCCCTTCCCATGTTCCTAGCAGCAAGCTAGAACTACATGGGACCCTCGAGTATCTGGCAGGCAAGTTGACTAGCAATCTCGTTTCTAATCTCAAGCCCCTCACAAACCTCCTGAATGCTCCTAAAGGGAGATGGACTAAGGTGCATGACCTAATTAATGTACAATTGGGCCTTAGTTACCAATGAATGACATGCCATAGACGAGAGTCCGGGGGGTAAAGCAAACAAGAGAAGCCAATTCTAATGATGGGTACGAGGACTTAGAATATGACATTGAAGGTGAGGCATAGGCTTCTTTAATGGCAGTTGCATAAAGAAGTACTATCCTCCCACATACCCACTGCATGAGCCCCTTATGCTACAACCCCCTGCCAATGTCTGCATAGCCACCATCACCGTGTAGCCACTAGATGGCGTAGCCCATGATTTTTCAGACCAAGAATCGAACACCAGACTTGCGGGAGTGCCCGGGAGGCCAAGCCCAAAATGCCAAAGGTGGAAATGAACTTTAGGAGAGCCCAAAGGGTGTACCCTTTGGGGCTCCCCTTGGGAGCCCAAAAAAATCAAAAACGGGGGAGGGGGGTTGTGTTTTTTATGTTGATCAAAGAAGAGGGTGCCATCATCACGATTTGATGAAGAGATGGATTCTGGGCCTGTGAACAACCCCCCCAACTGATCTCATGGCTGATCTTCTTCCTATCTTCGCTCTCCATCGCTGCTTTCTGCCCATGAATTTGCTGCCTGGTTGTGGAGATCAAAAACCAGTCTTTCTCTCTCCATCCTCTCTCTCCTGCATAGAGGCAATTCATCTATAAGAAATCAAGAAGAAGAGGGGTTGAAGAATGCTTGTCCGGCTGTGATCGGATTTCTTCAAGCTGAAGAGGAGGCTGAGGAAAGAGGTTCAGCACTGAAGAATGGTTGTTGGTCGGTCCATGGGCTGCTCAGAATAATTATTAAAAAACCTACAACACGCAAGACACGTAGTATGCTCCAATTTTATGAATAAATTTGATTGTTTTTATTGTTTCATGGTCCAAATGTTGTTCATATGCAACGAAATTTTGTTTGAACCTTGTTTGCGTCATGATCGAGGGCTATAACTATAGGAATATAGAACCTATAATGATTAGAGCCGTTATTAATTCTTTAAAACCCGCAAAATGGCATTTTCAATGGAAATTAGTGGTTTTTTTCGATTTTGAGTTGGAGAAAAGGGGGTGGAAATGGGACAAAAGCAAAGAAAATGTTAAGTTTCAGTCAAAATGATAAGCCAATACAAATAAATCAGAAAATACCTATTTTTCATGAAGAATAAATAGGAAAAATATAAAAATGAAGAAAATTAGAATTTTCACGCTAAAAAAATATGGAAAAATAAGATTTATGTGTGTGAATGTTTGGCAAGGTTAAAGCATGAGATTAAGCCTCATTTTGGCCTTTTCCTTTATGTCATAGTCCATGTTTATCACTTTTTACATACAAAAATGATACAAAACAACCATTTACACCCATGCACCATAGCAACACCTAAAAGGTGAGGAGAGAATGAAGGTTGTGTGACGATCTAATTGCTGAAAATATACAAATTTTGATTTTCCTCTTTGTACATAGCATTTAGGGATCGTTCCATAATTAAATATAGGCGACTAGTAGCACGGATGTTTCGGTGGTAGTCCCTAAAGCAACGTAGCACGTAACGCTTAGTTAAAATTCATGAAAGGGCTGTTTTCCGCACCATACATGGCTAGTTTTTTAATCATAAAATGGTTGTGCACAATCATCATACACCTTGCATGAAGCATGCCACGTGGTATCTCTTGGAATGCATTACACTTGTTTGATAAACTTTGACCAACCTTGAGAGGATAGGAAACCTAAGCTGTAGGTTTAGACAAGCCCTTTCGTTGGGGAAAGTCTTTTGAGGCAAATAAAAATCCCTTGGAACACTGAATTATGAAAGAGTAGAGTTTGTGCGAATGTCATATGTATTAGCGACACATCTTGGGGCTAATCCCGGAGGTGTAGGAGAGTCGCAGTGGAGCCACGGAAATTAGCCGAGAGGTGCTTCCCTATGTGTGTATTACGAGGCATTATGCCTATATATTATGGGATCTCCCTTTGAGGAGAAGGGAAGGTGAATGTTGGACTACGTATTGGATACAAACGCAAAATCGTCATAAGCATTTGATGCAAAGTGAGTTTTAGACGCTTGTGTCTCGTGAGGCCGTGTGGTGGGGTTGTCTGTCGTATGCATAAGGGCCAGCTAGTGCCATAGCCAGTGCCGGCCCATTTTAGGTCCCATTAGTGGTGCGTTTGTTGGGAGCTGCCTATAAGTGGCGGTCACCAAATCTAGGTTGTAAAGGGACCTAAGTTTATAATTTCCATTAGGATTATGCTAAGCTAACCATAAAATGGGGTTTGTTCAAGGATGGAAAACCTTAGCTTTCCCTATACAAAACATACTGATGGACTTAGTTAGTTATGTAGAGCATGAGTCCTCTATATAAGATAATTTAGGTGATGAGAAGAGTAACCAATTAGTGGTTACCCCATCCTCTAATGCAATGGTATGGACCGCCTTGGTGTGGTCTCTACCCAAGAGAAATCATGTATAACCATCCATCAACCTAGAGGACATGGAACAAGTATGTTGGAAGCTATGGCGGTCATGGCATCAACAAGTGATTATGCTAAAGCCATAGTGCCATGGGAAAAACTCGACACAGTGGAGTGTAGTTATGGTTGAAACATCCCATGTGGTGGGGCATCATGCCAAAATTTTAAGTATCACAAGGATGTTAGAAGCCCTAGATGTAAAGGGAAAACCTTTGCTAAAAGACACGGTCCCTAGATCCTAAGTGCTAAGGATAAGTTTGCTTTTGAGGAGGGGTAGAAGCTCGTAGATAAAGCCATCATGGAACTGCCTAGGAAGGGGCAAGATATGGAAGATCCTCTAAGAAAGGATCGGAATGACATGCTAAGAGCTATAGGTCTCCCTAGACCACTTTATGAGTTGGCATAAAGGGACTTTAAGGATAATATTGACCTCCCTACACCAGTAAAGGTGAAAATGAAAGAGGTTGGAGACCCTAAGACACTAGAGTTGGATTATGATTACGAGCATTTCAATGCCCAAGTGCTGATCTCGAAGGAAAGGACTAAATGCCCCCCTCATAAGGATCTCCCAATGTTTCATGGGCTGGTTAATGAGGATCCGATGGTGCATTTACGAGAATACAACCTAACTTGCCTTGCAAGTGGGTTCAATGATATTCATGGAATGCTCGTATTCTCAAGTACCCTAAAGGGAGAGGCTAGAAAATGGTACTGGAGCCTCCCAAGGGGGTCTATTAAATCCTTTGAGAAGTTGAGTGATCGATTTTATATGAATATGAAAAGAAGGTGCCTATGACCCAAGTTTTAGGGCAACTGATGCAGATTAGCAAGAGTCCTATCCTTTTGTTAAAGAATGTGTTAGAGCCTTTGATGATATTCTGAGGCTTTGGCCAAGAAGAGCTACTGCATTGCCATGTGATGTGCTATGTGAGCTCTTTTTGAGTGGCTTAGAGATTAACATGCAAATCCAAGTGGGACTACAGAATCCTAAGTCATTAAGGGAAGCAAAGATATATGCCATTGATTATGAGGGACATATTCAGAGATGTTGGAAAAACTTTTGGAGTTTTCCCCACTCAGTACAAGTGCATCCTAGCTTCCAACCATTTCTACAAGGAGATAGCTCACTTGTTGATACCAAGGTATCCTATCAGAGGAACCTTGGTAGCCAAAATCTCCAAGCAGAAAATGGCAATGGTAGGGATAATATACCCCTTGGGAATAAAAAGATTCCAAGCCCAGTAAATCCCTTCAAGGCTTGCAACACTTCCATGAGAGGCAGTTGTGACGGTGGAATTGATAGAACCATTAGGTCTACAAGCTTAAATGAGCGTTCTATGAGTGGTTCTAGTTGTGCTCCTAGTAATGCTCTTGAGAGACCTTTCCAATTCATAGATGAATCATGCTTTTGAGTAGATGCTATTCCTTTTAGTAAAAGCATAGTTCCTATGGCTAAGCAAGCAGAGTGGACAAAGGCAAGTAAAGACATCTCATATGACGAAGATGCAGCATGCCAAAGGTCCACCTATACTAAATAGAAGCCATAAGGCTGTGAGGCCATCTGGTAATGGTGATAAATCCACTGTGAGTCCGTTGGACCAATGTGGGCAGATGAGGCAGTCTGAGAATATGAAAAGGAATATGAAATGGGTTTGGAGGCCCAAAACCCCTAAAAATACCATTGATGTGTCAAATGAAGGGCCAAGAATTGCATGTGGACATGCTTTGATCGATTCCCAAGAGGATGTGACTAAAGGCCATAATGCGACACAATAGGGACCACTGCCCTGAGATGCATGTATGTGATGGGTCTAGGCTTGAAGCTTTGTCTAGTTTGGATCGTATCATTTACATATGGAATGGTCCACTTAGAGAAGATTTGAATGATCATAAATCCATGATTCTCCCTGTAGGAGGAGTTACTGGAAAGTTGGGACAAGCGATCCGTTTGAATGATGACCAAGGGGATGAGATATATCAACCTAATGATGTCATTCATTCAGCTCATAGTACCCAAGAAGAGATAGCCATTATTGCTGAGATATTAGTAGAAAGGCTTGGACTAGTGAATCTACAAAGAGCGTAGATCAAGCTTTTAGCTAACTTGCATGAGTAGCGTGAGGCTAGTCCCCCTATTTTATGCTATCCTGATTAGTTTGATAGGATGTGTTGTATATGCCAAGGAGATCATATATTCCATGGATTAGAATGAACTATCCATTTTAGTCCAAGAGGGCCAGTTACTTTAAGTAGTTAATGTCTGATTTCTTTAGGCCAAGAGGGCCAGTTGTTTTTGGGTTTTAATAATCTATCTCTTTAGGCCAAAAGGGCCAGTTAGTTTGCAATGAAATGCTTTATTTCATTAGGCTAAGAGGGCCAGGTGTCTGTTTAGTACGGGTGTGGTCAGAGAATTTTCATAATTTTTAGGCATGCGAGATAAGACCCTTGGAGATGCCCGACAGTGGAAGACTTCAAGACGGATGCCCAAGATTTTTCAGACCAAGAATCGAACACTAGACATAGAAAAGGAAGTGCCCGGGAGGCCAAGCCCAAAATGCCAAAGGTGGAAATGCACTTTAGGAGAGCCCAAAGGGTGTGACCCTTTGGGGCTCCCCTTGGGAGCCCAAAAAAATAAAAAACGTGTGGGGGGGGGGGGGGGTTTGGCACTTTTGCGCTGATCAGAGAAGAGGGCGCCATCATCACGATTTGATGAAGAGATGAATTCTGGGCCTGTGAACAACCCCCCAACTGATCTCATGGTTAATCTTCTTCCTATCTTCACTCTTCATTGCTGGTCTCCGCCTATTGGCTGCTTGGTTGTGGAGATTAAAAACCAGTCTTTCTCTCTCCTCCCTCTCTCTCTTGCATATAGGCAATTCATCTGCAAGAAATCAAGAAGAAGAGGGGCTGAAGAATGCTTGTCCAGCTATGATCGGATTGCTTCAAGATGAAGAGGAGGTTGAGGAAAGAGGTTCAGCACTGAAGAATGGTTGTTGGTTGGTCCGTGTGTCGAAATGAGCGGGATCTAGGACATGGTAGTCGGTTATGGTGGATGAAAGGAGAAGAGTAAACTCATGATGAAGGAGACAAAGATAATGTTTGTTACACAAGTGAATTAGGTTCCAAGATTGAGACTTGGACTCATAAACACAATCTTGTGTATGTGGACAATGACACTGACACTTTACTGATAAGAAAAGAGTACTATCATTGCATTAAGAAAAGGAAGCAAGTACAATGCTTTATAGGAAAGTAGGAAACTGCAGTAGGCACCACTGTGCATATGGGATAGATAAGCTTGCATGTCCCTGGCCCTGAAGCTCCATACAAAGAGGCTGTTAGTGAGTGTGATTGTTGAATCTCAACACCCCTCCTTAATGATAACTAGAAAGGCACAAAGTGTATAGAGGCTGTAATGAGAACCACCTGCAAAGTGTGGGCACACCACAAACATGGTAGACACCAGAGGCTATTGCAGAAAAGGCTAAGTGTGGGCACCAAAACATGATGGACATCCAGAGGCTATAACAGGGGCCTCACAAAGTGTACAAGGACTGTAGTGCCAAGTTACATGAGGAGTTTACAAAGCTTATGGCAAGAAGCATTAGGGCAAGGAAATACAAGGCTTTTAAAACAATCTATCAGAGTAATGAGAGTAGAAGGACTGATGAGTCTTGTCCTTCCGATCCTGGTGGTCTTCATCTTCATCTTCATCTTCATCTTTTGGTCCATGGTCTTCTTCTTCTTTCACAGCTGCAAGATAGGCCTTTTGGGACCTCTTTCTAGCATGACAGAACTTCTCAGTGTGTCCGGTCCTTTTGCAGAAGTCACAGAAGAGCGGTTCCTTTTTACCTTTGTATCTGTTGTTTACATATAACATTTGTTCATCCTTTGAAGTGCTAGGCTCTTCTTTGCTTTTAAGTTTCTTTTCTGAGAGGCTTTAATGTCAACAAGTTGAGGATCAAGCATATTGGTTAGAGTGGTTGATACATTATCATAGGCAGGAGGCAAACTATTTAACAAGACACCAATACAAACATCTTCATCCATTTTTAGCTTTATCCTTGCAAGTTGAGTAAGCAGGCTTTCCATGTAGTTCAGATGGGATGCCAGGGATGTATGAGGCTTCATATCAAGTCGAAAAAATTCAATTAATAGACCATACTTAGATGACTTTGACTGTGCACCAAATAAGGTATCCAATTTGTCCCAAGTGTCATGGGACGTGTCACACGCATCCACATGATGGATGTAGCTGTCATCCAATTCCATTTTAATGATGGCTTGTGCCTTGTCATCATTCTTCTGCCAAGTAACTGCAAGGTCCGCATCTCGAGGTTTCTTCTCTTTGCCATTTGTGATGGCCCAAAGACCCTTCTTCATCAGGATGAGCTTGATGCGGGTTTGCCAAGTGTGAAACCCGACTCCCTTGAACCGAGAATTTGGAGAGTCTTTTCCCATGTTGGATGGCTGAAGCAGTAGCAAATCAGCTCCAAGATTCTCAGATGTTACAGGTGAAGGAGTAGATTACAATGTGTTAAGAGACACAAGTAATGGTAGTGTGAAAACACACTATGTAGAGACTTGATGTTGAGCTTAAATCTTCCTTGCTCGGGGTCGTCAATCCTTCTTCAATCTTCTCAGGTCTTTCCCTTCCTTGATTTGGTGCTGGGATAGTAGATCAGAGTGGCAGTGGGTTGCTCCAGGTGGCAGGAGAGAAAAAATGATGAGATTTTTGAGCTTTGATGAAACTGGCTATGGCTGACAGTTTAGGGTTTTAGACAGGGGCCTGGTTTTTTGCAGATTGCAGGAGCTATGGTTGATCATTTCCAAAAAAAAAAATTATGGAAATGTAGCTCTTTCCAAGGCCTATCAAAGCCCTATGATCTTCGTCAACATCGCGACGTATGCAGGTGGAATTCGACGTACGAATAGCAATGACGCAGTCTAGACAGTGATGACGAATTTTCGCAACGCCAAGGCTGTCGATTGCCAATGTGCCTCTGTGATGTACCAGGGAGAAGCGTAGGGAGTCAAGGAATGATCTTCCAGAAGAGAGCTTGGGGAGATACTTCCTGGTTCAAGAGATCTAAGAGCTCCAAGGAGGCAGGGTCCTGCAGGCTATGGCAGCCATTGGAGCTTTATTGAAGATAGAGTCAGAATTGAGCTGGGACTGAAGTCATGAACTCAAGCCGAGCTGAGGAAAGATAAAGAAGAGCTGTAAGAGCAGAGACGAGGCTAGGCCATGCCCAACTGAGCTCTGATACCATGTCGAAATGAGCGGGATCTAGGACATGGCAGTCGATTATGGTGGATGAAAGGAGAAGAGTAAACTCATGATGAAGGAGACAAAGACACTGTTTGTTACACAAGTGAATTAGGTTCCAAGATTGAGACTTGGACTCATAAACATAGTCTTGTGTATGTGGACAATGATACTAACACTTTACTGATAAGAAAAGAGTGCTATCATTGCATTAAGAAAAGGAAGCAAGTACAATGCTTTATAGGAAAGTAGGAAACTGCAGTAGGCACCACTGTGCATATGGGATAGGTAAGCCTGCATGTCCTTGGCCCTGAAGCTCCATATAAAGAGGCTATTAGTGAGTGTGATTGCTGAATCTCAACACGTGGGTTGCTCAGAATAATTATTAAAAAACCCACAACACGCAAGACATGCGGTATACTCCAATTTTATGAAGAAATTTGATTGTTTTTGTTGTTTCATGGTCCAAATGTTGTTCATATGCAATGAAATTTTGTTTGAACCTTGTTTACATCATGACTGAGGGCTATAACTATAGAAATACAGAACCCGTAATGATTTAGAGCCGTTATTAATTCTTTAAAACTCGCAAAATGGCATTTTCAATGGAAATTAGTGGTTTTTCTTGATTTTGAGTTGGAGAAAAGGGGTGGAAATTGAACAAAATCAAAGAAAATGTTAAGTTTCAGTCAAAATGATAAGCCAATACAAATAAATAAGAAAATACCTATTTTCCATGAATAATAAATAGAAAAAATGAAAAAAATTGGGATTTTTGCGCTCAAAAAATATGGAAAATTAAGATTTATGTACATGAATGTTTGGCAAGGTTAAAGCATGAGGTTAAGCCTCAGTTTGGCCTTTTCCTTTGTGTTACAGTCCGTGTTTATCGCTTTTTACATACAAAAATGATACAAAAGAACCATTTACACCTATGCACACCGCAGCAACACCTAAACGGTGAGGGGAGGATGAAGGTTGTGTGACGATCTAATTGCTGAAAAGAGACAAATTCTGATTTTCCTCTTTGTGCATAGCATTTAGGGATCGTTCCATAATTAAATATAGGTGGCTAGTAGCACTCAAGTTCCGATGCTAGTCCCTAAAGCAACGCAGCATGTAACACTTAGTTAAAATTCATGAAAGGGTTGTTTTTCGCACCCTACATGGCTCGTTTTTTAATCATAAAATGGTTGTGCACAATCGTCATACACCTTGCATTAAGCATGCCATGTGGTATCTCCTGGAATGCATTGCACTTGTTTGATAAACTTTGACCAACGCTGAGAGGACATGAAACCTAAGTTGTAGGTTTAAACGGGCGCTTTTGTTGGGGAAAGTCTTTTGAGGCAAATAAAAATCCCCTGGAACACTGAATTATGAAAGAGTGGAGTTTGTGCGAATGTCATATGTGTTAGCAACACATCTTGGGGCTAATCCTCGAGGTGTAGGAGAGTCGCAGTGGAGCTGTGGCAATCAGCCGAGAGGTGCTTCCTTATGTGTGTATTATGAGGCATTATGCCTATATGTTATGGGATCTCCCTCTAAGGAGAAGGGAAGGTGAATATTGGACTACATATTGGATACACACACAAAATCATCATAAGCATTTAGTGCAGAGTGAGTTTTAGATGCTCCTGGCCCAGGAGGCCGTGTGGTGGGGTTGTCTATCGTATGCATGAGGTCCAGCTAATGCCATAGCTAGTGCCGGCCCATTTTAGGTCCCATCAATAATACCTTTACCATGTTCACTAGGAGCTACAAACCTCATCTTGCTTGATGATCCCCTTGCCTTTGAGGTTCGTTCCTTTTCTTGAACTTGGGAAGAATACTTTATAACTGTAACAACCCCCAAAGTCTCAAAGGAGTTGATTGATAATGATGAAATCTCAAAAGAGCACGCATTCATCAAACGACTAATAACATCCTACCACAAGCCCCAAAGGTCTGTGTTAATCGTTGAGATTGAGGAACTTACTTGTGTCACTAAATTGATTGCTTATTACGCATTCTCTATTTAATAAAATTATGTCAATAAATTAATGACTCATTTTTCTTTAAGTGTTGATGATGATCTAGAATGGCCATAAGACAAATTAGAGACCAATATTACAAATTATGAAGGGGTAAGGAAGTATATGCCAAGTGTAAGAGTGTACACAAGAATCAAGGAGTTACACATAAATAAAGATGGATTGAGTCCTTAAGAAGAGGAAGTGCATTTGCATTATCTATATGTATTTATGTGTGCATCCGAGCATGCCTGGGAACGTTTACTTGTGTGTAATGAGCATTACATTCATTTGGGGTCATCCTCTCCCTTACAAGTCAAGGCTTAAGGTCTTTTCTTTCATTAAGAAAGACGAGAGAGGTAATTCTCACTAAGAAAGACAAGAGACGTGATCCTCTAGAAGTGAGAAGAGAAGTGATTTTCTCTTTCTAAGGTCTAAAATGACACAAGATTTTGTGTGTAATTCAATCTTAAGGTTGAGGCCCAATGCAATTTAATGAACTCTCCTTATCTATGGCTCAAGGTGGTTGCATGGACCACAAGTTAAGAGTACAATTTAAAAATCTATTTTTTAAAAATAGACATGGTCAATACAACTTTTGTGTTGGATGTTTTTCGATTTGAACAACGCACAAAGAGATATCTCAAAATTGGTGTTGTAGAGTAGAACCTGGAACAACCACATCTTGCATGAAGATCAACCTTTCCAATCTTGGCACTCAAGTCTCTCTCCAAGAAGAGAAGCTCTTGAAAGCCTATAAAAGAGGAGGCTCTCCTTGGATGTGGGGGAGGTGAAGAAAGTATCACTTTGCATACATCCAAGAGGAGGAGAGAAGGTGCAAGTACTACAGAAGCCCTGCTAAAATCAAGTTCCAAGAGAAGGAGAGAAGGTGCAAGTGCTACAGAAGCCCTGTTGAAATCAAGTTCCAAGAGGAGAAGAGAAGGTGCAAGTGTTGTGGAAGCTTTGCTAAAATCAAGCTCCAAGAGGAAAGCCTTGGACATATTGTGTAGGAGAGTCTCAAGAAGGATCAAAAGGTGCCAACTTTCAAGTTGTGTGAGTGTTAGCCAGTTGTATACTGTGTAAGGAAACATGATCTTGTTTCCAAGATCTACAGAGTATCAACTCGTTTATGTGTAATGGAGGAGCTTGCTCCTTGTCAATAATATAACTCAACAAGGGGGGGACTAGCCCATGTTCTAGTCCCTAGTGTGTTGTCAATCTCTCTATCTCTATCTCTCTCTCTACATCTTTCTTTTGTCTCATATGTTCTCTCTCTATGCCAACATAATATTTACCATATATCTTTTAAGTATAGAAGAAAGTTGAGCGTGTATCTCAGATCTTATAACAGTGGTATGAGAGGAGGTCTCTTTGCTTTTCTCAAAGTAAAGGCAATCCTTGCAAGAAGAAGGTAAAGATGGCAATCAATAAAGCATGTACAAGTGAGCAATTACAGGCTCAATTGACAGAGTATCATATTTTGTTGGAGATTCCCCAAGTACGTCAATTGATTGACAACTTAAGGGCAAGGGAAGAATCTACCTTTGAGGGACCGAATCCTCCAAAAGATAGTGATATTGGAGGAAACACCATTGCACCAATTGATGGTGAAGATGCAAAGCATCCAATTGCTGAGAAGCTTCCTAGAAGGAAGAAGGACTCTAGTGTCGAGAAAAGTAAAAAGACCTCACCTCGAGTGAGGCAGATAAGGAGGGAGTCATCTCCCTCAACAACCAGCTACTCCCCTAATTACTCAAGTTCCTCCTCCACCTCATCAACTTCTAGTTCCTACTCTCTTGGTTCTAAGTCTCGTATAATTCACAAACGGACAAAGAGACACCATAAGAGGAGTAAGCTTAAGAAGACTAAAACTTTTAAGTCTCGGGAGGATAAGGACATAAAGTTTGACTCTTACTTTGGTAAGAGAGATCCTACTAAGGCGTTAGCCTTTGTTAGGCAATTTGAAGTTTCTTTTTCTGATGGTAATTTCTCAGAAAAGTCCAAGCTCAGGCATGTAGGCCTGCACTTGAAGGACACTGCTAGCAATTGGTGGGTTGACTCACATTTTGGAGGAAAGAAAACCTATGACTTGGGAAATTTTCAACAATAAGTTTTATGGTTAGTTCTTACCTCTTGATTTTGAGAATGATGTCAAGAAGGAGTGGGATTTGGCTAGGCATGAAAAGGTCACTAGTTATGTAGATAAGTTTTGGTCTACTATTCTCAAGGTTACTTCTTTCATGGAGATCAACGATGAAGAGAAGAAAAGGAAGTTTGAAGCTGGCCTAATCCCTCATTTATGTAGAGCCATGAAGGTGTATCCACATAAAACCTTATCTTGCATGATGCAGTCCGCCATCATAGTTGAAAGTTTGTATACACATGGTACATCTCAAAAGTTGGAGATGAGTTCTTATAGTGCTAAACAAAAGCAACTCTATGATCAGCCAAGAGACAGGACTAATCAAAGAACACCTACCTTTACCCATGACCAATATTCAAGGCTAGAGGGTAACAAGAAGAAGTGCAAGTATCTCTCACCCTCTGAGATACAAAAGTACAAAGAGAAAGGAAGGTGCTTTCTTTGTGGTGAGTTAGGGCATATGAAGACTCATTTTCCTCACAAAAGGAAGGAAGAAAATGTGGTTAAATATCCTCCTCTGCCATCCTCAAATTCTATTCTGCATGTGCAAGCTAACACTCATTCAAATGAGAAGAAGAGACAACTCTTAAAGGGTTGGGGGACACTCAACAATCAACGAGTTTTGATACTCTTTGATCCAAGGTTCACAAATAATTTTGTGTGAGCAGATACTGTTGAAGGCTATAAATTCCATCGGATTCATTGGGAACTCCAATTGGATCAAGTTTTTAGAATTTGAAGGACTTACAACCAATTCTACTCCTATCCAAATGAAGTTGAATCTTAGAATTGGGGATTACCGTGACCAAGAATCTTTTCTACTTACACCCATTGGTAACTGTGATGTTATCTTAGGTATGTCTTGGCATTACAAGATTAGACCTCTTCCCAATTTTGTTAAGAAGACCTTTGCATTTCAATTCAAGGTTCGGAACATAGTATGCATTGTTGCTACTAGAGATTGGCCTGTGCCAATGGTTAGTCATGTTAGCATTTCTAAAGAAATGAAGAAAGTTATTTCTGTGTACATGATTTTTGTGAGAGAGTTAAAAGAAGCTAATGATTCAAGGGCACTTGACACCTCTAATGAACACACAATACCAACCAATGCTTCTAAGTCTCAGACTTTAAAAGAACCCCTCTTTTTAATTGATCAAGCCACACGTGATTTTGTTAAACAATATGAAGATTCTTTTAGTGGTTTACTTCTAGGAGAGTTACCTCCTAAGCGCTTGGAAGATCACACAATTGATCTTATCCCAGGCAGTTCACCATCTAACCAACCGCCTTACCAAGTAAGTGCAAGTCAGCAAGAGGAGATCCTAAAACAAGTAAACGAATTGTTGGAAAAAGGGTTAGTCCAACCTAGCTTTTCTTTATACTGCTCTCCAAACTTACTTGTTCAAAAGAAAGACGGTTCTTTCTATATGTGCATAGACTACAGATCTTTGAACAAGATCACAATCAAGAATCGTTTTCTTACTCCAAGTATAGATGATATCTTGGATAAGTTGCAAGGGTCTAGTATCTTTAGTCGCATTGATCTCAAGAGCAGCTATCACCAGATACGGATAGCACCTAAAGATGTTCATAAGGCAATTTTTTGTACAATGTTTGAACTATACGAGTTCTTAGTCATGCCATTTGGTTTGACTAATGCACCCACCACATTCAATAGAATGATGGAGAGAATTTTTAAATCTCACTCAAAGTTCACAAGTGTCTTCTTTGATGACATTCTAATATTTTCACGGTCTATAGAAGAGCATAGAAAACATATATCTATTGTTTTTCAATAGCTTCCCAAGCATGGACTATAGGTCAATGCTAAGAAGAGTGAATTTTTCCTTTCGAAAATTCATTACTTGGGCCGCATTGTTTCTCACAATTTGGTGAGAATGGATATTGAGAAGATTCAAGCCATTGTTGAATGGCCTACACCTACTTCTGTACATGAAGTTAGAAGTTTCTTGGGCCTATGTTCATACTACAGGAGGTTCATACGAGGTTTTGCATATGTTGCATCTCCTCTACGTGACTTTTATAAGAAGCAAATGCCTTTTTACTGGAGATCAAGGCAACTACAAGACTTTGAAAGAATTAAGTTTCTTGTACTCAAGAACCACTTCTCATAGTTTTGGATCTTCAAAAACCTTTTGAAGTTCATTGCGATGCTTCTGGGGATTGCATTGGAGCTGTGCTTAACCATGAGCATCATGTAGAAGCATTTGAGAGCCGATGCCTCAAGGACCATGAGCTACATGCTCCAGTATATGAGAAAAAGCTGATGGCAGTGGTACATGCTCTTCAAGTATGGAAACATTATTTAGTTGGTGCAAATTTTGTTATTAAAATAAATCACCAAAGTCTAAGATACTTCCTCATTTAGAAGAAGCTCTTAGATAAACATATGCATTGGGCAATTTTTTATTTATGTTTCATTTTCAAATCCTTCACACATCTGGAAATAAGAATGTGGTAGCAGATGCTCTATGAGGGCGACCTCGACTGAATGCAATCACAACTATTTATCATAACGAGTTCATATATTTACCCAAAATATATGCAACTGACCCCAATTTTCTTTTGGCAACTCCATTTTGCTATGGGTGATGTGGTATGGCAAGCTCATGTTGAATGCCAAAGGCCTTGCAATAATCTTCAAATTCATTTGAAGTATATTCTCCTCCGTTGTTGGTACGAAGAGCTTTGAGTCGTAACTCGTACTTATTTTCAACTACTTCCTTATATTCTTGAAACTTGGAGAAGACTTGCAACTTCCTCGTGAGAAAGTATACAATAGTATATCTTGAATAATCATCAATAAGTACCATAAAGTATTTTACTCCAATGAGAGATACAAGATTTATTGGACCACAAATGTTTGAGTGTACTAATTGAAGTGGTTGAGTTGTAATGGTGTAAGATTTGGGATAAGGAAGATTTGTGGCCTTACTGAGAGCACAAGCTTGACAAAATGGAAGTTGAGAGAGAGTAGGTGGAATGCCACGGACAAGCTTTTTGTAAATAAGTTGTTGGAGAACATTCTGAGAGGCACGACCAAGCCTAGAGTGCCATAGGAGCGCATTATGTGGTAGACTTGTGAGTGAAGTGGAGTTAGTTGAAGCATTTGAAGAAGGTTTTAGTAGTGAATACCCAAGTGTATAAAGCCGACCTTCTTTGGGGCAGGTAAGTTTGAGAGAGGGTGTGAGTAGCTGTAAGGTGCAGTGGTCTTTATAGAAGTGAGCAGTGAGAGAGGATTGAGAAGTGAGCTCACTAATACTTAAGAGATTTTTCTTGAGATTGGGAACATAATAGACCCTATGTACCTTGATGATGTAATTGGAGGGAAGCTCCACTTGAATTGTGCCGTAGCCCTGAGCTTGTTGAATGTTGTTGTCCCCCATGGCAACATGAAGTGGAGTAGAGATCTCTTTGAAGTCGACTAGCCATTCCTTATGAAAAGTCATATGATGAGTAGCTCCAGAATCTAAAAACCATGTATATTCTTCTTTGGAGTTTGATGAAGGTGCCCAAACATTGGTTGCTAGGCAGATGATTGTTTTTGTTCCTCTTCTATGTCATAATTGCCGATACTAACAAAGTGAGCCCGACCTTTTGATTGATATTTGTTGAATCTATTTTTTTTACAACAATCCTTTTCAATATGACCTTGTCTTTTGCAAACATTACATATGAGATGATAATGAGGGTTTCTTGTTAAGGATAGGGATTGAGAAGACTGATAAGAGTTGGGCTTATGTTGTGGATTACCAAGAATCCCTTTGAAGTTAGACCGAGAAGAAAACTTAGGCTTTTTTTGAAAGTGTTGACCTCTTTTGTGAAAATGTTTTGGGCTATAAGTAGTTACAGCAAGAGCCTTGGATTCGTGATTTGAAGAAGTAGAAAGGGTATCTCTCATGACTTGCTCTTGCTTGATTCTATTGATCAGTGGCTAAAGCTTGAGTTTATCAGTGGAAGTTTGAGTAGTAATAAAGGCTCTCCAAGATAGAGGTAAATAAGAGAGTAGAAACATGGCTTGTAATTCTTCTGAGATGGCTAGACCAGATATTATGTGTCATCTAGCAAAGATTGCCATTGTTTTAAGAACTTAGTGGCAGATTGATCTTCATGCATAGTAGTAGTAGATAGTTTTCTAAACATGGTCATTCGATAAAAAATATCTGTGCATTTATATATATTGTTGAAGAACTCCCAAATACCTTTTGCAATGGGTATTGTTCTTACTAGTTGTACTTGACGATCTCCACAATGGACAAGTATTTCCATTCTCCCAGCTGCATCTCTTTGTATCCAATCTTCCTTATCTGCTCCTTCTTGTTCAAGGTAGTCTTCCTTGCCATTGATAATATTCCATAGATTTGCTTGAGATAGGTAAAGTTCCATCCTTAGCTTCCACACTTGATAGTTGTTGCCATTGAGTTTGTCGATCTTGATGTGCCGGTTGTAGGAAGTGGTGGCATTAACGAGAGCCATTGGAAGAATGAGAGTAAAGGAAGACGAGTAGTTTGTGAATTTGAGGAGAATATGATAAGCTAGAAAGATAGGACCTAGTGCTCTGATACCATGTCGTGATAACCAGGAACTTGAAGAAAAGAGGATAATGTGCACAATAAGAGATAGAGATAGAGACAATATAGAAAAGGTAGTGAACTGCAATTAAGCATTTCATTGCTAATGGTTGTATATATACAAGGTACATTAAATGAGGTAGGTGAGTGTTATCTCTAAATATTTGAGATATTTACAAAGCGGATATCTATGAGATCCTTTTGTCCACATACTAACTTGTCCTTATCTTATCCAACTTTTATCCTTATCCACAACTTTATCTTAACACATGCAGTAGAAGGGCATTGACCCAGAGAGGTTTAGCTTCTTGTCCATTCTAAGGCATGCAATGTCGTTGGAGCTATGATGTATGGCAAATCAATACATGATATGGTGCTCAAATGTGGACTTGAATTAGATGTTGAGGTTATGAATACTATCATTGACATGTACACAAAGTGTGCAAGTCTTGTGGAGGCATGCAAAGTCTTCGACAAGTTGTCATGTAGAGATGTAGTCTCATGGAATGTAATGATTGCAAAATATGCTACAGTTGGGGATAGCTCTTGTGCTCTCAAGCTTGTCAATAAAATGAAACATGAGGGCAAAAACCTCATATATTCTCATTTGCAAGCATTCTGAAAGCATGCGCAAGCCTAGGATCTTTGGAACCAGGTAGGTGGATACATGACCAAATTATCAGAAGTGGATATGAATCAAATGTTCCAATTGGTAGTGCACGTGTTGACATGTATGCAAAGTGTGGCCTTCTAGCAAAAGCACGAATTTTATTTAATCAGCTAAACAATTGAGATCTGTTGTCATGGACCACAATGATTTTAGGGTACATGGCAGCTGGTAAACATATCATTGCTCCTAAACTATACGTGAGAATGCTTCAATAGGGTATAATGCCTGACAATTACCTACTCTCATCCATTTTAAAGGCATGTGGGAGCATTCAAGAAGGAGAATGGGGTATAAAGGTACACAATCAAGTTGTCAAAATTGGACTAGATCAAGATGTCATCATTGGAATTGCCATTATTGACATGTATGTGAACTTTGGTAGTTTGGAACGCTCATCCCAAGTCTTTGAGAGTTTCCAAAATAAAAATGTCCTTCTCTAGAATGCATTAATCAAAGGCTATGTGAAGCTAGGTTGTCTACTCTCCTCTTTGGGACTATTCAAAAGAATGCTTCAAAGGGATATTGAAATAGACAAGGCTCTTTTTGTTTCACTTATAAAACCATGTGAATATAATCCATATACTTGTCCATGTTGAATCACTTCTTGGTTTTTGATTATTCATGGCCAAGTGAACTTTGAAATTTCACTTGCTGCATACTGTCATAGTTCCAGATTTCAAAACATGCAAGATAGATGTAAGTTTTGATAAAAAATTGGCAAGTGATGATTGGAAATGACTTATTTTTTGTCAAACTCTGTATCAATGGTAACTTACTAGCTGAAATTGGTGTATCCTCATTATGAAATCCATTTTGTAGCACTATGCAGGTATCCAAACACATACAATATTTTACTATATGGTTTGAATCCTTACAGGCAACAACACTAAGCCAGATCATGGCATGACTATCTTGATAGGATTGGTTAGCAACATTATTAGGTACAATGCTTGCCTATGAAAATGTGAAAGTTAGCAAACATTATTGTCAAAATTTTCATGCCTTAATTATACTTATGCACTAATTTTGAAAAATAGATGTCTGAAGGTTTGAAGAAACATGTAAAATACCATCAGTCTCCTTGTAAAAGTTAACTAATAGGCCTTATTGAGTTGAATGTTCTAAATCTATAGAATCAACAATTATTTAAAAGGCCTTCTAGTGGAGAATTTATATTTGACAATGGTAAACGACCTGCGCAGGAGACAGGGTGGCTGTGTCAACCCTAATGTGACAAGATTGATGCATAGGTTGGGAGCATCACGGATAGGACTTGTTGGTGTAAAAGACAGTTTGTGGGAAGTCATAGCTTTGCATATGAGCTATCAAAATTGGACAGTCACACAGATGTAGGCTACTAGACCCTAATTTATCAAGAGCAACTGGGGTTGTAGACCCTGCAAAATTTGGTACTAAATGTAGAGAAATCTGTCACATAGACACAAAGGGATATGCGCAGTCTATAGGACAACCTGTTTTTTTTACTGCAGATGCTTTTGGGGTTTTTCTTTTGCAATAAGCACAATTCACGGAAGAATTATCATCAAGGGGTGGAGGGCAACAACCTTGGAGACAGACCTACAGCCAAGCACCAGATATCTATTGGCATTGGGAGAATAACTAGAGTTGCAGGGTGGTATCACTCACATCCACATATCACTGTCCTGCCTTCTCATGTTGGTGAGTACTATCGTGTTTGAGATCAAAGTATGGCTAGTCAAGAAAATAATCTTTACTGCTCTTTTACAACCACCTTTTAGCATGATCACAAGTGCAAGTGAACTTGTCCTTGTGCTTTCTTTTAGTTGAGCTATTTGTGATTGCTGAACTTCTGAACATGGGGGTATGCTCTCTATTTGTTGCACTTAAGGGAGGTTAATTTATGTAAATCTTTGAATACATTGGGATGATGCTTAACTTTGCAGATGTGGGGACTCAAGGAATGTATCAATGAATGGAACCAAGATTTGTAGGCCTCATCTTCTCTTGTTTTAGTGAAGATGCCAACAAGGTTGGGTTCACTTCTTCATATTAACCATTAGCTGGTCCTAATATTAGATTAAGGTTTTGATGTAGATTCTAAAGAAGCTTTAAGTGGATATTGGGGTGACAGTACTTGGCATCAGCACCAGAATAGCTTTTCTTATGAGGCACACATTGGTATAACTTTTTAACTGTTTTTGGTTTGTAAATTGATTATGGAATTCTGATAAGTCCTTGACACATTTCCTTTTCGACTAAAAACTACTTGCCATGCTGACTTTATGTTGGTAACTTATATGTTGACAAGTCCTCAGCAGAGTTCCTTATTTGATGATTACAAATGCTTGCCATTCTAGGATTTTTGTTTATAATTGTCTATTCCCCTCTAATGGGAGTAAAATAAAAGATGAAAACTCTTCTATGGTTATTTGTTCTAACTTACATGTAGGTAGGATTCAGGCAACTGCATTTCAAGCATCTAATGGAAGGTAGAAGGAGGTAATGTGGGTGCCAATCATAGGAAAGAATCTGAAGGAATCTTCTAGTGATATGGAGGTTGGTAGGGCATTGGCACCCTCAATATCGGTGTCAAGTTCTAGCTATTCTAAGAGTGCTAAACTAGAAATTATTAACCCCCAGGTATGCTTTATTAATTATTGTCGAATTCATAGACTATAATTGTATGCATATGATGTTTAGTGAGTGTTATAAATAACAAAATATGCAGAAGATATATTGCAATAAGGGTGGTTTCATTTGTATACTTATTTTTTGCTAATGTCTTCTATGGTAGATGGATTGTATAGCTACAAGAGAAAGGGTTTTTTTAATGGTATCTTGTTTGAATTTGACTAATCATTGATTAGTGTTGTCCTAGGTGGCTAGGATTTGCCTCTATCAATGCATAATCTAGAGCTTCAAACTTCAAGCATGGCTACATAAGCAGATGGCCTTGGAAGTGAACATACACTTGACTCAAATTCATTGAAAAGTCCTAATTGATCTAGGTCTTTGACTAAAAAACCCTCAGCTACTATCAAGAAGAGGGCCCCTCTTCTAGTATTTGTGCCTTGAGATGTCAATTTGTCTCAACATGCATATTCTATGTAACAAGTTGGAGCCCTCACTCAACAACATTTTTCTATGTTGATGCCATCCATACATGAAGCTTTGGAGAACAACGATTGGGCAACAAGGAAGGTAGCAATTGAAACACTCACTCGCATTGGTTCCAATCTTGGTCTTGCATTAGTGTCTTTCAAGTCAACCACCTTGAGTATCCTTGAATCTTGTCAGTTTGACACGGTTTGTGCTTTACCATTCTATGATTTACTTTTGATGCTTTTTGTCGCGTTGAAAGACATGTTTATCTATGAATATATAATTTTATATTATTTCCTTGCTCAAGTGAAACCAGTAAGAGACAGTATGCATGATGCAACACAACTATAAAAAAACCTTCCAAGGGGGGCAGATTGTGAATCTCCTTCATCACCAAAGAAAGCTAGTATTCTGTTTTGAAATATATCTAGTTGTCTAATTGTGCAGCCTATTTGGAGGAGGCTGGGACTACAATAAAAAGGCATATCTAGTTGTCTAGTTGTGCTTCTCATGCTTTGAGTGGTGACAAATTATCATTTCTTTTAGTGAATGAAGCTTCAAAATTGTCTTATTAGTCAAAAAATGTAGGTTTAGATATTTTTAGAGTATTATAGGTCTGTTATAGCAGCTATAGATAGATTTCTCTCTTGATTCATGGCATTCCCTATAATAGCTATAGATAGATTGCTCTAGCTCCTGTTGCCAATGCCATCCCTTATATCACAAGGAACTTTCAATCATTCTCTACATAGGAAAAAAAAAGGGAATTCCTTATCAATTTTCTAGTTAAGAATATACATAAGTAGGAAAAGTAAATGATAGGAAAAATGGAACATTTCCTAGTTTAGAGAAAATTCCTACATAGAGAAAATTCCCTATATAGTTCCCTAGGAAAAATTTCCTATGTAGGAAAATTTTCCATGATGAAATTTCCCTATGTAGGAAATTTCCTATGTGATTTCCTAGTTTCTCTAACTAGGAAATGTTCCATTTTCCCTTTCATTTACTTTTTTACTTATGTGTATTTTCAATTACGGAATTTCCTTTTTTTTCCTATGTAGGGAATGATTAAAAGTTCCTTGTGATATAAGTGTGTCACAAAGAGTGAATCAATATTTGTGACTATTTCATGTTATGGAAAAAATTAAAAAAAATCATGCACCTGTTCACAATGACCTAACAAGACAAATGTGTCGTGTAGATCATTCTATCTTTTCTCAGAATCTACCTCCAAAAATCTAGATGGACCTTGCCAAAAGGTTGCCCTAGCTCCTTCCAATACCACTTTAAACCACTGTACATCAAATATAATCATGGGAGAAGCTATGATAATCCATTGACATAACATTTTGCAAGTTGCCAAAATACTCTCTCATCTACTATAATATTCGAATCCATGACCCATTGGCTCTCTTTCTCGAATTTTACCATGACACCATAATGTGTTGTGGATCACACTTTATTGATAGGCTCAACTCAAAAATGTCACCCACGTGACCACACCGCGCTCCAAATTTTATATTGTAAACTGAAATGGCTAGGAAAAGCATACAATCACCTTAGACTATACCCCCTTGAGAATTTCCACTCCTCCCTTAGAGATCTCTATCCCTTCGTGTGAACACTACAAGATACAGGCCTTATACCGACGTTTAAAGCGATGAAAATGTTCACAAAGAAATTTTCCCGCATCATAGTAAAAAACGTCGGTATTAGCGATGCCATAGAATAGTTTGTATCAATGTCACTATTTGCGTCGATATCAGCATCACTTATACCGACGCAAATAGTGATGCTAATAACGTTGCTTTGTGACGCATGTTGTGACGTTGATAGCGATGTGTGCAGTAAATTTGCAATGCTAATAGCGACGGTAACAAGGAAGGAAAAAAAACTATAGTAGGGTAGCACAAATAGCACTATGTGATTTATTTAGGCCATACAAAATAATTACAGTAATGTGTACAATGCTCGTATAAATAAATGCAAAGTGTAATTGAATCATAACAATGATACATTAAATAAATACATGATCACGTAATGAAAGCGACCAGTACAATCATGGCAAGATACTACTACTACATAGAAAATGCCTACACAAATCACGTGACCAAAAAAGAAGAGTATGTGAGTTTCAGGGATCCAAGGGTGAGCTATAGATCCTCGCCATCCGAAACCTTGTCCCGCCTCAAAGGAGCATTAAACAAACTCTACAAAAAAAGAAACAACTACACATCAGTCCACCATACAATAATACATTTTAATTAAACTTATTAACTACGGACAAGAAAGATGAGTGACTTACACGACCGTCACGTCCATACAATCATTCAATCAATGCAGTGAGACCATGTCTCTTTGCATATCGAGTCTCTAGGCTGGTGGGATCGCAGTTTAATGGAGTGCTGCAAAGAAAACAAAATACAATTGTTAGAAACACAATTGTCAATACAAGGGATATTGCAAAAAAAAGCAAGTGGAATAAAAGAAAAACTTACAAAGTCCTCCAGGTATGTCCTGTGGTGGCCGCCACTCCCAAGATGATGGACCACTCGTGCCTCCAGTCATGCCCTCGCCGCCTCGCGCTGCTGTCTCCTATTAAAAAACACAGATCTAGAGCTATGCTAACTATGGTGGATGGAGGTTATAGACATAAAACATGATTGAGATAAAGAATTATAACTCAAGTGAATTAGGTTCCAATATAGATTAACGACTCATAAACAAAATCTTGAGTGACACAGAATGATTGTTCTATTTCCTTGAAATGAGTGTCAAGTATATGCTTATATATCTTTTTGGATAGTACCACTTTTACTCTTTGTGCTTATGGGATTTTGGACAACTCTTCCTAGAGCTTCTAGAGCATACATCTTTTTCATAAAGCCACTTATGGGCCAGCCTCTTTGGGGCACACATCTAGCCTCTATGGGCATACATACAAGAATCATTTGCTATTCTCAACACCCCCCCTCAAATGATGAGTTCCTACCCTTGCTGGCTTTTACCCCCCCCCCCCCCCCCCCCTGCATGCAAACATGGACCAGGAGACTAGCTCTTTGGTAGCCTAGTCAAGTTAAGGCTTGAAACTTTACACCTTGATAGGGTTTTTACATCCACTATGGGAAATAAGATCCACTATGGGAAATTCTTTGTTATTTAGCAACGTAAATTTCTTTATCTTCTTCTTGCTTCTTTGACATCATTTGGTCTTCTCAATATTCTAGGTCTTCTTGGTTGTCTTTGTCTTCATGATCTTTTCCTTTGTTGTGTTCTTTATCCCTTTTGTTGATGAATGGTACATGCTTTTTGCTCTAGCCTTCTTGACACAATCTTTGTGCTTTATAGGTACATGGCTTTCTCTTGACAAGCTTTCTTTGCCATGCATAGGATTGGCCTTTGGCTTAGCATGGATGTTGCAATGTTTTTGGCATACAAGATGAACATATTTCTCTTTGGATATCTGTCGGATTTGGGGTACATGGCTTGACATGGCATGGTATAAGCAAATCATTTTGATTTTGGGATATGGGATGGTCTTACCACGAGTATACTCAAGTAGTGTCTAATCCCTTACAAGAATAGAAATTCTAATCACAAGTAACCTCTTAGGATTTTTGATAACTAATTGTCAAGCGTATTAACAATCCGTTCTTTTAGTTCAAGCCAGATTGAGACACATATAGCGTGAAGGTAATTTGATGATGCAGTGTGAGATGAGTAGGCTGATTTGAATGGAGTTGTTTTGAAGAAGGAGGTGTGAATGGGCTTTATATTGATTTGGGGTTGAAAGGAGGGGAGAGTTTTAACCTTAGTAAATAGGGTTTTAGTTTAGAAAAGGAAGGATAATCTATCGTGAACTACACAACAACTTTTGGCACATCGTGAACCACACGATAACTTTTGGTGTTGTTTTCTGTCTTCTCCTCTCGATCTAATCTGTGGCATCAATTATGCTAGATCCATCCTCTCTCCTCCTTCTCTTCCTCCTTCAAGTAAAGAGAGATGTGATTTCCCTAAGCCCCAAGGTAGTGTTTTTGTTAGGCTTTGTTCATGAGAGACTGACTAGAATAGAGCGCACCATAATCGAGATGGATCTCCCCTACCCCTTCATAAAACGCCCAATTAGGACGACCCACCAGTTACGACTAATGACCACCCAAGCAGGGAAAGAGACAGAAGCAGTGTTAATTAGAGTTATATTCCTTCCTCCTATTTTCTGCTCTCGTAAGCAGACATATTTCTTGACTATGGAACTTTGGGCACCCTTCGAAACCTCCTTTCTCTTCTCTATCTCTACCAATTACTTCTTCCTTTGTTGCCTTGCTTGTTTTTTAAAAACAACTTGCCTTCAATGGTTGTATCCTTTCTCTCTTTTCTCCCAAATGATAACTTGAGGATAAGGAAATGACAATGGACCTCAATGCCTCCAATGTGAACTCCAAATAGATCTTCTTAGTAGTGCAACACTTCCTTTCTTAAGCTTCCTCACCTCCTACACAATACCTCGTACACAACAATGGGTGTTGAATAGCTTGTACAAAGGGAAAAGGAATGAGATAGAAAGGATTTAGAGTATGCAATGAGAAGGAGATG
This sequence comes from Lygodium microphyllum, assembly GCF_053477565.2. Lineage (NCBI taxonomy): Eukaryota > Viridiplantae > Streptophyta > Polypodiopsida > Schizaeales > Lygodiaceae > Lygodium > Lygodium microphyllum. The sequence goes on from NC_141152.1 coordinate 76,979,615, forward strand.
TTGAAAGACTACGCCCACTAACTACCTAGCTCAGCCATGGCTCTGATACCATGTTAAAAAACACAGATCTAGAGCTATGTTAGCTATGGCGGACGAAGGTTATAGACATAAAACATGATTGAGATAAAGAAATTATAACTCAAGTGAATTAGGTTCCAAGATAGATTAACTTGGACTCATAAACACAATCTTGAGTGATACAGAATGATTGTTCTATTCCCTTGAAATGAGCGTCAAGTATATGCTTATAAAGCTTTTTGGATAGTACCACTTTTACTCTCTGTGCTTATGGGATTTTGGACAACTCTTCCTAGAGATTCTAGAGCATACATATTTTTCATAAAGCCACTTATGGGCCAGCCTCTTTGGGGCACACATCTAGCCTCTATGGGCATACATACAAAAATCCCTTGCTATTCTCAACATCTCCAACATTCTAGAGAATTTGTAGCCTCCTCCCTGAGTCGACGCCAGTCGTCCACGTCTAGCCACTCGGGCTTTGAGGCCCCACTCTTAAGTGCCTTGCGTGCATCCGATTGTCTGTGTAACATGTATGCAACATGTATGCACGTATGTATTCCATTATCCAGCTTGTGAAAAACCTATCTATTGCGACTGGTATTGGAAACTCCTCATGCAAGGAGGCCAACTTGTTGGCACAACTCTCTCATACGAGTCATCACCCTCCTCCCCTCATCATTCATGATGATTGTTCCTATCTCATCATATTTAAGGTATTCGTACCCCTCTGGGGTATGCCTAAGATGTGTCCTCTCCCACCTGTGACCACATTCCTGGGCATATCCAGGAGACCCTTGTACATCTGGTGTATCTATGGGGGTAGTATCTCTCGGAGTAGCACCCATAGGGGTGCCATATGCAGACGGCTGAGCAAAATCTAGAGTGACTGGAGTAGACGTCTCCACAGGTGTGACAAATCCTATGGGTGATGCAACTCCAGCAGAATGACAAGACGGAGACACTCTGTCAGTACCTCCATAACAACCACCTGAGCCACGCTCTTTGAAACTGCCACGAGAGCAAGGAGTAGCACCTATATCCCAAGCCAATCGTGGGCTCACTACATCCAGGTCTCCGCAGCATCCCCCTGAACCACTCCCTTCGTCTGGCCCAAGTCTAGAGAGTCGACCTCGTCTATTGGAAACTGAAGCATCAAAGCGCACTGAAGTAGATCTAATAGAATAGCCTGATGGTGTTCGAATCTCCTCCATGCCCTCGAGATATTGAATCGGTCAATGGCACGTACTATGTCGAAATTCAGATCGCACTTCCTCCCGATCTTTCCTTGCTGGTACCTAGCAAGCCATGTCTATATGGAGGCATGGTGCAACATACAAAAGCGATTCACTTTCTCCTCCATTGCAGCATCCATTCTTTTTTCTACCCCATTTCCAACCACCACATCTCCAGTGAGTCTATCATCGTCCTTCAATGACCATAGCATACTATTGTCTGAATCCACCATTGGTAACCATTGTGAAATATGCACTAATGCCTTAGACACCAATCAACCTTCATCCATGCTACCTTTTGGTTGAGCTTGTTGTCACACAAAGCCTTTTAGGGTTTTCATGAAGTGCTCCAAGAAGAACATCCATTGCGTATGGACAGGTCCAGCAATCTCCACTTCATCTATAAGATACACAATAAGGTGGATTTGTTGTTGAGATATCGAGCTCCACTCGTGATATGCCAGGGTGACTGTTGTGCATTTATGTCACCAACTTGTTAGCTGCAGATGCGGTTGGTACACCACCCATGAATAATAGCTAGATGACAGCTATCCTTATCTACTCTAGTTCGTGGCTCAGTTAGTATACCACCTTAGTTAGTTGAGTTTGGTTTGAGACCCATATATATAGGGTTCTTCTATTTCTATGTACTAGAGTTCTTTTGGCTTACACAACTAAGAAGAGAAAAATTGTTTTCAGCCTCCACCTTCGTGTGTATTCCCCCATTGTGTAAGTGAGAAAGCTACAAGTGAGACTCCTTCCTTCTCTCCCACAAGCTTGACATGGTATCAGAGCCTGGTTCGTGGTAAGGAGCTCAAGAAAGAAAACCAAGTTCGCGGCGTTCTGGTAAGAGGACCAGTGTTGCTTTCATTTTCGAGTTTGGAAGCAAGTCTCTGCAACAGGTAGCACAGTCGAAAAGTGCAAGAGTGCACTGTCTCAGATTGAGACGCCCTTCGCGGTGTAGCAACAGGGCAGTATATGCTGCGAGAAAGGGCTTTAGCCCGTGATTGCTCTGTTTTTTTATTCGAGGCCATTTCGGGGCCTGTTTTGGAGGCGGAAGTTCTCCGAACGCACTCAGGAAAAGGCCCTGTTTTTTGCTGTGCGACCACTGTTCTACAGATCGATGAAAAGTTACCATAGAAGTTATATCGTATGCCTATGCGCAAAGACATTGGGAGTTATAGAATCATCCTTGTTGCCTATTGATGCAAAATCGTCAGTAGGAAGTGATTGTGTGGTCAAATACCACTTTCGTCAGTTTTGCAGATTTGCCCTTGTGAGATTGAAGCTGTGTTTTTTGCAGTGATAGAATTTTTTGCAGTGTTCTATAATGGCATCTGATTCTCTTTCACAGATTGTCACTGAAAAGCTTGACAAGAACAACTTCCAAGCATGGAAGTTTAGAATGACGAATTTTCTTATGGGAAAAGGATATTGGGAATTTGTTGCAGGAAATGAAGAAGAACCAGTTCTTCCTGATGTTCCCAATCAACAGCAAATGTAGGCATTTAAAGGATGGCATGAGAGAGCCAGAAAAGTTATGTACTGGCTGTCTATCAGTATTTCAGACTCTATGATTGTGCATATTCAGGATGCAAGTATGCCAAAGGAGGCATGGGATACTTTGTCAAAAATGTATAGCACAAATGTGCAAGCCAGGAAAATGCAGCTCAAGCAAGAGTTGCACAATGTGCAAAGAGAAAGTATGAGCATCAATGACTACCACATAAAGGTGAAGAAGATTGTAGATGCACTTGCTTCCATAGGGTCACCAGTGGAAGATGATGATTTAGTCTCTATGATGTTGAATTGTCTAGGAAAGAACTATGCATAGTTCCGAACATCCATTTCCGTCCGTGAAAGATTTCCTGATTTTAACGAGTTGATTGCTCTTCTAATTTCTGAGGAGCAGAGAAATGGTGGTGCATCTTCTTCAAGAGGAACTTCAAAAGAAGTTTTCTTCTACTCAAATGCTGGAAGAGGTAGAGGAAGAGGTAGAGGAGGTCGATCTGGAGGCCGTGGTAGAAACCAGAATATGCAGCAAACTCAAGAAAACCAGTCCTATGGAGGAGGACGTGGTAACTCTAGAGGGAGGGGGAGCCAAAGAGGTCGTGGTGGATGGCAAAGAGGCCAAAATGCAAACAGCAATGTGGAATGCTACTACTGTGGTAAAATGGGTCATATGGCTAAAGACTGCTATAAAAAGCAAAATAATATCATGAATGAAAAATTGCAACAAGGAAATTATGCATCTTCTAGTAGACAGGGTGATGACAAAAATGAGCGTTTATTTATGGTGCAGCACATGACCAATTCTGTGACAAGTGCAGAAGAAAGCAACAATGTGTGGTATGTTGACTCAAGTGCATCAAACCACATGACAGGTCATGCAGAATGGATGCAGGATGCAAGGAAAATGGAAAAACCAGGATTTGTGGAGACTGGTGATGATACTGCACATCCTATTGTGCAGATTGAAAAAATTCATTTGTCTATGCAGGATGGGAAAAAGAAATACCTTTCAGATGTATTTCATGTCCTGAATATCACCAAGAACCTGGTTTCTGTTGGTCAAATGGTTGAGCAGGGCTTGCAAGTCAGATTTAATCCTCATGGATGCTTTATTGAGGATATGAAAAATAAAGGTCGCTTAATAGCAAAAGGAAAAAAGAAAGGCAGAATGTTTACCTTGGATGTAGACATGCCTGAATTGAGTGTAGCAATGTTTGCACATGGGACCGGTGTAGTTGCAGACATTGATATATAGCATAAACGCATTGGTCATGTTAATGTACAAAAACTTAAATCAATGCAAGCCCAAAATATTGTTGTAGGATTGCCTAAATTCAAGGTTGCAGAAATGCATAAGGTATGTGAAACCTGTCAATTTGGAAAACAGGCAAGGAAACCATTTTCTAGACATGTTCAAGAGAGTAAGAAGCCATTGGAATTAATCCACTCTGATGTGTGGACTATTAAAGCTGCATCCATTGGAGACTGTCATTATTTTGTCACTTTTATTGATGACTATAGCAGAAAAGTTTGGGTGTATTTTATGAAAAAGAAAAGTGAAGTGTTTGGCCATTTCAAAACTCTTAAAGCTATGGTTGAAAAAGAAACAGGCCTGCAAATAAAATGCCTAAGGTCAGATGGAGGGGGAGAGTACCTCTCAAATAAGTTTGCAAGGTTCTTGCAGGAGCATGGCATAAAGTAGCAATATTCATGCAGTCATACCCCACAACAAAATGGAATTGCAGAAAGGAAAAACAAGCATATTGGAGAGGTATCTCGTGCCATGCTCAACGAAAAAGACTTGCCAGATTTTTACTGAGCTGAAGCAGTTGCTACAATAGTCTACATAATGAACAAGACTCCCACTGCAACAATACATGGGATGACTCCAAAGGAGATGTATACTGGTAGGAAACCAGATATTTCTCATTTGAAGATTTTTGGTTGCATTGCCTATGTTCATGTGCCAGATGAGTTGAGATCCAAGTTGGATCCAAAAGCTGAGAAGTGCATCTTCATTGGTTACTCTCTACAAGCAGAAAGGGTATAGATGCTATAACCCTTCTACTCGTAATTTTACAGTGAGCAAAGATTTTTTGATGAGATGAGTAGCTGGTATAAACCAGTAAATGTGATTGATGATGTAGATGCACAAAATGGTAATGCTGCACAGAATTCACAGCAGCAGTCACAAAATATTAGTGGACTTGGAGTGTCCTCTAGCAGTGGTTCACATTCTTCGCCATGGATAGGCAGATTGAGATCAGGAGAATCTCCTCAAAATAATGCAGATAGTGGTATGCAGGTTTCACGAAAAGGAAAAGAGAAGGTAGATCAGCCCATGTTTGATGTGAATGCACGTCACTCTTATGTGGATGGTGAATCCAGTGGCTCAGAACAGAGCATTGATGATGAGTGGGTATTCCTTCTATTGTTACACCTGGAGTAAGGAAGACCAGGGATGTTTTGAGAGCACCTGGGAGTGAACCTACTTTGTGCAGGTCTACCAGAGCTAGATATCCTATGGATAGGCTGAAATATGATGGATTTACAGCCATTCACTATGCCTATATGGTCAAAGTGATACAGGAACCAGAACCCACTTCTTTTGAGCAAGCCATGGGAAAGAAAAATGGGAGAAAGCCATGGATGAAGAAATGAATGCCTTGGAAGAAAATGCTACATGGGAATTGGTACCTTTGCCTAAAGATAAGAATGCAATTGGTTGTAAGTGGGTTTATAAGGTGAAGCACAATGTAGATGGTTCTGTGAATAGATACAAGGCAAGATTAGTAGTCAAGGGGTATGCACAAATATATGGCATTGATTATGAAGAAACATTCAATTCAGTTGCAAGGATGGCAACCGTAAGAGCAGTCATTACTATGGCTGCATCAAAGGGATGGTCTTTACATCAGATGGATGTAAAGAATGAATTCTTGTATGGTGATTTGCAAGAAGAGGTCTATATGGAGCAGCCAACAGGTTATGTGAATGCTATTCATCCTGAGTTTGTTTGCAAGTTGAAAAAAGCCTTGTATGGCTTGAAGCAAGCACCTAAAGCATGGTCTGACAAGATAGGACAGTATCTTGTCACTATTGGCTTTCAGATTTCCAAGGCAGATTTCTCACTTTATGTGAGAAAAATAGAGAAAGGTATTATAACACCATATTGGGGAATATGGGAATTTCCCATAAGTTTGGGACACATGGTCAAATCTTTGGATTTGTCATAACTTGAATACTATAACTCCAAATCAAGCGCTCTATAGCTCAATAGATTCCATTTTTCAAGTGCTTTCCAATGATAGGTCACATCATATGGTTTTGAAAAACTTATGAGCATGTTATCCGGGTGCCACCTTTTTAGTATTCAAAAAATGGGAATTGGGAGATTTCCAAACTCACTAATATTGTGTTTTATTATGCTTGTCATTTATATTGATGATTTGATTATCACAGGTGATAGTGATGAAGATATCCTTCATGTGAAAATGCTATTGAAGCAGAAGTTTGAGATGAAGGATTTGGGAGAGCTACATTATTTCTTGGGCGTTGAGGTGATTAGATCACCAAGTGGGATATGGATCTTGCAGAGGCAGTATGGATTGGACATGCTGTCCAAATATGGGATGACAGGCTGTAAGCCTATTTCAGTTCCTTTGGAGCAGAACGTGAAGCTGAGCGCGCAGATGCAGGTGAGCTTCTCGAAGACCTTACTATATTGTACAGACACATAGTAGGAAGTTTGATTTATATGACTATTACCAGGCCAGATTTGAGCTATATTGTTGGATTGGTAAGTCAGTTTATGCAGGCTCCAAGGAAACCGCATTTGGATGCGGCTAGATGCATACTCAAGTATGTGAAGTCCACATTGCAGTATGGACTATTTTATGAGACTGGGGTTCATATACAGTTGCATGGATACACTGATGCTGATTGGGCTGGAAGTATTTCTGATAGACGATCTACCAGTGGATATGTGTTCTCTTTTGGGAGTGCTGCAGTCACTTGGAGCAGCAAGAAACAGCCTACAATTGCCTTGTCGAGCACAGAGGCTGAGTACAGGGGTGCAACAATGGGTGCATGTGAGGTAGCTTGGTTGCATAAGCTACTTTATGATATGCATTAGCCTACAGATGGGCCAGTTGTCATTTATTGTGACAACATGAGCAATATACACTTGGAAAATAACCCAGCCTATCATGCTAGAACAAAGCACATTGAGGTGCATTATCACTATGTGCGGGAGAGGGTTTTACTAGGTCTTATTGATCTAAATTATGTCAGCACAGAGGATCAGGTAGCTGACATATTCACGAAGGCATTGGGCGCAGAGAAGCTGCGCAAGTTCAGAGACCTGCTTGGTGTGCAGGAATTTGGATTGAGCTCGAGGGGAAGTGTTGAGATATCGAGCTCCACTCGTGATATGCCAGGGTGACCGTTGTGCATTTATATCACCGACTTGTTAGCTGCAGATGCGGTTGGTATACCGCCCATGAATAATAGCTAGATGATAGCTATCCTTATCTACTCTAGTTCGTGGCTCAGTTAGTATGCCACCTTAGTTAGTTGAGTTTGGTTTGAGACCCATATATAGGGTTTTTCTATTTCTATGTACTAGAGTTCTTTTGGCTTACACAACTAAGAAGAGGAAAACTGTTTTCAGCCTCCATCTTTGTGTGTATTTTCCCATTGTGTAAGTGAGAAAGCTACAAGTGAGACTCCTTCCTTCTCTCCCACAATCTTGACATTTGTATCGTGAGCATGTTGGTAGGCAGGTATTTCTCAAAGAGACAGACCGTCTCCACTACTCCCCGCCTTGCAGATTCAATAGATGATATCTTAATCTCCTTCTGTGAGATCCATTGCACTAAAGTTGACAACCTGTAAATCGCCCTGTGTATTTAGCAAGGCATCCTGCGATCGCGATCGGTAGTACAAACTGCCACAAATGAGGAAGCATTATGAACAACGACTACACTCCAAATAGAAAAATATGCAGGCTAGCTACAATCCATTCGTAGTACAAACTTGACATATCTTATGCCAATCATGGGATTTTAGCCCTGATAATTTCGAACTTGAGAGAACACATCATACCTGTCGGAGTACGCATGTCACGAGTATAGAGAAGAGAGGGAAAGTGGTCTGTTGCTCAACTTTTGGGTCAAACTGATTTCGTGAGAGGAAAAAAAACCAAAATTGAAAATTCTCCAAAAAAAGGGGAGAAATACGAGGTAAGAGAAACTCAAATTTTGTGTACTTTTCATTCTTCTTTTTAAATCCCCCACTACCCCTTTTTTTAATAGAAAACCCAAGATTTGGAGAGACAAGATTCACCCTCCATGGATGTCAACATCTAGCCTTCCTATTGGACAATCCAAAAGGCCCACATATTAAACTATATTATTTTTAAGGGCGATTTGTGAGTTCATTTTTTTCCTAATGGGAGAGAGAGATAGGGAAACATTTTTGTTTGCAATGAGATATTTTGAGTGAGAGTGGGAAGGAAAGGAGAGAGAAATAGAGAGAAGAAGGGAGAGGGAGGAAGAGAGAAATAAAAAATGGAGGAGAGATGGGATTCATTAAAAATAGATAGATAGAAGGAGAAAGAGAGAGAGGGATAGGAAGAGAGAAATAGAGAGATGGAGGGAGAGAGAGAAACAATAGGAGAGGGGGGTAGAGAAGAACAAAGAGAGATGAAGGGAGGCAAACAAAGAAAGGGAAAGAGAGAGAGAAAGAGAGATGGGAAGAGAAATAGAGAGGGCAATAGATAAAAATAGAGAGGGAGAAAGAGAGATATACATAGATGAAAAGAGAGAGAAAAAGAGAGATAGAGGGGGGAAAATAGAGAATGAGAGAGAGGGAGAGAGAAATATCAAAGACAATGGGAGAATGAGACAAAAGGAAAAGAGAGAAAAAAAAGAGGGAGAGGGAAGAGAGAGAGATAAAGAGAAGAGGGGGGGGAAACATTGATTTCCATTTCTTTGCTTCTAAAGTTACTTATTTTTTCTATTTAATTTTGTTTGTAAAGAGATGCGTTGAGTGAGAGTGGGAAGAGAAGGATACAGAAAAATAAAGAGAAGAAGGGAGGGGGAGGAAGAGAAAAAGGAGATAAACAAAAAATGAGGGAGAGAGGGGGTTCATAAAAATAGAAAGATGGAGAGAGAAAGAGAGAGAGGGATGGGAAGAGAGAAATGAGGGGAGAGAGAGAGGGGAGGGTAGAAAGGGAGAGAAATATGCAAACAATGAAAGGAAAAGAAAGACAGAGAGAAAGAGGAGCAGGGAGAGAAATAGAGAGGGGAAGAGAAAAGAAATGAAGGGAAATATAAGAATGGAGATCGAGAAAGATAAGTAGAGACTAAAATGGAGGAAGAGAAATAATGAGGGAAATAAAAGCATATTATTGTTTGCCGTAACATAGATGAAATAGAGAATGATGATGGTTGTGCCATTCAAGATCGTGAGGCATACCTCAATCAGCATGTCCCATATCCTTATACTCAGTGCAAGCTAGCAATTCGACGAAAAGCGTTGCTTATCTATAAACCACGTGTGATGCTTCGGTAAGTTTCAATTGGACATCATTGACTAGGAAATCTCAAACTTTGAGCTAACGATAAGAAAAGTGTGTATCAATTATGCTTTACATTTTTTATGTAATTGAATATCACATACAACAATATTAGATGACCTCCAGAGCATGAATGAATGCTCAGAGTTGGTAGATTTAAAAATGGTCCACAAGGAGTCAAATCCAAGTGGAATGTGATAGTTATCAATTTTCTATGAGTTGTCATATTGGATCCTCACAAATCAACTATTTGTTGGATTTTATGCACATTTTCAAGAATGTAGGTAGCTTATTATTATGGAACCATATCACATGAAAGAGAGACATTGTAGGGAAATGAATGGATTTGAAGAAGGTAGGTAAGATGGAGGTGCTTTGCGAGCTTTAATGGTCACTTGAAACTACCTCCTACTCCTTGGGTCCTGTCCCACTAAAGAATAAGAGTGCATGGTGACGAAAATTATCACGTCTATCCACACCCCAATGAGTAAGATATATTTCCTCAGGTCTGATTTTTTCTAAAAATGACCAATTAACAGGACTAAAATCCCATGATTGGCATAAGATATACTAGGTTTGTCCTGGCATTGATAGTGAGTAACCTCAGTACTTCACTATTTTGTGTTGATTTGATGTTCGTAATGCTTTAAATTTCCAGTAGTTCATACTATCCATTGTGATTGCAGGTGATCTCCTTAAAAATATGCTCGTTGATTTATAGGCTCTCAAATTTAGTGCAATGGATCTCATAGAAGGAGATAAAAAAATCCTCTATTGAATCCACAAGTTGGTGGGAGAAATGAAGATGCTCATGATACAAACTCACCTCTTGGCACATCTTGTGGATGAAGTGGAGATTATGGGACCTATCTATACATAATGGATGTTCTTCTTAGAGTGCTTCATTAAAACCCTGAAAGCCTTGGTGCAAGAATGAGCTTGACCATAAGAAGGCAGCATGGCTAAAGGTTGGCTAGTGTTGGAGGCATTAATGCATATTTTGGAGTGGCGATCAACACGATGGATTCAGACAACATTATGCTATGGACACTGAATGATGATGATAGACTGATAGGAGATATGGTGGTTGGAAATGGGGTAGGAAAAATGATGGATGATGCCATGAAGGAGAAAGTAAATTATTTTTGTATGTTGCATCATGCATCTATGGAAAAGTGGTAGTAGGTACAAGCAGATTTGAAGAGAGCAAGAGGGAGCTCGATCAGAATTTTGATATAATACATGCCATCGACCAGTTTGATATCCCGAGGACATTGATAAGATATCGCGGTTTATATCTATATAGTGGTTGCATGAAGCTTTTAATCACAACTTCCACTACAAGGATACATGCGCATAGCGACAGAGGTTTCCAATGTAAATTAGCGACATCACTATTTGCATCACAAATGCAATGCAAATAGCAATGGTACTCAAGCAAAAAAAATGCGGGCCGAAACTCGAGCGCGTCATTTTGCACGAATGAACGAAAGGGAAAAAGAACTACATCTTGTGTTTGAGAGGGAGAGGAAGAGAACGAGAGAAAGAGGGAGAAGGAAAGATTCTCACCGCCGCCACTGCCGTTTGCGAAGAAGAGGAGGAAGTGTATGGAGAGGAGCCACCGTCGTGAAGAGGAGCTGCCGAATCCATCCTCGGGCCTTTGCACTGAGTGCATTGTTCCCTAGTGCTTTGTTTTTATTTTTCTCCTTTTCTTTTTCTTGTTTTTGTTGAAAATCATGTGTATTGAGAGAGGGAGAGGAAGAGAGAAAAGGAAAGAAGGAACAAGAGAGAGGGAGAAAACATTAAATATAATAGAGAAAGAGAGAAAGAGAGAGAGAGGGAGGGAGAGAGGAGAATGAATGAATAAAAAACAAAGAGAGGGTAAGATCATGTTCTTTAATTTCTTCTTTTCTTGTTTGTAGTAGTAGTAGTAGTAGTATAGTAGTAGTAGTAGTTCTTTAATTTCTTCTTTTCTTGTTTGTAGTGGTAGTAGTAGTAGTTCTTTAATTTCTTATTTTCTTGTTTGTAGTAGTAGTATTAATAGTCATAGTAGTAGTTGTTATTGTTTTTTTTTTTCTTATTTTCTTGTTTATTGTTTATAGTAGTAGTAGTGGTAGTGGTAGTGGTAGTTCTTTAATTTCTTATTTGTAGCAGTAGTAGTAGTGATAGTAGTAGTAGTAGTTGTTGTTATTATTGTTTTTCCTTCGTTTCTTGTTTATTGTAGTGGTAGTGGTAGTGGTAGTGGTAGTGGTAGTGGTAGTGGTAGTGGTAGTGGTAGTGGTAGTAGAGAGAGAGAGAGATGTTTTGTTAAAGGAAATGAGAGAGAGAGAGAGGAAGATAAAAAGAAAGAAGAGAGAGGGAATAAACATACAACATAATAAAGAAAGAGAAAAAGAGAGAGAGATAGAAGGAGAGAAGAGAATGAATGGATAAAAAACAAAGAGGGTAAGATCTTGTTCTTTAACATCTTCTTTTCTTGTTTGTAGTAGTAGTAGCAGTAGCAGTAGCAGTAGCAGTAGCAGTAGCAGTAGCAGTAGCAGTAGCAGTAGCAGTAGCAGTAGCAGTAGCAGTAGCAGTAGCAGTAGCAGGAGCAGCAACAGCAGCAGGAGTAGCAGTAGTAGTAGTAGTAGCAATAGCAGCAACAATAGTAGCAGTAGCAGTAGTAGTAACAACAACAGCAATAGTAGCAGTAGCAGTAGCAGTAGCAGGAGGAGGAGGAGGAGGAGGAGGAGTAGGAGTAGGAGTAGCAGTAGCAGTAGCAGTAGCAGTAGCAGTAGCAGTAGCAGTAGCAGTAGTAGCAGTAGCAGTAGCAACAGCTGCAGGAGTAGCAGTAGTAGTTGCAGTAGCAGTAGCAGTAGCAGCAACAGTAGTCGCAGTAGCAGTAGTAGTAATAGTAGCAGTGGAGATGCACTTTGTCTCTTTCAATGTCCTTTGAAATGCATTTCAAGCAAGAACTTGTGCAAGGAGTAATGCACTTTATACAAGAATTTATGCAAGAATTTTTGGTAATTTACGATGCAGTTTCTAATCAATTTCACCTATTACGATGTCATCCTACAATGGAGATTATCTTGTTCGTTACATAGATCACAACTATGTTCATACCTAGGGAATTATCAAAACGCAATTAATGTGATGCATGTGAATATGATTCTTCACTGTGATGATTTTAACCTACGATTGAATAATAGAGCAACCTGGGTTTGGAGTGATACCATGATTCCCGTGGTATTGATGCCTGATGAACCGTTCGCAGTTGCGGTACCGCCTTGTTTCAAACCTGTATCTAGTAGCAGTAGCAGTAGCAGTAGCAGTAGTAACAGAGTAGCAGCAGTAGTAGTAGCAGCAGCAGTAGTAGCAGTAGTAACAGTAGTAGCAGTAGTAGCAGTAGTAGCAATAGTAGCAGTAGTAGTGGTCGTAGTAGTGGTGGTGGCGAGGTTTGGTACAATACCACGGGATGGAAAACACTTCGACATACGTTAATTTGTGGGTGAGCGGAGACTTTACATACGTTAATTTTGTTGAGTTACAAGAGAAGAAATCCATTATTAAACAATTTAAGAAAGAAAAAAGAATGATAACAAAAATGAATTGTTTGTCGTAATGTAGGCCAAATGGAAAACGATGAAGGTCGTGAATATGTTCAAGATTGCGATGCATATCTTAATCAACGTGTCCCATGTCCTTGGTCTCAATGTAAGCTAGCAATTAGACGAAAACGTCGATTGTCTATAGAACACATACGACACTTCGGCAAGTTTCAATCGGAGATCATTGATTAGGCGATCTCAGATTTTGAGCAAATGGTAAGAAAAGTGTATATCAATCATGCATTGTATTCACAAGCTAATTGAATATCATATACAAAAACATTGGGTGTGGTTGGCAAATTTTCTATCCAGGGAGGTGACGCATCATCCCAAGGAGGAGTGCACCCTTTGCGGCCAGTTAGAAGAGTTTGTGGGCGTGCGATGGATGGAGTGCTTGAGTCAGCAATGGATTTTTTTCAGCACTATCATAAAAAAATTTGTGCCTTTTCAAGGTGTTTTATGATTTTTTTTCAGGTTATTGAAGTATCATATATTACCACTTGCAAATACCATGCCTGAGTCTCGTGATGATTGCATGACATGTTTTATAAAAGCTTGGCATGGACTACAATAGCATCCATGCATGTATCAATGATTGTATACTGTTTCGAGGAGAATATGAGACTATGGAGACATGCCCAAAGTGTGGTGCTCATAGGTATTGACAGAACTTGCAAGGGTAAACTATCTCTCAAAAATTTCTTAGACACTTTTCGCTTATCCCCCGCATAAACCACATGTTTCGTACGTCTAACATGGCGAGCTTGACAACATGACATGCACAGAATAGATCCACAAATGGAGTTCAACGAATATCAGTGGATTTACGTGCTCAATAGAATTTGATGTTGGTTCTAATTGTTGTTTTCTTGTAGAGTTTATTTGGGGCAAGAGGCAAAGGTGTTAATCTCTCTCTCTGTTTGGTTTTTTTTTGCTGATATCTTTTCAATGCAACACAATCTTAGTTCTAACCCTTGTTGTTGTTTTGTTGCAGAGATCATTTTGGGTGACATTGCATAAGTGCTTATCTCTCTCTCCCTCTCTCTTTCTCTGTGTATGTTTCCTCTTTTCTAATATTTTTTCAGTAAGTATATCTTCATGTAAATACTAGCTCTTGCAAAATTGTCTTTTGCAGAGATCAATTTGGGCAAGATTGGATAGGTGCTCATTTCTTTCTCTCTCTCGTGTACTCACACAAACTCCAATAGGGTTTGATGCTAGTTCTAACTTAAGGATCAATTGTTGTTGCAGCACTTAACACAAGGTAGAGCAAAGATTCTGTAGCTCAAGTAAATCTACCATATTTTGTGGTGCCAAAATTTATTCATTTAATTAGTGACTTTTATATTTGATAGGATTGATGTTTTCTTATGTCCATCATTTGCAATGGGTTTTGATTAGCAATGATTCAATCTTATCTTCAACAAATCATTTTATAGGTAAATTGGCCCGTTTTTTATTGCTTCTATTTATGCAGCTATCTAGATATTTTTTGCTAAAAGGGATTTATACAATTATTTTTGTTAAAAGGGATTCATGCTGGTGTTTTTTTGTACATGCAGGTATTGTACAAGGTTTAGGTGAAGCATATAATTCTCCATCAACTATTTTGATGTGGTGAGTGATTCCTTTGTGTTGGATAATATGGATCTGCTGGAAGTCGATAGTTCAAAAATCCTCTACTTTATTGGTCCTATGTGTCCATTTGGATCTCCATGCCAATTGGCAACGATCCATGAAACTCTTGTATCATATCATCCATATAACACACAATGTGTTGAGTCTTGGAACATCTTAGGTGTCAATCCAATGTGCCTATTAAGACTTGCATGCCATGTGGCTGCTATCCTTGTAACAACTACTCTATAATACCCACATTTCATACAATGTATTGAGTCAAATCAGACTCCTCTTCATTATAATAAAATTTATTTTGGCGAAATTCTCTAAGTATTCTTGTGCTATTCTTTTCATTATATTTCATGTAAATGGTATGATTAAAGTGATGTCTTGAAATTAAATCTATACTTTGTGTTGATGTATATATCCACATGTGTTTCGATATCAATGTTTATGTCTATTTACAAAATTGTAAACATCTCTTAATGCCATATTGAATTGTATGGCATATTGGTGATTACTAGACAGACTTAAAATGCTTATTATTTAGGGGTTAATACATACTTCTTTACATCTAGTGCAAAGGTTATAATGCCTAAGAGAAGAACAAGCATTCTCTCGATAGAAGTACAAATAGAAAAGATGAAGAAGGGAATTGGATCACTAATACGTATCATTGCTCGTCTTAGGTACATATGTGTCCAAGTATGAAGGGAGTTTTCAGGGTGAAAGCATCTGCAATTGCAGATGTATCAAAGCACTGGAAGGGTAAAATTTTAGCTCTTAGACAAAGGAAAGTTGATTCTCGCCTTGTAACAGAGGCGTTTGTATAACATGTATTCATGCAAAAACAAATACACATTGCGCCCACTGTGCCCTTTCAACGAAACATTGCAAACAGTAAGTATTTGCAACTCATTGAGAATGAGAACTTTCATAATACTTATGTAACAACTTGTCTTGTATTTACAGAAGTATACCCTTCGGATTGCTGTGAGTGGCAAAATGTTGAGAGTTTCACTGGTTCTTTTAATTGTTACCACCTCGAAATTGGTAGATTGCTCTTTGAGAGGCGTACAACTAAGCAACTCGCAGAGGACCTTGTTTTTTTCTATGACTCCAAGTACATATTACCCTAGGGGAGTCGAGAATATGGAACCCTTGAGTATATGCACATATCGAAGCTCAATAGCATAGAATGGCCATTGCATAGTAGTGACATTTTGCACATCTATAGCACAAAAATTTCCATAGACATATTGAATTCTATGAAGCCAAGCACCAGTCAAAGAATGTACATCTAAGCTGGTTCATACCGATTGCAATTTTTGCACACATATTCAAGGAATGTAAGGGTTTGAGACATACCAAAAGCACGTGCATCATAAAAAATACATCACAAGACTATGTAACAAGGATTCTAGACAAAACTTGGATATCAAAAATAACTCACAGTCCTGACACAGTGGAGTGTCGAGTCACAACAAGGAATATGGCTTTCAGGTAAAAACTTTCTCTCTTAGTTGACTATTATCTTACTTTGGGATGAATTGGCTAACTTTCCTTTCCAATTACATGTAGTTTGTCGCACGACAAACTTTATGCCTAGTGTTCAAGTATCGTAGATGGAGGATGCTCAAGGGTAAATGGTTGTGCCTTGGTTAAGACATGTGTGAAAGTGTAGCTGTTGTGGATGTTACTATCATTTGTGAGGGCCGCGACACCCCAAGTGTCGCAAATGGAGGATGATTGGCCCTTGAGTATAATGCGCTAGGAAATTACAATGTTAATGCAGAATCCACCTGTTAGCTTCTATTTTAAACTAGATGGTAGGAAAATTCAAAGCCAAGCTAAGGATACTGTTACCAATGGAAAGTGTGTGGCTCCACATATTTTAGAAATTGTAGAGTCTCCCTAAAAATCCCAACACCACAAGTTGTAATATCCGACACTTGTAAATTTTTAGCTTTTTTTAGCCAATAGAATATTGTCGCTTACAAACTTGCAATATTTAAAAATTATGGTATTTATGCAAAATCATACACTTGTTATACACTTTCCACATCAACACATTTACATATGCATGTAAACTGTACAAAGATGTAAGTAAAGCCATAACTAAATATTGTATTCGAACAATCCTTAATGGTTTAAAACTTAAGGTTTTTAAGGTAGAACTAGTTTAGTTCTTGTTTCACTGTTTCATTTCACACTTTCTCTCTTCATCTCTTTATATCCACCACATCCCTCCTACCTGCTACGATGGATGCTCGCACACACTTTGATGAGTGGATCCACGAGACTATCTTTGCCAACCAGGGTGACGAGATATTCTAGGTTTTCTCTATGAACTTCAACATTGAAAGCGTCCTCTCATCGCTGGATCCCCCCCCCCCCCCCCCCCCCCTTCAGGTTTTGGAAGACTTTGTAAGCACCATTGCTACATGCACATACTCCATCGAGGGATCCGACATGACTTGGGTGCCTCTAGAACAGCTCATGGTATTTCAGGCATGAAAGAATCACCAAAATGTGGTGAGTAGGTGTCCGGCGACATTGAGCAGGAGGTTTATGCTATTTTGAGCATTTTACAAATACTTGAGACTTTGGGATCTCTTACACTTAAATGTTGCATGGTTCATGCAGCATTGATATCTTGGAGTTTCTTTTGACCTGAGCTTGGGCTTTGCACTCTTGTGAGCATACACCTACTAGTGTCAGGTCTTGCTAGTGTTATGTATACTTTGTTCTATTGTCCAGGGGGTATGCCAACTCACTGACAAATGCTTTGGTGACATGTTTGGGTGTTTGCTCAGGGTCTTGATGACTGTTTGGTACTGATTTATGCCCGTTTATGGCTAGTCATGTCTTGGCTGTCATTTCTTGACTTTGTGTAGTGATTTGGTCAGCAATTGCCTCTCACAGTACCCTGCTGTCATTTATTATAGTAAGCATATAACTCGGGACTGACATGGATTTTTCATGTTGAAATATTCTAAAATGATGTACTTTCACTAGTACTTAGTGGGTAGCAGCTTTGCTTACACTTTTCTCGCCATTTTCTCTCAATTTTGGAGATTTTTTGGTCATTTTCTACATTAAACAACAAGTAGTTTTGAACTGTCTACAGTCTTCCAGCCTGCATTATGGCGAGTTTGTCCACTGATCATGCTATTTTCAACGTCACTAAGCTTGATGGTATGAATTACTCTTATTGGAAGAGCCAGATTTGGCAGGTGTTGGTGCAAAAATCGTAGATCAAACCATTGAGATTGAGCGGGCATCCGTCTACAACTATGCTAGATGAGGAATGGCTTGAGCTTGATGAGTTATGCAAGTCCACTATTGTATTATCTCTAACAAAATAGGTTCATTACAATGTATTTGAGGAAGAACAGAGTGCATGGTAGTTGTGGGATAAAATCAAGAATCTCTATGATAAGAAAAGTCCAGCAAGTCAGATGTATTTGTTGAAGCAGCTTATGGATCTGCACATGAAGGAGAATGTGACTATGTCTGCTCACTTGAGCCAGTTCCATGCTATACTCAAGAACTTGACTTCGCAGGACATCACTTTGGCAGAGGATGTCACTCCTCTTTTCTTGCTTGGTACTCTTAATAAGTCATGGGATATATTCTGCACTGCATTATGTGCCTCTACTACTACCTTGAAATTATCTGATGTTGAGAGTTCTCTTCTGCAGGAAGAGGTTAATCGTAAGAATTTGGATGCCTCTCGTGTATTGCATGCTATGACAGTTAGAGGCAGGAATGATAGGTATGGAAAGCATGGCAGTGGCACTGGCAGTGGCAGTGGCCGTGGACGGAATTCTCAAAAATCTCGGTCCAAGTCTCATGGAAAGTCACATAGCAAATCCTGTGGCAAGAATGCAGATGTTACTTGTCACCGTTGTGGGAAAAAGGGCCATATTAGGCCACAATGTCATGAACTGTGCAATGAAAGGCGCAAAGATAAGGGAAAAGACAAAGTACATGATAACTCTTCTGATCGCAGCATAATGCCTGCAAATTCGAGTGTTAAAATTGAAGAGATCAATGTCATGTAACCTGAGGATATTGATGATGATTATTATATCCTTGCAACTTCTTCTAGTGCTTCACAGATGATAGAGATACACTCTATGTATGCACAGTGTTGGCTCTTGGACTCAGACGCATCCTTTCATGTGACACATTGCAGAGATTGGTTTCATTCATATTGTACTGTTTCAGGTTCTGTGTGCTTGGGTGATGACAGCTCTCTTGATATTGTGGCCATTGGTGATGTTAGGCTGCAGTTTTCTTCTGGCAGCAATTTTGTTATGCAAGATGTGCGTCATGTACTTGCTTTGACACGTAGTCTCCTATCAGTTGGGCAGCTTGATTACACGGGTTATCATGTATCTTTTGAAGACTCTACATGGAAGGTCACTCGTGGCAGACTTGTGATTGCGAGAGGTGCCAAGGCTAGAAACCTCTATTCCTTGATTGTATACGCTTCTTTCCTTGATCATGTTTTGTCTGTGGTGGGTTCTATCCCCCATGTATCTCTTTGGCATGCCCGTTTGGGCCATATGTCTTTGAAGGGAATGAAAATTCTTTCTGGTTTATAGTACTTTACCACCCCTTGATTATGCATGTTTTAATTCATGTGAGCATTGTCTTTATGGCTGGCAGACTAGGTCTACGCATAAGAAGTCTAGTAGGCCACGAATGATGAGCCCTTGGCATTGGTACATTCGGATGTCTGTGGGCCCACGCCTTGTCAATCTATGGGTGGTGCAAAGTATTTTGTTACTTTCATAGGTGATTTTTCACAAAAAGTTTGGGCTTATCCTATTAAGCTAAAATCTGATGTCTTGGCTATGTTTCAGAGATGCCTTGCATTGGTTGAGAACCAGTCTGGGTATAGGCTAAAATGCCTAAGGACAGATAATGGGGATGAGTATGTCTCATGTGCTTTTGAGCAGTTATGTGATGAGAGGGGTATTAAGCGTCAATTGACCGTCCCCCTACATCCTCCCCGAATGGTTTGGCTGAGCGGATGAATAGAACCATCCAGGAGCATGTACGCAGTATGCTTAACCATGCAGGCCTACCACAGAGATTTTGGACTGATGCAATTAATACAACTGTGCATGTCATAAACAAATCACCTTCCAGTGATTTGGATTTCCAAGTTGCAGAGGAGGTATGGACTGGAAAACCTCCCTCTTATGCGCATCTTCATGTCTTTGGATGTGAGGCATTTTGCCATGTGCCCAAGGACAAAAGAAGTAAGCTAGATCCTAAGAGTGTCAAATGCACTTTCCTTGGTTATGGGGATGCAGGCAAGATGGGTTACCGTCTCTGGGATCCACAGGCGCGGTGTCGTATTGCTGCGCATTCGAGGTGTGAAAACCACCCAAAAGTTGTGTGTGTGATTTGATACTTTGTACATACTTAGTGGTTATGTTTGCTCTTTTATTTTACGTGGGTAATATAGTGAAGAGGGGTTTGAAGCAAGAGGAACCATTGATTTCTTACAGCCTGAAGCAAGTAGGGCCCTCTCCCTGTGTATGCTGACCAGTACCCATCATACCAGGTTCTCTCACTTCGAGAGCTGGGCATGCACAACAGCAATAGAGACATGTGAATGACAACACCAGCTGCTCCCTTCCATCATCAAAGCTTTCACATTTCTGTCCACCCATCATTATGAACAATCCCAGATTCATTAAGTGTGTGACTGTGGGAGATGGGGCAGTAGGCAAGACCTGCCTTCTTGTTTGACAATTTCAGTGCCAATGTTATTGTTGATGGATTTACCGTCAACCTTGGACTCTGGGATACAGCAGGCCAAGAAGATTATAACAGGTTGCAGAACCAAACTTGATCTAAGAGATGACAAACAATTCTTTATGGACCATCCTGGTGCTGTCCCTATTAGCACTGCTCTTGGAGAGGAACTTCAAAAGCAGATAGAAGCTGCTGTCTATATTGAAAAAACACAACAGAATGTGAAGGTTGTTTTTGATGCTGCAATCAGGGTTGTGCTACAACCTCCAAGGCAAAGGAAGAGGAAACAGAAAATCGCATCAGAAAAATTGTGGGGTTATGTAATAGGTATGCTCATACGGGCATTTGGAAACATCAGAGTTTCTCTAAACATATGTCATGGTAGTCAAGTCATACTGCATTTTGGTATAATGCTTCTCCCAGGCTGAAATAGTCTTTTACTGTATGATGCTGACACTCGATTGGTGACCTTAAGTTATGTGTACACCATTCGCACGGTTCACTATGGAAGTAGTTTGAAGAGTTGTGAGCAGCACTGCTTTTCAGATAACCGATGGCTCTGAACTTCTAACTGAAGATTAGGCGAATGCAAAAGGAATGTGAGTGCAAGCTTTGACCAGATTCAACATGGGGAGTACATCATCTCTGCAGGGTATGATTGCAATCTGCAAACCATAAAGGAAAGTACATCAGACAGCCGAAAATAAGCTGGATCTTGTCGTTGATAAAGTACTTATGTTTGAGAAGATCACTCAGTGGGGCAGGTGAAAGAAAGGTAGCATTGAATCTATTGGAAAAGTCATTGCATCAGTTAGAGAAGCCCAATGACATCTCTGCACTGTTACTAGCTGCCAAACTTTCTGCTGACAAGGTAGATTCTGTTGGTGATGGGATCAAACTTGCAAAAAGAGCATTGGTAAATATGAGAGAAGAGTCTCATTTTGGCAAATGTGTTGTGTATCACATATTAGAAGTTGCCATGGGCAAGCAAGCAAGAATTGCTTCTTTAAACACTCAGAGGACTGGCTTACAAACAGAGGCTTTAAAGGCATTGCATGAGTCTGTAATCTGTGGAGTTACTGCCAGAGCTTTGGAAACAAGCAGGTCTTTACCATGAGGCAATGTCTGCTTACAGACGTGCACTGTTACATCAATGGAATTTGAATCCAAAGTGCTGTGCACGTATTCAGAAAGAGTTTGTCCTTTTACTGCTGTATGGAGGCATAAAAGTAGGAACCTGCCGAACAAGAGCTAAAAGGGGAGGACGCAAGCAACGGTGGGGAAAAAAAGAGATTTCAGAGGAGAAAAAGCAAAGGAGACAGAGATATATGTCGACTTTTTTATGTGAGATGGGAAGAGAATCACGAAGGGGGCGTAGGGAATTTCGGAATTGGGAGGCTAATTAACTGATTCGAGAGCTATTTATGGCCACGAATTGGAACGCCGTTAGAGGTTTTTTCGACAGGCGAAGCCTTTCACAATTGTGGGAGCAACAAGAAAAATCAGCGGAATTTTTCTGCACTCGTTCACAAATCGTCGTCTGCTCTGGAAAAAACGGAAGAGAGGAAGAGAAGAGGATCGGCGGTCAGGGATTTGGCAGAGGGAACCCAATTATCGAATTAGCACCACTGATTTGTTCTCTCTTTCAGTTACCTTCTTCGTCGATTCTCTTGCATATTGTGTCACGAGGCCTGTAACTACATGAAGTTTGCTACCATTGAATCGACTATTCAACCAATGCCCCGTCAAGATTCTTCAGTCGGGTATTTCCTAACGCACATGATTGAGTTCATAGGATCCCATGCCTTGAACCTTAAACTTTCCTCAGCATCCATGCCTTGAATTGCAAAGATACGGTGTTTCATGGGGACAAAGAAGCATGAAGTCTACGGGTGTGAAACGCAGGAGCAACACAGAAACCCCAGAAACGTACTCAAATCTGCAAAGGATGTTCTTTCTTCAAATGTAGTAGTAACAGCTCAAGAGCTAGAAGATGCTGGAATACACCCTCATACTAGTTTTGACTTCAAGAGAATACAGTTTCTAGAAAAGAATCCGAAAGGCCAGGTTAGAGAAAGGTATTGGAAGCATCTAAAGCAAATGCTTCAAACTGAGAACTACTATCTTTATCCTGCTGAAGAACCAAACTATATGAATATTGAATATTGAAGCTCCTCCATCCTTGTATCCAGCCAAGAGATACTGTGATGTCTCAGGATTTGAAGCCGTACAAAGATCCTATAACAAAGTTGCACTTTGCAAATGCTGACATATTCAAGCATATCAGATCACTTCCTAATGAGGCTGTTCAAGGATACCTTGGGTTGGAAAAGAGATTCAACTTCATTCATTTGCTTGATTGATCTTCTATCCTGAAATTAGTCAAGGTCCTCTGTGGTTGCGACTTTGCTTTCGAAAACCCTTCGACATCTTTGGTGAACCTGACGTGAAAGCATCACAGAAATTTCAGGATGGGAGATACTTCAGCCTCTTCTACGATTCCAGCTGCGTCCTCTACTTCAGCTCCATCAATGACTGCTGCGTCAAGTACTTCAACAGAGGATCTAAAGCAGATTTTGCAGAATATGTCCATGTATATGCAGCTCCAAAATCAGCAGACACAATTGTATATGCAGCAGCAGCAACAATTGCATCAACAATAGTTGTCTCAGCAAAGGCAACTCTATTCGGATGCAAACAGCACGACTAAGGCGATTGAAGCAGTTGAGAATGAGAAGAAGCTATTTGATGGCCGTAATATTTCAGCATATTTGAAGACATATGAGATCAAGATGGGGTTTTTTGGAGTTCCAGTTGGACTTATGAGTAAGTACTTCCTTCGTCTTGTCACACCTGCCTTGAGGGCAAAAGTGACTGATCTTTTTATTCAAAATACACATTGGCAAGATTTTAAGAAGGCCCTGAAAGAAGAGTATTTCCTTGAGGACTTTGGAATGGCTACACGGCGGTCATTCCGAGAGTGGGTCTACATGCCAAACAAAGGTTTAGCTGCTTCAGAGTTGATTCGAGAATTTGAAGAGAGGTATAGTCAGCTTGATGCCATTGAACAAAAAGCATTGGATGTTGAAAAAGTTGAGCTTTTCTTGCAAGCTGCAGATCGTGCTCTTCAAGAAGAATTGGGAGAGCTTCTTGAGGATCGCACGAAGCCCATGGGACTTAAAACGGATTGGCAGGATGCCCAGGATGCAGTCTCGACTTTGACCAAGAGGAGGATATGGAAGACCCGCTTACAGAATGGTTCTATGGCACCGACACCATCTTCTGCTCCTATCCCTGCATCTATCCCTGTTATTTCTTCTCCTCCTCAGCCAGTTTCTTGGCCTATGCCAGTGCCTACTGTTTCTACTCCTCCTGTTCCACGACCATAAATGCTTTAGAGGTGCACTTTGTAAACATGTTTACACACCATGAGAGTTCAAGGTCTTTTTACATTAAAATCAATTTATAATACAAAGGTACGACTCCTTAGTAAATGAGGGACATTTTTCTTGTTCTCTAGAGGACAACATGAGAGAGTGTGTGCTTGCATGTGTGTGTGTGAATTTTGAATCAATGATTGGGGTGAGATTAGGTTGTTACTTGTGAATGTTTCAAGCATGACTGAAGAGATGATGACAAAGTAAGTATAAATATAAGTGACAAGGGAAGCGATAGCAGTTGTAACAACACTAGATATGCTTCAGATGCACCTTGTAAACACGTTTTCACGCCATGAGAGTTCAAGAAGTCTATTTACATTAAAATCGATTTATAGTACAAAGATATGACTCCATAGTAAACGAGGCATTTTAGTCATTCTCTCGGGGACAGGGAGGCAATCTATCAGCTACTAAATTAAGAACGACAAACATGGGTGGAATGCGTATTGTGCCGACAAAGAACGATGTAGTGACACACAGCTGCTTAGTTGGACAGTAGAGGCCCGTGTCAAAGGCGTCGCGAAGGCGAAAGAAGTAAGCGACTCCCGTGGCAATGCAACAATGCTCTAGAATGGTTAGGATAATACTCACACTGTAGATGCCGAGTGACAAAGCCCATTTAACGCATGAGCACATCTTGACCAAAGCGGCAAGAATTGGCTGAACGTGCGAATGACACATCAAGCAATCCCCCCGCACGACCTCGTCGACGAGACGACAACATCCGTCACCAGTTATATATATATATATATATATAGAGAGAGAGAGAGAGAGAGAAGAGAGAGAAACATATATATATATATACGCACACTTGACAATTCAAGAACATACAAGAGATCGGGCTTGCGTTATTAGCCTGCTTGTAAAAAAAATGTATACAAGGAGGCGAACAGAGGAGCCTTAGCTTATTCAGATATACGAATCAACGACAGGTCGACTGATAGTGTCCTCGGTAAAAGCACGGACGATGGACTGATATTGTCGTACATGGCAGCAGTGATACCATAATGAAGTGAGGGAGGAGCTGATCAGGGGTGGCCATGGCCGTAGCCTCCTCTTCCGCGCCTGCCGCCGTGGCCATAGCCCCCGCGACGGCCATAGCCATAGCGCCCCCGCCCACGATATGCCAGTGCCTACTGTTTCTACTCCTCCTATTCCTCTTGTTCCACGACCGATGCCTGCACCTTCTGCTCCAAAACTATCCGCTCCATCGGTGCCTACCTCTCTTGATGACATAATCAAAGGCATAATGGATTTGACACTAGAGTCAGTTAAAGTGGAGTTGGTGGGAAAATTGAAAGAGCAGTTTGCTTCGACTGCGCCTACTACTTCTTCTAGTGCTCCTACTGCACCTAGGAGTGCTCCTAGTGCACCTAGGAGAGATCGGAGATGTATTTGGTGCGATAGTACGGACCATCAGCATTGCAGGGATTGTGAATCTTTTCAGGATGCAAGGAGGAAGAATTTGGTATTTTGGGGACAAGATGGTAAGATTTGGTTGACTGAAACAGGAGCTCCGCTTGCTACCAACTTTGGTAAAGGCGGAATGAAGAAGTTAGTGGATGATATGGTTGCGCGTACTTCTTATGTGACAGCTAGAGGAGATGCTTCTGCATATGGAGTCCAGATTGAGAAGGGATCAGAGAATCAATCAGCACTATGGACTTATGCTATGGAGGCTGCAAACAAGGGAAAAATTCAGCAAACTGTTTTGACTAGTGTAGGCTCTAGCATCAGATCAGAGACAGGTTGGGATTCGCCTGTTGACAGGTACTCTATTTATGCTTATTTGGCTAAGTCTCAGGGAGCAGATGTACTTGTTGAGGAGAAGCGTAAGAGGGATGAAGAAAATCCAAGTGTAGCTAAAAAGACTAGAGGGGGTGAGTTTGTTACTCCACCTACTGCAGGACCATCTTTGAGACCAAGGCCAGAACGACAGATGGAAGATGCTCAAAAGAGAGAAAAGAGACAAGAGCCTAGAAAGAGAAAGCAGCCAGGGTTTAGATTGATGTCTGATATTGAGACATCTACAGACATGAAGAAAATCTTTAATGACAAGATACTTGGCAGTGAGGTGACTTTCACTATTTTTGAGGTTTTGGGCATCTCGAAAAGAGAGTTTCAAGATCAGTTTCAGGAGGTTTTGAAGAGGAAAAGACATGCATTGCCTACCACTGATACACAGGGAGTTTTGATTGGGAAGTTGGATGAGGATGAGGATGACGTTATGGTTGAGAATGCTTCTATTTTTCTGCAGGTAGAGAAGAGGGTTCAGCCTATGCATTATGCTGAAACTGATGAGCCTGTCTTGATACCACGTAGTCACTTTTCGCAGAGTCATTGGGCTAGGGAAACTACAGAGACGATGGTAAAGATTGGAGAGAAACAGGTGCCTTATGTTGCTTTGGTGGATCATGGTTCAGAGATTAATCTCATAGTTCGTGGAGTTTATGAAAATAACAAATGACCTATGGATGTAGAGCATGGGTGGCGTATGAGAGCCGCCAACAATACTGCAGGTGATTTGTATGCTGCCTGTCCTAGTGTCAGGGTTTCTATTGGTGATGTAGAGGAGGATTTCCATTTCTTTGTGCAGGATTCATGCTCTTATCCTATAATTCTTGGACAGCCATTCATCACAGAGATGCGCATGGAAACAAAGGTAATGGATGATGGATCTGCTTATGCACGGATTCGCAGTAAAGATGGCATGAGAGCAGTTCAGTTTATGACTGTGTGTGTGAACCATGTTAGAAACAGAGATACTCTTAGAGATGCACCTTTGCCCACTGTGAGGGATTCGGGTTTTCATTAGGTACCGCCGTTTCGCGAGACGACGGTGGTACAGAGCAGAGGAGATTGGAGTTCTCGCCTCCTGGCAACAGTGTTTTCTCCTCCGGTTTTGTTGGGATTTCAGCAAACAGTTCGATGAGCTATCAGAAGATTTCTAGGTTGCCTAGAGTTGCCAGGCAGTACATATGCAGGAAGGAGAAAATTTTTTATGCCAGGAGGCATATTCCACGGTGGATTCCGTGAGGTTTTACGGTGGATTCCGTAAACTTAGATGACCGGGGCTCATACGCAAAGAGGATTCTTTGTGCGAGAAGTTGATGGGGACCTTTGGGAATTCACTACGTGAGCTACCTGCGTCCGATCTGCGCACCAGTGGTATCAGAGCGGAGCAGAGATCAAGGGCTTCCAATCGCTACCAATCTCGGGCGAAGGCGGAGCTCCAGGAACAAACGGCCTCTACAGTCAATCTCGTTGCGAACCGTCGATAGAGGCAGACTTCTGGCGATCAAGAACCCCTGTTTCCACTCTCAGATCGCGAAGGACCACTCTCTGTCGGCAGAGGACCACTCCCTCAACTCCATGAACAAGTCGTGAAAGAATAGTGAGAAAGCTCTAATCTTTTTCATTAAAAGTTTAATACAAAGCTTAAGAAGCTTATAAGCTTCATAATCGTCAAATCGGTGGCAAGAGGAGGACCCCCGAAAAATCCGCGTGAAGGAAAACGGCCCCCCCCCCACGATCAGAAAAAACGGCGGCCTTCTTCTTATTATTAAGCTTAAGCTTAATAAATTAAGCTTAAGTCATCAAGCTATTCTCAAGTCAGACAAGGCAGAGAAGTTTGTAAACTCTCGGTCACGCACTCCAGAAGACAAGTTTCGCAAGTCGACACTAATCAAGTCCTGCAAGTTCTGCAAGTCGACTAAGTCCAGCAAGTCTACAACCCTGCAAGTCTGCTAAGTCTGCAACTCTGCAAGTCAGACTAAATCAGAACTGACTAACGCTCGAAACTCCTAGAAGACTTGTTCGTTTGCAAAAACTCAGAACTGGAAAGTTGTTCGCAGCAAGCTGTTTTGCCTATCTACAAGTTCGTTGAAGTACTTTCAGCAAACGGAGACAGAAATATTTCAGAATTTCTGAAAATTGAAGAAGAAAATACCCAAAAATACATAGCCTTGTAACCCCAAATTTGAGCTACGCTCATCCCGCTAACTGATTTTGAGTGAGAAAGGTTTGTTGAGTTTTACAGGAT
This sequence comes from Lygodium microphyllum, assembly GCF_053477565.2. Classification (NCBI taxonomy): domain Eukaryota; kingdom Viridiplantae; phylum Streptophyta; class Polypodiopsida; order Schizaeales; family Lygodiaceae; genus Lygodium; species Lygodium microphyllum. The sequence continues at coordinate 77,007,430 of NC_141152.1, forward strand.
GACTACCCCACATATGGATGATCCTATGGCTGAAGACGACCTACCCGAGCCTACCATGGAACAAAAGCTGGATCTTATCATGTTGCAATTGGACGAAGAGCGAAGAGCTAGGCAAGCCTTGCAAGCGCAATTGACAAAGCTACAAGGAGCGTCCACTGATAAAGAAGAACCTCAAGCTGAAGATCTGATTCGCCGTACCATCGACGCCACTCTTGAAGCACAAACCATTCGCAAGGAATCCAAGATAAGTAAACGAAGTTTCAAGTTTCGCACTTTCAATGGCATAAGAGAAGGAAAGACTGTTTTATCATTCATTAGCCAGTTTGATGACTATTTCCATGAGGAAACTTATCCTGAGAAAGATAAAATCAAGTGTGTTACTAATCATCTGATAGATAGAGCATCACTTTGGTGGACTGTCGTCCGCAAGAGCATAGAATGTCCTGCTACATGGGAAGATTTCAAGAAGAAGTTCATGCAAAATTTTCTTCCACCGCAATTTCATGAGAAGGCAATCAAGCAATGGGATTTACTCCAACAACGCGACCGTGAGCCTATTCCACAGTATACAGAGCGTTTTTGGAATGCACTTCTACAGCTACGCATGCTTGAAGACGTACCAGAGACGACACATAAGCGGAAGTACATGTCTGGACTTCTTGGACATTACTACGCTGAGGTGAATATGTTCAAGCCTACTACCCTTGAAGATGCTATCTCCTTAGCTCACGACACTGAAGATAAGTTACGTGGAAGAGATCGACGACCACAGCCATTCCAAGCAAACGGTAATTATGGATCTAAACAATTCAATTCAAATTTCAGAAGGTTTAATCCAGGTCGTTTCTCATCACCATCTTTCCGCAAGAATTGGCCTAAACCACCTGCATTACCATCCACTGTCAATCCAAACCCTAAGCCTATCCAACAAGCAAATCCAAATATACCCAGACTCCCAGCCATTGCAAATAATGTGACCAAAGCCAAGCCCATCGTATGCTACAAGTGCCACCAGCCAGGGCATCTCGCAGCAAATTGTCATTCAAAGAAGCCATCAGCACATATCAACTACCTTGGAGCTATGGACGAAGAAGAGCATGAGGATATGCCGGACTTCACTGAAGAAGAAGATGATCCTACTACTACTTCCGACACTTTACCAGGTATGCCTACTTCACATTCATTGTTGACTATGAAATGTACGGTGCATGGAAAAGAAAGAACTGTATTGCATGATGACGGTAGTACGCATGATTTTATTTCAGCAAAATTGGTAAAGGAATTGAAATTGCATACAGTACCTACGCACTATCGCATAAAAGCTGCATTTTTAGGCACTAGGTACAATGGCACACAAGAAGTTCAAGATTTAGAAATTCAAATTGGTCCATATATTGAAAGAAGAAATTTCTTAGTTGTCCCATTACAGTCTAGCGACATTATTCTAGGAATGCCATGGAGACACCAACATAATCCCAATATAGATTATTCCACACACACAATGAATATTAATTTTCAAGGAAAATCTATTACATTATTTGGTATGCATGCATCTCATATGTTTCCATTGCTTTCGCATACTCAAGCAAAACGTGCACTACGCAAGAATACTAAATCATATCTCATTTGGGTAAATGAATTGCACGCAAAAGAAACTCATATGCACCCTAGGCATAAGGAATTTCTTGCATATTTTAAGGATTGTTTTGCAGAAGACCTACCACCAGGTTTACCTCCATCACGTCCAGAAGACCATAAGATTGACCTAATACCTGGCACACAACCACCTTGCAAAGCCCCATATAGGCACAATCAAATAGAGCAAAAAGAAATCCAGACTCAAGTAGAAGAATTACTAAATAGAGGTTTAATTCGACCTAGCAGTTCTCCATTCGGTGCACCTGTGCTCCTAGTCAAGAAAAAGAATAATACTTATCGGATGTGTATTGACTACCGAGCATTAAACAAGATCACTGTAAAGAATAGGTATCCTATACCTAGAGTTGATGACCTTATGGACAAACTGCAAGGATCTTCTATATTTAGTAAAATTGACCTTAAATCTGGATATCATCAGGTGAGGCTAGATAGATCCGACATATTTAAGACTGCATTCAGGACACAGTTTGGCCATTACGAATTCTTAGTTATGCCATTCGGATTAACTAATGCACCTGCTACTTTCAGTAGAATGATGAACCGTATTTTTCTAAAATATCAGTATTGTGTGATTGTTTTCTTTGATGATATTTTAGTGTTCAGTCAAAGTGAAAAAGAGCATTATGAGCATTTATCATTAGTTTTTCAATTACTGAAAGAAAATCAATTGTTTGCAAATCCTGACAAGAGTGAATTCTTTAAGACAGAAATAGAATATCTAGGTCATATTGTATCAGAAGAAGGAATAAAAGTTGATCCTAAGAAAATTGACGCAATATTGCATTGGCCTATTCCTAAAAATGTACATGAATTACGCTCATTCCTTGGTCTTGCTAGTTTCTATAGGAAGTTTGTACGTAATTTCTCATTACTTGCTTTACCACTGACCAAACTTCTTAAGAAAGGCATTGTTTATCAATGGACTGAAAACCAGCAGAAATCCTTTGATTTACTTAAACGTGCATTGACCAATGCCCCTGTCCTACAATTGCCTGACTTTAATAGACCATTCTTTTTAGTTGTGACTGATGCTAGCGGATCAGGAATAGGAGCCGTGTTAATGCAAGACAACCATCCAATAGCATATTCTAGTTCTAAGCTGAAACCCTCTGAGCTTAAATATTCCACTTATGACAAGGAACTCTTAGCAGTTGTTCAAGCATTGAAACAATGGAAGCATTATTTAATGGGTTCAGAATTCATGATAAAGACCGACCAGCAAAGCATTAGACATCTACTTAGCCAACCCCAAATTTCTCACCGCCATATCAAATGGGCTTCATTCATTCAAAGTTTCCATCCTATCATTCAATACCAACCTGGAAAAGAAAATGTAGTTGCTGATGCATTAATTAGAAGACCTGCAATTCATAACATTTCTATCATATCTTTTGATTCTTTGATTGCTATGAAAGACACATATCACCAGGATATTACTTTTCATTCTGATTGGCAAAAATTAGTTCAAAATAATTTCATTCCTGTTGATTCATTGTCATATAATGATGGATTCATGTTCTTTGAAAAGAGACTGTGTGTTACTATTCCATTCCGATCTTTTGTTTTGAATGAAATTCATTGTCCCCCATATCAAGGTCATAGAGGTATCATTTCTACATTACGCATGTTAACTGAAGATTTTTATTGGCCACATATGGATGCAGATGTGTCTAATTTTGTTTCTGAATGTCTGATTTGTCAAAGAATAAAAAGACATCATGGTAAACAGTATGGGTTATTAATGCCTTTATCTATTCCATCTAAACCTTGGGAACATATATCTATGGATTTCATTACTGGCTTACCAAATACTAAATCTAACCATGACATGATTTGGACAATTGTAGATAGATTTAGTAAGCAAGCATATTTCATTGCATGTAAGAAAACTTTAACAGCATCACAAGCAGCACAGTTATTTTTGAAAACTGTTTTTACTAACCATGGATTGCCGAAAGTGATTATTTCAGATAGAGATTCTAGATTTTGTAATAATTTCTGGATTACACTGTTTGCAAATCTAGGCACAAAGATTGATTTCTCATCTGCATTTCATCCAGAAACAAATGGACAAACAGAAGCCACAAATAGCACTATTTTAGATCTTTTACGTGCATACACTATCTCTAAACCTCAAACATGGGATACTCATTTGCATTTATTACAGTTTGCTTACAATAATACACCGCACACATCTACAAAGAAAGCACCTTTTGAAGTTATTTATGGACATAGATTATCTACACCTGTTGCATCTTTGTCTAATAGAATACAAAGTGCCGATGATATTGCTGTTATGCATAATACTATTTTTGATGAGGTAAAGGATATGATTGCTAAAGCCCAACAATCATATACCAAACAAGCCAACAAGAAAAGACAAGCCATGAATTTCAAAGTTGATAATTATGTTTGGCTTAGAATAGAAAAGCGTAGACTGCAAAGTGTAGATAGACATCCAGTTGTCAAATTAGCCCCTAGATTCTACGGACCATTTAGAATCATTCATAAGATTAATGACAATGCATTCAAGTTAGAACTGCCATCACATTGGAAAATTCATAATACCTTTCATATTAGTTTATTGAGACCATTTAGAGGACAATTACCTATCCACCTTGTATATGAAAACCCACCTTTACTAGAAGAAGAGACTGAAATCCTTGAACCAGAAGCCATTATAGATACTGATTACATGACCACTAGAACTGGCCGAAGGTATTCTAGATATCTAGTGAAATTTAAGAACCATCCTGTAGAAGAAGCACAATGGATGCACGCTAGAGACCTAAATGCTTTCCCCACTCTGTTAGCTCCACATTGAGCTAATAGCAATTGAGGTCAATTGCTATCCCACCCCGGGGGTATGATGCCAGGAGGCATATTCCACGGTGGATTCCGTGAGGTTTTACGGTGGATTCCGTAAACTTAGATGACCGGGGCTCATACACAAAGAGGATTCTTTGTGCGAGAAGTTGATGGGGACGCCTGTCCTTTTCGGGCGTTTCATTAATTTAGTGTGTACATGGGTGATTCCATAGCGGGTGATTCCGCAAAATGCATATTAAATTAATAAACGTTTATGAGTTTAGAGTGCGCACTCGTAATAAATTAAGGTTAGGATTTATTTCTAACCAGTTGATTTATTTATGTAGCTGAAGACTGCTAGGTATTCACTTTTGTCGGTTTAATTGTGTTATTTTACTAACGATTGTGAATGCTTCAGTTGATGTGTAGAGATAGCAGCAGTGGCGGAGGAAAGCATTGGAGTCTAGCGGGTTTTCGATCTTTGGACTATATTTTGATAGGCGCCACGCCTATATTTTGTTATGTCTATAGAGACATCGATTATTTATTATTATTTTGTATGCGCTTATGCGCCTGGATATGTTATTTTTATTTGGACATTGAGATTGGGCGTGCCAGACTCTTTGGGCACTGTCCATTAGCTTTATTTTCCTATTTTTGGTAGAAAGCAAACTCAAAAGCTAAAAGCTTGTCATATTTTTGTAATTGGGCTATTTTTGAGCAAAAATATTGGAAATATATATTAAATACATGCTTTGTGAAGCGCTCACACAAGGCATGGGGGAGATTCAACCCAATTTGTCTCTTGTCTCATGTCGTGCTTGTTTTTACATTGGTCTTTGTGCTAAAAAGTAGAGTGCTTTGTTCTTGGGGACCTTTGGGAATTCACTACGTGAGCTACCTGCGTCCGATCTGCGCACCAATTTTGAAAAATGCAGGAATTTTGGAGGATGATGAGCACATAGATGGGATGTATGACAGTATGATTTGTGCAGATACGATGGAAGAGATGGAAGTTATGCTGAAAACTGATATGCAGAGTTGTCACAGTAATGTATTAGTGCAATCCCTGGACATGTTTCATGAAATTGTAGATTTTGTGTCACAGATTGAGTCAAAGGCTGAGGTGGCTCAGCAAAAAGTGTTGAGTGCTGAAGAAATTCAACAATCAGAGTTTTCAGCTGATTATGATCAGCTTACAGAGACACAGAGGGCTGAAAAATTTCAGCCAACAGAGTTTACTGCTGAAATATTTCAGCATCCAGAGTTTAGTGCTGTTTCTATGCAGTCCATAGAGCAGAGGGCTGAGGATATTCAGCCATTGGAGTGTAGAATTGCTGATTTACAGCAAGATTTGAGTAATGCAGAAGAGTATAATGAAGCCAGGGTTGACATGAAATACAAGACTGTGGATAAAAAGGTGAAGCCGGTAGCTGTACCGCTTCCACCTGACAGTGATCAGCAAATAGAGAGGGCTGCCAAACAGCCAATTTTGAGGAATCCGGAGCATATTGGCCATAAATTTTCAGCAGAGACTCTTGCTGAACTGAAAATTGGAAATTGTGATTTCTTGCTACCCACAGAGAAGCAATGCTTTCAGGAGATGCTTGAGCGACATGGAAGGGGATTTGCTTTTTTCCCGCATGAGATTGGATGTGTGAATCCTGATATTGTTGCTCCTATGGTGATTTTTACTATTCCTCATATTCCATGGACTCTCCGAGCTATTCTTGTGCCTAAAGCACACCTGCCAAAGCTGATTGATTTATTGAATGAGAAAATCAGGATGGGAATTCTTGAGCCTTCATCTGCACCATACTCAAACAGGTGGTTTATAGTTCCAAAGAAGAATGGTACTCTCCGATTTATATAGGACATGCAGCCAGTAAACAGAGTTACTATCAGGAATGTTGGTATAGGTCTAGTTGTGGATGAGTTTGCAGAAGCATTTGCTGGATGTGCCATCTATTCTTTAGGTGATTTGTATTCGGGATATGATTAGTTTCAGCTGGCTTTGGAAAGCAGGGACATAGCCACCATGAGAACTCCTATTGGGCTTGTCAGAATGTGTACCTTGCCTCAAGGTGCCACTAATTCTGTTGCGCATATGATGAATGCCATGCATAAGATTCTTCGTGATTATATACCTCAGCTTACTATGCCTTTCTTGGATGATGTGCCCATTAAGGGGTGTGCAGAAGAAGAGAAGAATGAGAGTCTAAATGAGCAGGGATGCAGATACTTTGTGGCTGATCATATTTCAGCTTGTGAGAAGATTTTGGCCAGGTTAGAAGAAGTGAACTTGACACTATCAGGGCAAAAATCTATTTTTGGAGTGAATGAGGTTGTCATTGTTGGACATATGTGTGGGTATTATGGCAGGAAACCCTCACCTGATAAGGTGGATGCTATAGGCAAGATTGCGGAGTATTGTTCTACCACTTCAGAGGTATGGAGATTTATTGGAGCTTGTGTGTTTTATATGATTTGGATACCTCATTTTGCACACATAGCAGATTGTTTATATCAGCTGCTTCGAAAGGGGCAGAAATTCTATTGGGATGAGAGCCACACTAGAGCCATGTAGAAATTGAAGAAGTTATTGTAGAATGCTCCTACTCTCAGGAAAGCGGATTATAATTGCGGAAGGCCTATTGTATTGACAGTTGACACTAGTCCAATTGGCATAGGTTGGGCTGTGGGTCAAGATGATGCAGATGGGAATAGGTATGCTATTCGGTTTGGGGCGAAAGTCCTAAATGAGAGACAGAGGAGATATCCGCAAATCAAGAGGGAGTTATTGGGGATTGTTACGGCTCTCAAATGTGACAAGGAGTACTTTATTGGAGCTTCAGTTGTAGTAGAGACAGATTGCTTGCCATTGATTGGTATGATTACGAGTTGCTCTACTCCGGATATAGCTATGCTGAGATGGATTGCATACATCAAGTCATTAAATTCGGAATTTAAACACATAGCAGAGAAGGATAATCCATTGGCAGATATATTGTCTAGAGCCAGATATGATGATGAGGAGACTCTACTTGCAGAAGAGGATGATGCAGAAATTTCAGCCATTATGGTTGATCATGTTTGCCATGTCTATGATATTGTGGCTTTCATAGAAGAACTCTATGTTGGATATTGGTTGCAAATTGGCAAGTACCTTAGTACACTAAGCAAAAGATATGAATGGACAGATGAAGAGTTCAAGAAGATAAGAAGGAAAGCCTATGGTTATTTTCTCAAGGACGGATTTCTTTGGAAGCATCCGAAGAAAAGAGGTGGATTACCTTTGCGGGTTGTCTGCGATAGAGAGACACAGTTACAGGTGATGAGGGAGTTTCATGAGAGTCCTTGGGCTGGTCATAGAGGAGTGTGGGCTACTTATGAGAAAATCAAGGAGAAATATTGGTGGAAAGGCATGTATAGAGATGTTTCTCACTTTGTTGAGACTTGCAGAGACTGCCAGATGTATTCGGTAGTGCGTCATCGAGATGAGCTTCATCCGACATATCCGCTATGCATTCATTATAAGTGGGTAGTTGATTTGGTTACTATGCCTATGGGTCTATGGCAGATGAGATACATTGTTTTGGCTAGAGAGGATCTTACCAATCATGTTGAGGGCAAATCTTTGAGAACGAATACCACTAGTGCAGTGTGTAAGTTCTTATTGGAAGAAATTTTCTGCAAATATGGCTGTGTGGGTAAGATCACTGCGGATCGCAGTGAATTGGATGCAGATGAAGCTAGGGAGTTTTTCTCTCAGCTAGGAATCAAGTTGGCTCTAACTACAGCATATAATCCAAAGGGAAATGGGAAGAGTGAAAGAGGGCATCCGCCGATAGTGAGAGCATTAGCCAAAGCATGCAGAGGACGAATTGGAGAATGGCCGAGACTTCTACCATTTGCTTTGTGGGCTGATCGTACGACTCACAGTGTTACCACAGGATATATGCCTGCAGAGTTGACGTATGGTCAGAAATCGGTTATGCCGACTGAGACTTGTGCTTTAACTTGGTCAGTTTTACCTTGGCAGGAGGATTTGACGAGAGAGGAGCTCTTAACTCTTAGGATTCAACAGTTGGAGAGAAGACCAGAGGATATTCAGCTAGCTATTGACAGGTTGAAGGTTGCTAGACTAAAAAATAAGGACAGGTTTGACAGCAGGCATCGCTTGCGGCCTAGAGCAATAGAAGAGGGAGATTGGGTATTAGTCTTTGATAGCGGCCTTGAAAATTAGCATACTGCACTTCGGAAGATGGTGAAAAGATGGTTTGGGCTAGACATGTTTTTGATAATGCAACATATGAGTTAACAGAATTGCATGGGACAGTGCTTAGAGTGCCTATTGCTGGAAAAAGAATCAAGATTTTCAAGAAAAGAGATGATGAAGATTATGCATTGGAAGAATTTTCAAGAGAAGAGCAACGAGAAGAAACTCCAATGGAAGAGACAGATGATATGACAGATAATCTTGTTGATATACCAGAAATGCATGATGAAGAGATTGATCTGTTTGTGGATCTTGATGATAACGATCATGGGTAGTTGGCCCATCCGGAGGATGCGCAGGATTAGAGGGGGTGGATGTCGTATTGCTGCGCATTCGAGGTGTGAAAACCACCCAAAAGTTGTGTGTGTGATTTGATACTTTGTACATACTTAGTGGTTATGTTTGCTCTTTTATTTTACGTGGGTAATATAGTGAAGAGGGGTTTGAAGCAAGAGGAACCATTGATTTCTTACAGCCTGAAGCAAGTAGGGCCCTCTCCCTGTGTATGCTGACCAGTACCCATCATACCAGGTTCTCTCACTTCGAGAGCTGGGCATGCACAACAGCAATAGAGACATGTGAATGACAACACCAGCTGCTCCCTTCCATCATCAAAGCTTTCACATTTCTGTCCACCCATCATTATGAACAATCCCAGATTCATTAAGTGTGTGACTGTGGGAGATGGGGCAGTAGGCAAGACCTGCCTTCTTGTTTGACAATTTCAGTGCCAATGTTATTGTTGATGGATTTACCGTCAACCTTGGACTCTGGGATACAGCAGGCCAAGAAGATTATAACAGGTTGCAGAACCAAACTTGATCTAAGAGATGACAAACAATTCTTTATGGACCATCCTGGTGCTGTCCCTATTAGCACTGCTCTTGGAGAGGAACTTCAGAAGTAGATAGAAGCTGCTGTCTATATTGAATGCAATTCAAAAACACAACAGAATGTGAAGGCTGTTTTTGATGCTGCAATCAGGGTTGTGCTACAACCTCCAAGGCAAAGGAAGAGGAAACAGAAAATCGCATCAGAAAAATTGTGGGGTTATGTAATAGGTATGCTCATACGGGCATTTGGAAACATCAGAGTTTCTCTAAACATATGTCATGGTAGTCAAGTCATACTGCATTTTGGTATAATGCTTCTCCCAGGCTGAAATAGTCTTCTACTGTATGATGCTGACACTCGATTGGTGACCTTAAGTTATGTGTACACCATTCGCACGGTTCACTATGGAAGTAGTCTGAAGAGTTGTGAGCAGCACTGCTTTTCAGATAACCGATGGCTCTGAACTTCTAACTGAAGATTAGGCGAATGCAAAAGGAATGTGAGTGCAAGCTTTGACCAGATTCAAAATGGGGAGTACATCATCTCTGCAGGGTATGATTGCAATCTGCAAACCATAAAAATTGAAAGGGATGCTGAAGATGATAAAATGCGGAAAGTACATCAGACAACCGAAAATAAGCTGGATCTTGTCGTTGATAAAGTACTTATGTTTGAGAAGATCACTCAGTGGGGCAGGTGAAAGAAAGGTAGCATTGAATCTATTGGAAAAGTCATTGCATCAGTTAGAGAAGCCCAATGACATCTCTGCACTGTTACTAGCTGCCAAACTTTCTGCTGACAAGGTAGATTCTGCTGGTGATGGGATCAAACTTGCAAAAAGAGCATTGGTAAATATGAGAGAAGAGTCTCATTTTGGCAAATGTGTTGTGTATCACATATTAGAAGTTGCCATGGGCAAGCAAGCAAGAATTGCTTCTTTAAACACTCAGAGGACTGGCTTACAAACAGAGGCTTTAAAGGCATTGCATGAGTCTGTAATCTGTGGAGTTACTGCCAGAGCTTTGGAAACAAGCAGGTCTTTACTATGAGGCAATGTCTGCTTACAAACGTGCACTGTTACATCAATGGAATTTGAATCCAAAGTGCTGTGCACGTATTCAGAAAGAGTTTGTCCTTTTACTGCTGTATGGAGGCATAAAAGTAGGAACCTGCCGAACAAGAGCTAAAAGGGGAGGACGCAAGCAACGGTGGGGAAAAAAAGAGATTTCAGAGGAGAAAAAGCAAAGGAGACAGAGATATATGTCGACTTTTTTATGTAAGATGGGAAGAGAATCACGAAGGGGGCGTAGGGAATTTCGGAATTGGGAGGCTAATTAGCTGATTCGAGAGCTATTTATGGCCACGAATTGGAACGCCGTTAGAGGTTTTTTCGACAGGCGAAGCCTTTCACAATTGTGGGAGCAACAAGAAAAATCAGCGGAATTTTTCTGCACTCGTTCACAAATCGTCGTCTGCTCTGGAAAAAACGGAAGAGAGGAAGAGAAGAGGATCGGCGGTCAGGGATTTAGTAGAGGGAACCCAATTATCGAATTAGCACCACTGATTTGTTCTCTCTTTCAGTTACCTTCTTCGTCGATTCTCTTGCATATTGTGTCACGAGGCCTGTAACTACATGAAGTTTGCTACCATTGAATCGACTGTTCAACCAATGCCCCGTCAAGATTCTTCAGTCGGGTATTTCCTAACGCACATGATTGAGTTCATAGGATCCCATGCCTTGAACCTTAAACTTTCCTCAGCATCCATGCCTTGAATTGCAAAGATACGATGTTTCATGGGGACAAAGAAGCATGAAGTCTACGGGTGTGAAACGCAGGAGCAACACAGAAACCCCAGAAACGTACTCAAATCTGCAAAGGATGTTCTTTCTTCAAATGTAGTAGTAACAGCTCAAGAGCTAGAAGATGCTGGAATACACCCTCATACTAGTTTTGACTTCAAGAGAATACAGTTTCTGGAAAAGTATCCGAAAGGCCAGGTTAGAGGAAGGTATTGGAAGCATCTAAAGCAAATGCTTCAAACTGAGAACTACTATCTTTATCCTGCTGAAGAACCAAACTATATGAATATTGAATATTGAAGCTCCTCCATCCTTGTATCCAGCCAAGAGATACTGTGATGTCTCAGGATTTGAATCCGTACAAAGATCCTATAACAAAGTTGCACTTTGCAAATGCTGACATATTCAAGCATATCAGATCACTTCCTAATGAGGCTGTTCAAGGATACCTTGGGTTGCAAAAGAGATTCAACTTCATTCATTTGCTTGATTGATCTTCTATCCTGAAATTAGTCAAGGTCCTCCGTGGTTGCGACTTTGCTTTCGAAAACCCTTCGACAGCGGAAAGTCATCCGCAATCATGATGTAGTCTTCTACGAAGACAAGATGCATCGGCAGCTTGAGAGAGTTGTTGAGATCCGCAAGGTCATATTTCAGGAGGAGCCGAGAGCTCCCGCACAGCCAGTTGGATAGCCTACAGCTGCAGCAGATGCTCATGATCAGGGTGTTGGACAGGCAGCTGGGCAGGTAGCAGAGCCTGCCGTGAGATGGTCTACTAGAGACAAACGTCCACCTGATAGATTTCAGCCCCCCTCGATGCATTATGTCTTGGTTACTGATGCAAGAGAGCCTTTCACCTATGATGAGGCTATGCGCAGGGGTGACAGTCACTCCTGGGAGAGGGCTATACATTCTGAGATAGACTCCTTGCATAAGAATGAGACTTAGGATTTAGTTTCCTTGCCTGAGGGCAAGAAGGCTTTGCCATGCAAGTGGGTGTACAAGCTGAAAAGTACCCTCGGATACCCCAAGCCGGCATACAAGGCTAGACTGGAGCAAAGGGTTTTAAGCAGGAGCATGGTGTGGACTTTGATGAGGTCTTTTCTCCTGTGGTTAAGATGGCCACCCTGTGCTTAGTCTTGGCTTTGGTTGTTCAGCTTGGCTTGGATTTATGCCAGATGGATGTCAAGACAGCTTTCTTACATGGGGACTTGCATGATGAGATTTATATGGAGCAGCCTAAGGACTTTGCAGAACCTGGCAGGGAGCACCTAGTAAGCAAATTGAAGAAAAGTCTTTATGGCTTGAAGCAGGCACCTAGGGAGTGGTATCATAAGTTTAATGCCTTTATGCAGTCACAGGGCTACAATAGGAGTGCTATGGATCCGTGTCTTTACACGAAGAAAGCCCGTGATGGTTCTTTATTGATTTTAGTACTCTATGTGGATGATATGCTGATAGCAGGGAAAGTTCATGATGAGCTAGATGCTCTTAAGGCTCGGCTCAAGAAGAGCTTTGAGATGAAAGATCTGGGACAAGCCGCTCACATACTTGGTATGCGCATTAGACGCTACAGGCATCAAGGACTCCTCTACTTGTCACAGAGGGAGTGCATTCGTAAAGTCCTTGAGCGCTTCCGCATGTAGGGCGTAAAGCCTATTGGCTGTCCATTGCCTTCTTATGTGAAGGTATCATAGGCTGATTGTCTACAGACAGATGAGTGTAGGGCCGAGATGGCCAAGATTTCCTATGCATCCGCCGTGGACAGTCTTATGTATGCCATGATCGCCACTCGTCCAGATATTACCTTTGCAGTTGGTGTTGTGGCATGCTATATGGCTACACCTGGCAAGAAGCATTGGGATGCCATGAAGGGTATCATGAGGTACATGAAGGGCACTGCAGATATGTGCATATGCTATGGCAGCCAAAATACAGGAGTCTTGGGGTACACTGACTCTGATTATGCAGGACATGTAGATAGTAGGAAGTCCACTTCCGACTATCTATTCACCTATGTTGGAGGTGCTGTTTCTTGGATGTCCAGGGTCCAGAAACACATAGCCCTTTCTACTACAAAGGCCGAGTATGTTGCAGCCACTAAGGCTTGCAAGGAGGCCATTTGGTTGGTTCGTTTGGTTGACCTTGGTATTGATGCTATCCCTACACTGCATTCGGATTCTATGAGTACTATTCAGTTAGCCAAGAATCCGGTCTTCCATGCGAAGATGAAACACATTGAGATGAGGTATCACTTCATACGTGGGGTCGTTGAGGACAAGTCTGTTGATCTTGGTCAGTCCAGATCTTGTCAAGATCTGGACTAACCAAAATCCTGCAAATCTGCTCACAAAAAGCCTCTCTACAGAGCGCTTTTCCTTCCTCAAGAGGTTGATGGGCATGGGATGAGATGACATCTTTCCTCATCCAGTTGTACATGTGTACATGTTGCACTGTCTTTTTCTTTTTCTTTTCACTCCTCACTAGGGCAGATTCTCCTTTAAGTAGGAGGTTGTTGGGGGTAAAGGCGCCTCCGCCTAGCCGCCCGTATATTACTACACTGACAGTCACCGCCACTACACACTGCAGGTGGCGGGCACCCGTCATCGTCACTTTATTCTCTATTCTTTTAGTGACAATTTGAATAAAGGAAGGCCCGGTCACACATTGTGACTGTTAGAGTTCCCATTTCTTGTCTCTCTCTTTCTTGTTCTTGCTCTCCCACCATAGCTCTCGAGTGCAAGCTTTGATCCTTCTCACCTTTCATTTGTAGATAATATAAAAAAGGCAAAACGAGATTGCAAAAGTGGAGAGAGAGGAGGATTATTTTACTATTCTTCTCTCCTCTTTTCCTTGTTTTAAGGAGGAGAGAGGGGGGCTAAAAGGCCCATTTGTGAGTTCATTTTTTTCCTAATGCCCTCTCCCTTTACTTTTCCCTCTCTATAATTCTATCATTGTTTTCCTATTCCTCTCTTTCTCTCTCACACTCTATTTTTTCCCTCTATCTCTCTTTTCAACTCTCTTTCTCCCTTTCTCTCTTCTTTTCACTCTCCTTCCTCTCTTTACCTCATCTTTCTTTTCTACCTCCTCCTTCTCTCTTCCTTCCTTCTCTCTCCCTCTCTATTTCTTTCCCCGCCCCTCTTTCTCTCTCTCTCTTTCTTTCTTTGTTTCTCCCTCCCCTATCTCTCCCTCATTGTTTCTCTCACTCACCATCCTCTCTCCCTCCCTTCATCTCTCATTTATCTCTTCCCCTTTCTCTTTGTTCCTTTCTCTCCTGTCTCTCCCTCTTTCTCTCTCTCTCCTTCCCTTCTTCTCTCTCCCTCCCTTCCTTCCCCCTTCCCTCTCTTTCAATGTATCTATTTGTAAAAAAAAACAAACAAAGAAAAGAAGGATACACAAAAAAATTAAGAAGAGGTAATGTACCTACCTCAAAGGCTCGAAGATGAAACCCTGTGTGCCTCCTCTTCACGGTTTTCCTCCCTTCTCACTTGCATCCTTGTCTTTCTTCTTTGCATATAGTGGCGATGGCCATGATGAGCTCTCTCTCTCTCTCTCTCTCTCTCTCTCTCTCTCTCTCTCTCTCTCTCTCTCTCTCTCTCTCTCTCTCTCTCTCTCTCTCTCTCTCTCTCTCTCTCTCTCTCTCTCTCTCTCTCTCTCTCTCTCTCTCTCTCTCTCTCTCTCTCTCTCTCTCTCTCTCTCTCTCTCTCTCTCTCTCTCTCGTTCTCTCTTGTGAATATTTTCGTCAAATGCCATGCTGGGGTTTTTGGTTCTTTTGTTTTTCTTAAAGAGTTGTCACTATTTGCATTGCTATTGGCATCATTAAATAATAGCATCACATTTAACATTACAAATGAAAATTAGTGACACTAATAGTGATGCCGATATTTTGCATCGCAAGTGTCGGTCGCTACTATCACCCCATTCCCTTATAGTGTTATATAAGGGTCAAAAGTAGGTGCACTACTCCTTAAGTTTCTATAGGTCCCTAAAATCTATGAAATCACTCACAAACCCTCCCCATCAATTATAAATTCTATTTTATATACATATTCAAGCAACATTCTAATATCAAAAGAATCCATTTGTAAAACTATACATTTGATGTTGAGGCACATCATACAAAAAAGAATTTGATGAAGGGTCAGGCAAAATGATAAAAAATAGTTAATGCATATATTTTTTTTACAATCAACACAAACTCTTTCTTTTACCATTCTTTTTGACACCACAATTATTAAGAACATCTAGGTGACTTGTCAAGCTCTTCTTTTATCTATTTAGAAAAATTTAGGTCTACCCTATAGCATTGTTGAATAACAAGCTTTGTATCCTTCTTTAGATCTTTGGGCCACCAAAGCCCATTCTATTAGTGTAATCCCATGTGAATATATCTTGAACTCTCTAGATAAGTTGATTGATTGCTTACTTAAATCTATAACCACCAAAAAATAATCCAATATGGCTTTAGAATGTTACCAATACCCAAGTCTACTTTATGTGCCTCATTTTCCCTCACTTGGGATGAATGCTTCATTCTATGTTTAGACTTTTATTTAGCCTTCATGATACCCTTTTCCCATCTTCATCTTACTCAATAGTACGTTTTGCTAATTCTTTAAACATTGATTCAAAAAAATTTATCCACTACACATTTAGATAATTCTTCAAGCTGACCACCTATTGATTGCACCTAAAGATTATGGAGTATACGAATCTCCTAATGTCACTGGCCATGGATTTTCTCTTTTACTATATATTTGATAATTCTGGTCAAAACTATTTCAATATTGGTACCACAATTGGATAAGCCATCATAAATACATCTTTGTAATCATCATCCACTCCTAGAGGTAGATTAATTTTTTGTGTAATTACATGTCGGCAAATAAGCTTCAGTAAGACTTTGCTCTTAATGCACATTTCCATTTATTTCTTAGCATGAGAAATGATGACATAATTAGCTCTTCAATCCCATTCCATTTTAGGAAACTTTAACCAAGGTACCAAGTAGTATATTATGACTCCCAAGCTCATCCATTTAGGGGAGAACAAAACTAATCCCAAATATCAATTCTACTATAATTAACTAGTTTTTAAGCATTATAGGATTATAATCTATGTTGATCTACCACTCGCACTTCAGAAGGTAAAGGTAACAAGTAGTATGAGTTTTTGTTAGCTAAGTAAATGGATAGAGGAAAGATATTACCTGATGATTCTTCATCTAGGGAGGATTCAATAAATTCCTTACTAATGTACTCCATCTATCTAGTGGGGTGCTTCATAACCCACTAGATAGACTAGCTATTGGGAAAATTGATTAGCAAAAAAATCTACTCTACTCGATTTGCAAGTTTGCTCTAAGCATACACTTTTATTGCTTCTTACTAGAAAACAAACATAGAATGTATACTACAATGGAAGAATGAAAGTATCCTCAAGTATGCTTTCCAAATTTAAGTGTGTATAGCGTTCCACATATCTCAATTATTTGTAAAACTTTAGGATACTTATTCCAAAGTAAAGAGTGAGGGCGAGCATTTTGGGAGTCAATAGATTGATAAAAGAGGAATGCAAAGATTATGGAGTCATTGTGAGCCTTGCAAGAGTGAATTGTTGAGAATGGTTGACTATTATTGCATAATCCAAGATATTAATAAGCTTGATGTTATAGCTTCGTTGTAGATGTTTTGGATGTCAAGTAGTTTAAGGATGTAGTACCATTACAATGTTTTGACTCTAATGGTTTGGCAAAGGTAAGAATGGGACTTTGGTGACTTCACAACAATGTTATATACATTCAAGATATAAATATGTTATTCACATACATATATGAAAGTGCTCATTTATATTTACTTCATAGTATCATAATAGCTAGAGAATAACACATAGTGACACTTGCTCCCTACTCATGACATTCTAAAGTCATAATAATCCATTTGCAACTAGGGAGCATATGGATGATGATCGAGATAGTAAAGATAATGAGATTTGCTAATATGGGACATTGTACAAGAGAAACGGATGATAATATCATATCACACTTGAGGTTGATTAAATGGTAATGATAATCACCATGAATACTATTGCAATACTACTTTTGTTGTCCATCTATCTATACAAGAAAATTTTTGGCATGAATATTAAAGTAGATAGTTGTTATGTATACGTTCATACAACTCTTATACATCTTGTCTCCTTTCTATCAACTTACTTTGTGAATACATGCATTGATTAAAATAGAATGATTTCTTCCATAGGATATATACAAATTTCTCTATTTGCAAATTGAATATTTGTATTGAAATTAAGTGAACAATTTGCAAAGGTAGGGTTGATCTCAAATAAGATTTAACTCTTATAGATCTTGACTTTATCATATAAAATCACTTTGTGAATATATGTATTTATTAATAATGTTAATGTTCTAATTATCTTTTTACATTAAAATCAATTTATAATACAAAGCTAAGACTCCTTAGTAAATGAGGGACATTTTTCTTGTTCTCTAGAGGACAACATGAGAGAGTGTGTGCTTGCATGTGTGTGTGTGAATTTTGAATCAATGATTGGGGTGAGATTAGGTTGTTACTTGTTGTGAATGTTTCAAGCATGACTGAAGAGGTGATGACAAAGTAAGTATAAAGATAAGTGACAAGGGAAGAGATAGCAGTTGTAACAACACTAGATATGCTTCAGATGCACCTTGTAAACACGTTTTCACGCCATGAGAGTTCAAGAAGTCTATTTACATTAAAATCGATTTATAATACAAAGATATGACTCCATAGTAAACGAGGCATTTTAGTCGTTCTCTCGGGGACAGGGAGGCAATCAAGCTACTAAATTAAGAACGACAAACATGGGTGGAATGCGTATTGTGCCGACAAAGGACGATGTAGTGTCACACAGCTGCTTAGTTGGACAGTAGAGGCCCGTGTCGAAGGCGTCGCGAAGGCGAAAGAAGTAAGCGACTCCCGTGGCAATGCAACAATGCTCTAGAATGGTTAGAATAATACTCACGCTGTAGATGCGGAGTGACAAAGCCCATTTAACGCATGAGGACATCTTCACCAAAGCGGCAGGAATTGACTGGTGAACGTGCGAACGACACATCAGGCAATCCCCCCGCACGACCTCGTCGACGACATCCGTCACCAGTTATATATATATATATAGAGAGAGAGAGAGAAGAGAGAGAGACATATATATATATATACGCACACTTGACAATTCAAGAACATACAAGAGATCGGGCTTGCGTTATTAGCCTGCTTGTAAAAAAAATGTATACAGGGAGGCGAACAGCGGAGCCTTAGCTTATTCAGATATACGGATCAACGACAGGTCAGTACAGGACGGACTGGTAGTGTCCTCGGCAGAAGCACGGACGATGGACTGATATTGTCGTACATGACAGCAGTGATACCATAATGAAGAGAGGGAGGAGCTGATCAGGGGTGGCCATGGCCGTAGCCTCCTCTTCCGCGCCTCCCGCCGTGGCCGTAGCCCCCGCGACGGCCATAGCCATAGCGCCCACGCCCACGATAGCCGCCCCTGTAATAACCTTCTCCGCGGTGGCCATAGCCGCCCCATCCAAAGCGATAGCTCTTCTGATCATCGAGCACTTTCTCTGCCATCGCCTGTCGATTCGCCTGCTCCCCGACTGCTCTTACGTAGTGCGCGCAGCACAGTAGCGCCAGCAACGCAAGAGCTAGCACGATAACACTATACTTACTTATGAAGGAGTGAGCCATGACTACTACGATAAACCTACTGCAGTGACAAGGGCTACGATAAAGACCTGGAACGAGGACTACGGAGAGACGAGAGTGGAGACGAGTATATACATCTAGACACACTTGGAAGTTGGGAGTGCAGTGACACGGCCGCTCTAGTAGGTACAGCGTACTACCACAGTGAAATATCAGGCATTGAATGAAGGCGTGTCACGTGTATTGGGGTCCACCGCCAGCGGCACGCACCTACCCCTGTCTTGCATGGAGTGAATGCTGGTCCAAACAACATTTTGTATTCTTCTTTCGGCTTTGGTTCTAGTCATCACTATCAGTCGATCAAAATATCCGTGCTATGCGGCAATCCTCCAAATTGCTGCAGTCCCTGGCTAATTGCTTTCTTTGACTCTTGACCTGAAACAAAAATTCTTCCTTAAAACTCTACATTGGATCCACATTCACTTGTTCTAATAGTTTTTTATTTCTAGAGACCCAAATCTGCCACAAAAATAAGGTGTGCAGCCACTTCCAAATGACTGGATGCACTCCATGTAATTCGCCAAGTATTATTTCTTTCCATGTTAGGGATGAGGGATGGAAGGGAGCTATCATTTTTTGCAGCAAATTAACAGCATTCCGATTATCTTGGCACGAGAAGAAAAGATGGGGAATGGTTTCCTCTTCTTTTCGGCATCGAGGGCATAAGCCTGTGTCTAATCCTAATTTTCTGGCCCTGGAGGCTGTCAAAACAGCTTTCAACTGAATCAACCACAAAAGGCTGGATTTTTTTGGTTGGATGCTAGGAATCCAGATCATGACAAATCTGTAGTTCCACTAGTGATGATTCCAATTGATATGACATCTCCTGTTTAGTTTTTTGACCAATTTGTTGGGTGAGTCCTTCCTCTCTTGAATAGGTTGGAGTGGTTTATCATTTAACCAACATATCCCTCTGACATTAAACTCTTTGTTCATCTAAATTGCACAGTAGATGTGGGGTCCCCATTCATTTCTTCTCTGCATCAGCAGGGTGATTTCTTCTTCAGTCAAGTTATACTTATTCATTAGAGTATTTGGATCTTTCCAATCACCTCTGTTGTAATCCCAGATGTCTGACCATTGTTGGATTCCTTTCTTGAACATTTTGTATGCACTCGGGGTTTGTTCCTCCTCCACTAGTCCATGGAATATGTTGAGCCAGATTGAGTCAAAGGCACTCCATGGAAGAGTGAAGTTGCTGATTGAAGAAATGCCAACCTGATCTTTAAAAGTAAACCATGAGGTCCAGATGCTTCTCATCAGATCTAAACACCCTTTTACTTTTACTTTAGTTTGACTGAAAGCAACTGTTAATGGGTCCATCTCCCTCCATCTTGGGTAGGTTGAGAGAGAGAAATTCCTGCAGCTGGCCTTGATGAGGATAGACCAGTCTTCATTTTCATATTGGAATGTTCTTGGAATCCATTTTGCTGCCAACTTATTGGCAATCTTGTCCAAGTTTGGGAGTCCCAGTCCTCCCATTTCCTTTGGCAGAGTGCAGTCTTTCCATGCTACCTTTGGAATTCTAAATTGTTCACTACTTCCTGACCATAAAAATTTTCTTGCAAGAGTCTCCAGCTTTTTGATTCCAGCTTTTAAAGGTCTCCAGCAAGCTAAGAAATGGATTGTGGAGGGGATAAGGATATGCTTCAGTACCACCATTCTGCCAGCAAATGAGCCCTGGAGTCCATTAAGATAATGAAGCTTCTTTTTTACTTTATTCAGCACCCATTCCCATCTTTGTTTCAATGAGACTCCAAAGCCCATTGGGATTTCCAAGAAGCCTGAAGACTTTGCCTTCTTCTAGCTCCTTGCATCCTGCATCAATCAGCCATAAGGGAGGAGGATTAATTAGTGTCTTTATACCAATTTTACTTGGATTAATAGTAGATCTTGATGCTTGACAGACTTCCTGTATGCATCTCCAAAAGGCATCTATGGAAGAAGAATCGTTATTGATTGTGCCATTTGTGTCATCCGCGAACAAATTAAGCACCATATCTCTGTTTGTTAGGAAGTTTGATCCCTTGCCTCTTTAATTTCCTCCTCAATTAGCTAGCCCAATGCATTTGAAGCTATTGCAAATAGTAGAGGGGCCAGTGGACAGCCCTATCTTATGGACCTGTAAAGGGGAAAAGGAGCATACAGATCTCCATTGATTGCCACTTTAGCACTCACATTACCGAATAATGTACTAACATACGTAATAAATATTCCCCCCAAGCCCATATCATGCAGTGACTGTAAGACAAAGCACCAATCTAGCCAATCATAGGCCTTATCAAAATCAATTTTGAATAATAAAAAGTATTATTTTTGTTTTTGGGCATGTTCAAAGCCCTCCCAGAGGCTGATAATGGCATCTAAGATAAATCTACTCTTCACAAAGCCTTTCTGTTCTTTTCTCAATCATCCATCTAGATGAGGGCTGAGTCTTTTTGCCAGAAATTTTGCAAATATTTTATAAGCTGATACAAGGCGAGTTATTGGTCTCCAGTTGGAGAGATTAGCCCTGTCATCTCTCTTATGAATTATTTTAATCACTCCCTGATTGATATCTGCAGGTAGTGCACCAAATTTTACTGACTCCTTCCATAGCATTAGTAGAGGGGACAAAACAGAGTTTTTATGCTCTTTGAAGAATTCATTTGGGAGTCCATCTAGGCCTGGACTCTTACCATTAGCTAGGCTATCCATGGTATCTGAGAGTTCTATCTTGGAAATATCAAAATCTAGTATCCTTGCTAGGGATTGTGAAACTACTTTAGGTCTTATTCTTACTATTTTGGCCAATGTCTCTGGAGATTGTTGACTAAGTGAAGAAAAGATTTCTTCAAAGAATTCTCTGGCTATCTCTAGATTCTCCTCTTTGGTTGAGGAAACCGAACCATCCTTTTTCAGAAGCATGGGGACTAGATCTTTATCTTTTTTTAATTTAACGTATTGAACAACTCTTTTGTGGGTTTGTCACTTTTTCCAACCCACCATGTTCTAAGATACAATCGGATTGCCTCTGCTTCATCCTCTTCCAACTTCCTTAAGCTTCTTTTAATTTCCAAGATGTGTTGTTGAACTTCCTCCTTCCCTTGGTCCACTTGGTTCTCTAATTCATTAAGAAGAGCATATTTAGAGCTTCTCTCTTGTTTTCTTTTTTTTATCCTTTCTTGCTTGGCAGCTTTAAGGACAACTTGTGTAGTCCTTATTGCTTCTGCCCAAGCTTTTGATGGATACCTGCAGTTCTTGAAGGCTGAATCCCATATTTGTTTTATTTTATCTATAATTCCTTGGTCTTTAAATAGGGCAAGATCCATATGGAACCATCTAGCCCTAACTTGGTGCACAGATCGGATGCCGTAAGCGCGCGCAGTGAGCGTGGAAGGTCCCCAAGAATAAAAGAACTCTACTTTTTGCACAAAACTCAAGGTAGAAAGCATACACTACATGAACAAGAGACCAATTGGGTGCAATCTCCCCCCATGCCTTGTGTGAGCGCTCCACAAAGCATGTATTTCATGTATTAATCATCTTCAAGCTCAAATAATAGCCCAAATTACAAAATAGCACACTTTTGGCTTTTGAGTTTACTTTAGTGCTAAATAGAAATAAAGCTAATGGGCGGGCGCCCAAAGAGTCAAGCATACCCAATACAATGTCCAAATACAAATATCATAATCGTGTGTCCATGTGCATACAAAATAATAAATAAATATCCAACACATTAATAAATAGGCGCGACAAAATATAGGCGCCATGCCTAAGGTATGCGCCCATCAAAATATAAGTGATAACTCAAATACACGTCATCCTCTAATGCTTTCCACTACCACTGCTACTATCTCTACACATCAACTGAAGCATTCACAATCATTAGTAAAATAATACAATTAAACCGACAAAAGTGAATACCTAGCAGTCTTCAGCTACATAAATCAATCAATTGGTTAGAAATCAATCCTAACCTTAATTTATCACAAGTGCGCACTCTAAACTCATAAATGTTTATTAATTTAATAT
This sequence comes from Lygodium microphyllum, assembly GCF_053477565.2. Taxonomy (NCBI): domain Eukaryota; kingdom Viridiplantae; phylum Streptophyta; class Polypodiopsida; order Schizaeales; family Lygodiaceae; genus Lygodium; species Lygodium microphyllum. Next base: position 77,030,600 of record NC_141152.1, read on the forward strand.
GTATTTTGCGGAATCACCCATGTACACACTAAATTAATGAAACGCCCGAAAAGGATAGGCGTCCCCATCGACTTCTCGCACAAAGAATCCACTTTGTGTATAAGTCTCGGTAATCAAAGTTTACGGAATCCACCGTGGCACGAAATCCACCGTGTAATATGCCTCTTGGCATCATACCCCCGGGGTGGGATAGCAATTGTCCTCAATTGCTAGCTATTAGCTCAATGTGGACCTAACAGAGTGGGGAAAGCATTTAAGTCTCTAGCGTGCATCCATTGGGCCTCTTCAACAGGATGGTTTTTAAACTTAACCAAATATCTAGAATATCTACGGCTAATTCTAGTTGCCATAAAGTCAGTATCTATGATAGCTTCAGGCTCAAGGATTTCAGTCTCTTCATCTAACAAAGGTGGGTTTTCATAAACAGGGTGTACAGGTAATTGGTCTCGAAAGGGCCGTAATAAACTAATGTGAAAGGTGTTGTGAATTTTCCAATGTGGTGGTAGTTCTAACTTAAATGCATTGTCATTGATTTTTTGAATGATCTTAAATGGTCCATAGAATCTAGGTGCTAATTTCACAACTGGATGTTTATCTACACTTTGTAATCTACATTTTTCTATTCTTAGCCAAACATAGTCATCAACTTTGAAATTCATGGCCTGCCTTTTCTTATTGGCTTGTTTTGTATATGATTGCTGGGCTTTGGCAATCATGTCTTTAACCTCATCAAAAATAGTAGCACGCATGTTAGCAATATCGATAAAGATGCAACAAGTGTAGACAATCTATAACCATAAATCACTTCAAACGGTGCTTTCTTTGTAGCTGTGTGTGGCGTATTGTTATATGCAAACTGAAGTAAATGTAGATGTGTATCCCATGTCTGTGGTTTTGAAATAGTGTAAGCACGTAAAAGATCTAATATAGTACTATTAGTAGCTTCTGTTTGACCATTTGTTTCAGGATGAAATGCAGATGAAAAATCAATCTTTGTTCCTAAGTTAGCAAACAAAGTAATCCAAAAATTATTACAAAATCTGGAATCACGATCAGAAATAACAACTTTTGGTAATCCATGATTAGTGAAAAGAGTTTTCAAAAACAATTGTGCTGCTTGAGATACTGTTAAAGTTTTCTTGCATGGAATGAAATATGTTTGTTCACTAAACCTATCTACAATAGTCCAAATCATATCATGGTTAGCTTTAGTATTAGGTAAACCAGTAATAAAATCCATAGAAATCTGTTCCCATGGTCTTGATGGAATAGATAAAGGCATTAGTAAACCATACTGTTTACCATGATGTCTCTTAACTCTTTGACAAACTAAACATTCAGAAACAAAGTTAGATACATCAGTGTCCATATGTGGCCAATAAAAATCTTCATTCAATGTACGTAAAGTAGATATAATACCTCTATGACCTTGATATGGAGGACAATGAATCTCATTCAAAACAAAAGATCTAAATGGAACTGTAACACATAATCTCTTTTCATAAAACATGAATCCATCATTGTAAGACAGTGAATCAATAGGAATCCTGTTATTTCCAACTAATTTATTCCAATCATATTGAAAAGTAATGTCCTGATGATAAGTATCTTTCATAGGGTTAAGAGAATCAAATGATATGACAGAGATATTATGAATGGTCGGTCTTCTACTTAAAGCATCAGCTACTACATTTTCTTTACCTGGTTGATATTGGATAAGGGGATGAAAACTCTGAATGAAAGCTGCCCATTTGATATGTCGGTCAGAGATTTGGGGTTGACTAAGGAGATGTCTAATGCTTTGTTGATCAGTCTTAATCATAAACTCAGAACCCATTAAGTAATGTTTCCATTGTCTTAAAGCTTATACTACATCTAACAATTCTTTATCATATGTAAAATATTTAAGTTCAGATGGTTTCAGTTTACAACTAGAATAGGCTGTGGGATGATTATCTTGCATAAGTATGGCTCCTATTCCAGATCCGCTAGCATCAGTAACTACTAAAAATAATGGTCTATTGAAATCAAGTAGTTGTAATACAGGAGCATGGGTTAATGCATGTTTTAATAAATCAAAAGATTTTTATTTATTATCAGACCAATGATAAACAATACCTTTCTTTAAAAGTTTAGTCAAAGGCAAGGCAAGTAATGAAAAATTTCACACAAACTTCTTGTAAAAACTAGCAAGACCTAGAAAAGAACGTAACTCATTCACATTTTTAGGTATGGATCAGTTTAATATTGCTTTTATCTTCTTAGGGTCAACCTTAATACCTTCAGAAGACACAATATGACCTAGATACTCAATTTCTGTTTGAAAGAACTCACTCTTTTCTGGATTAGCATACAATTGATTATCTTTCAACAACTTGAAAACCAAAGACAGATGTTTATAATGCTCTTTCTCATTTTTACTGAATACCAAGATATCATTAAAGAATACTATAACAGCTGATATTTCAAAAATATTCAATTCATCATTCTACTAAATGTAGCAGGTGCATTAGTCAATCCAAAAGGCATCACTAGAAATTCATAATATCCAAATTGTGTTCTAAATGCAGTTTTAAATATATCAGATTTATCTAATCTCACTTGATGATAACCAGATTTAAGATCTATTTTACTGAATATGGCAGAACCTTGTAGTTTATCCATAAGATCATCTACCCTAGGAATTGGATATCTATTCTTAACTGTAATCTTATTCAAGGCACGATAATCAATGCACATGCGATAAATATTATTCTTCTTCTTTACCAATAAAACAAGTGCATCAAATGGAGAACTACTAGGTCTAATTAATCCTCTGTTTAATAATTCCTCAACTTGAATTTCTTTTTGTTCAATCTGGTTATGCCTATATGGTACTTTACATGGTGGTTGTGTACCAGGATTTAAATCTATTTTGTGATCTTCAGGACGTGAAGGAGGTAGTCCAGGTGGTAAATCTTCAGCAAAACAATCTTTAAATTGTGCAAGGAATTCTTTATGCCTAGGGTGCATATGTTTTTCTTTAGCTTGAAGTTCATTGACCCAAATTAGATAAGATTTACTACTTTTACGTAATCCACGTTTAGCTTGAGTATGAGTAAGCAGTGGAAAATTATTAGATGCGTGCATACCATGCAATGCAATTTGTTTTCCTTGAAAATGAATTTTAATTGAATGCGTGGAATAATCTATGTCAGGATTATGCTGATGACGCTAAGGCATACCTAGGATTATATCACTTGACTGTAAAGGTATAACTAGGAAATTCCTTCGTTCAGTGTATTCACCAATTTTAATTTCTAAATCATGCACCTCTTGTGTTCCATTATATATTGTGCCTAAGAATGCTACTTTATTGTGATAATGCGTAGGAACAGTTTTTAATTTCAATTCTTTCACTAACTTTGCAGAAATAAAATCATGTGTACTTCCATCATCATGCAAAATAATCTTTTCTTTTCCATGCACTAAACATTTCATTGTCAACAAAGAATGTGGAGTTGGCATACCTGGTAAAGTATCCGAAGGAGTAGCAATGTCATCCTCATCTTCCGTAAAGTCAGGCATTTCCTCATGTTCTTCATCTTCCATTGCTCCAAGATAATTGATATGGACAGGTGGCTTCTTCGATTGGCAATTGGCTGCTAGATGTCCAAGTTGATGGCATTTGTAACACACTATAGGTTTGGCTTTAGATACATTGTTGGCAATGGCAGGAAGTCTAGGAATATTAAGATTTGGCTATGAGGATGGCTTAGGGTTTGGATTGGTATTTGATGGCAAAGCAGGTGGTTTTGTCCAAGACTTACGGAAAAATGATGAAGGAAAGCGACTTTGATTGAATCTTCTAAAATTTGAATTGAATTGCTTGGAACCATAGTTACCATTTGCTTGAAATTATTGTGGACGCTTGTCTCTTCCTCGAATCTTGTCTTCAGTGTCATGAGCCAAAGAAATTGCATCTTCAAGGGTTGCAAGCTTAAACATATTGACTTCAGCATAGTAATGTCCAAGTAATCCAGACATAAACTTGTGCTTGTGAGTTGCTTCAGGTACGTCTTCAAGCATTCTGAGTTGTAGTAGGGCATTCCAAAAACGTTCGGTGTACTGGGAAATGGCTCACGATCTCTTTGCTGAAGAAGATCCCATTGCTTTATGGCTTTTTCATGGAATTGTGGAGGAACGAAATTCTGCATAAACTTCTTTTTGAAACTCTCCTAGGTAGTGGGACAATCAATGCTTTTACGAACTACGGTCCACCAAAGAGATGCTCGATCGACTAAATGATTAGTGACACATTTAATTTTTTCTTTTTCAGCGTATGTCTCTTCATGAAAGTAATCATCAAACTGACTGATGAATGCAAGGACAGTCTTTCCATCTCGAGTTCCATTGAAAGTATGGAATTTGAAATTTCTTTTACTTATCTTTGTTTCTTTGCGGATGGATTGAGGTTCGAGCATCGCATCAATGGTACGTCGGATAAGATCTTTGGGTTGTGGTCCTTCTTTGTCGGTGGTCGATCGTTGCAAATTGGCCAATTGAACTTGCAAAGCTTGTCGGGCTCTTCGTTCTTCATCCAGCTGCATCATAATTAAATCCAATTTTTGTTCCATTGTAGGTTCAGGAAGGTCACCTTCAGCCATTAAATCGTCCATGTTTTGTTCCGTCATCCTGTAAAAATCCAAAAGACCTCACACTCTCAAAATCCAATTAGTGGGATGAGCATAGCTCAAAGCCGGGAATACAAGACTTATAAATTTTTGTTTGGCTTTCACGGTCTTCATCTTTTGCAGTTGCGGAATTTGTAGTCTTCATAAAATCTGCATATGACCTTCTGCGTGTGCTGAAACTGGTTCAGCAAGTCTGCGTATGCGAACAGAGTCTTCTAGGGAACAATTTTGCAGTTCTGTGCTTCTGCGTAGGAACAATCCTTATAGGAGTTATTAAGGTAAGTCAGATTTGATCTATGTGGACTTGGGAAACTTGCAGAGTAACGAAACTTGCAGGACTTGATAGACTTTGTAGATTAGTGACTTGTGGCTTAGTTGATTAAGCTTATAACTAATCTAAAACTGACAACGAATTTTAGGGGGGGCGTTTTGCTGCGTCGAAAATCACGGAAAGAAGCCACTGCTGCTGCCGATTTTAAAATTGAAGTAACTAAGCTTTTTAAAAGCTTAGTTCTAAGCTTTAACTTAAGCTTATGAAGTTTTAGATATGGAAGCTTATCTCTGTTTACTGTTACAAAATGTCTTGTTGAAGGAGATATTGACGTGGTCCTCCGCTTCCTCAGGCCGGTCCTTCGCGATCAAAGGCTGTAGACAGAGGTTCTTAACCGCCAGGAATCCACCCATATCGACCGTTCGTAATGAAACTCACTGTAGAGCTCGATCATTCCACGAGCTCCACCTTCGCGCAAGTTGGATAGCGATTGGAAGCTCTCGATCTCAGCTTCGCTCTGATACCACTGGTGCACAGATCGGATGCCGTAAGCACGCGTAGTGAGCGTCGGAAGGTCCCCAAGAATAAAAGAACTCTACTTTTTGCACAAAACTCAAGGTAGAAAGCATACACTACATGAACAAGAGACCAATTGGGTGCAATCTCCCCCCATGCCTTGTGTGAGCGCTCCACAAAGCATGTATTTCATGTATTAATCATCTTCAAGCTCAAATAATAGCCCAAATTACAAAATAGCACACTTTTGGCTTTTGAGTTTACTTTAGTGCTAAATAGAAATAAAGCTAATGGGCGGGCGCCCAAAGAGTCAAGCATACCCAATACAATGTCCAAATACAAATATCATAATCGTGTGTCCATGTGCATACAAAATAATAAATAAATATCCAACACATTAATAAATAGGCGCGACAAAATATAGGCGCCATGCCTAAGGTATGCGCCCATCAAAATATAAGTGATAACTCAAATACACGTCATCCTCTAATGCTTTCCACTACCACTGCTACTATCTCTACACATCAACTGAAGCATTCACAATCATTAGTAAAATAATACAATTAAACCGACAAAAGTGAATACCTAGCAGTCTTCAGCTACATAAATCAATCAATTGGTTAGAAATCAATCCTAACCTTAATTTATCACAAGTGCGCACTCTAAACTCATAAATGTTTATTAATTTAATATGTATTTTGCGGAATCACCCATGTACACACTAAATTAATGAAACGCCCGAAAAGGATAGGCGTCCCCATCGACTTCTCGCACAAAGAATCCACTTTGTGTATGAGCCCGGGTAATCAAAGTTTACGGAATCCACCGTAAAACCTCACGGAATCCACCGTGGCACAGAATCCACCGTGTAATATGCCTCCTGGCATCATAACTATTTCGGTATTTGAAGAGAAACAAGAAGATACTAGATAATGATTTGAAAGGACTAAGTCTTTACTTACCTTACAGCTTATGCTTGAGAAGGTTGAGAGCAAACCTGAAGAAACATAAGTCCTATCCAGTCTGGCTTTTCTTAGGGTTGTACCTTTTTTATTATTGGCCCATGTGAAGCTAGTATTGTTACTTACATCGATCAGTCCATGAAATGAGACCATCCTCTACCATGCCTCCTTCTCTTACCCATTTATAACCAAGCCCTTTTGTAGATACATGTCTGTAATTTCTTCAACCATATTAAAGTCAACAACCAGGATTAGTGGACACTGCAACTGCATGAGAGAAGTCCATACCACTATTTGTTCTTGGGAAGAATAGGGGGCACACAAAGATAGCTATCCATCTACTTTCAGAATCCATAGTTACTCTATTAAGAAGACTTGATAGTCTTGTACTGAGCCCCACTGCTGTACCTCCACTCCTTGGAGTGTGGTTTGTGGCCACCCATTCAAAATTTGGAAGGAGTCTCTTGAGATTATTAGTGAGGGTTAATCATGTTGCTTTAATTTCTTGTAGGCATAACAAATCCGAAAAAATATTTTTATCTCTGAAGCAATTCCTAATTATGTGTGATCTAGAAGGATCAGTGAGTCCTTTACAATTTAGAGAGACAACTTTGAATGAATTTAAAGACATGATGATTATTTTTTGTTTTTATTTTTCTTGGACCCTTGGTTATTCTTCCCAAATGGGTTGCTTTCACTCTGCCCCACTTTTGAGATCCTTCTTTTGTTCACTTTACTGCTATCATTGTTGTGTTTTTTAGGGCTCATTGAAAACTCTGGATTCTGAAATTGATCAGCATCCTCATTATTTTCATCAAGATCCTCAATTACAACATCATCAGCATTATCATTCAGATTAGGAATTGTTTCCTTCCTTTGAGAACTTTCAACAATTTCATCTTCATCTTCTGAGTCATTAGATGGATTTTTCCCCTTAGAGGTCCCTTCAGTAGGTTTTGGGCCTGCAGTGTCATCAGGGACTTCTGATAGAAGTGGAGAGTATCTGTTAATATTGCTATTAACTCTTTTAGTGCCATTGGTTCCTAACTAGCTAGAATTACTTGCCTTCTTACCCTACAGCTTGAAAGCCATCATCCGAGGCCTTTTTACCTTCTTGTGATGTCTGTTCCTTAGGTTTCATTTCAGGGCAATCCCTGATGTAATGTCCCACTTTCAGACATTTAAAGCACGCATTCAATAAATTCCTGTAGATCAAACGTTGTTTGACTAGTACTTGGTCTTCAGAGTTTGTTATTAGTAAAAATCAGGGATTTTCTTGGAAAGATCCATTTCAATAAGTACTTGAGGAAACCATCTAAGGTTAAGTGATTGGTTGGTCTCTACCCTAGAATCCTGCCTAATGAAGATGTCACAGCTTTGACAAATGGCCACAAGTTCTTGGGCAGATCTGTGAGTTCTACCCATATGGGGATTTTAACCGGCTCATCTGTTCTAGGGTTAAATTCTGGTGTCCATTTAAACAGTATTAAAGGGGCATTCTTGATCATCCATTGCCATATCCCTAATATGTTTAGGGCCATCTCTTCAGATTCAAATAAGAAGAAGAAGAAGTTGTTTGGCATGTAGTGAATCTCACTTACTCTACAACCAATTGACTCCCAACTATTTCTGATCCAAGATCTCATGTATTCAGTTGGGGAACGAGGTCCATGACAATACCCTATGAGTGCTTTCTTTTCAAATTCATTGTTCCACAATTTAAGACTTGCAGAAGAAATAGAAACAGGAAGATGACATCATTCCATTTGGCGAATATGTTCCTTGTTCATTGCCTCCTTGGGGTGAAGAATCCACTTCGATCAGTGCTTTTTTAGATTTTTGCAAATTAACTTTTTAACTTAGGTTCACACATGCATCGAGGTGCTTCTTTATGATTGGTTTGGAGGAGTGTGCTTTACTTTTAGTTCCCCAAAAATGAAAATTGAACATAAAATATCTTTTGAAATATCAAATGAAAGTAAGCTATTCTCTTCATGGATTTCTAAAAATTAGCAGTTTTGTTGAAGGTTATTGAACATCTAGCTAGAGTTTGAGAAACAACATGTCTACATCAAATTCAAATTTATGAAAGCCATAGATCATGTAGAAAGTGGAATAACAATACTTGTTGTTTTGCATTGAGAAGTGTGGAATAAATCATTCACAATGTATTCTTATGCTAAATCAAGTTTTTTATTTTTGACATCTCATTGGTTGTTCATATATAGGTGGTTGTAGCATTTAGTAGTTGCATTGTTTTTGAAGATCATGTCCTCCAAGTTTCTAGCCTTGTCTATGCTATCAACTATTGCCTCTATGCTGATATCAAAAATTTCTTCAAATGATTGGTATGTATAGATATCTTCTTTCATTTTTTAAACAAGTTTTCCTTTGTGTTGCTAGAGTTTTTCCTCAATGTTTATCGTATTTCTATCATGTTTGCATTTGATACTATAGATGAAGTGTTGCATCTTATTTCTCTAAGTTATTGCTTTTGAGTTGGCTCATAAGTGTTGCTTAGTGTAGATTATCTATTTGCTAGTGTTGGATGATGCATTTACACTTGAGATAGTGGTAGAATTCATAGTGGGTTAGCTTAATGTTTTCGTGCTAGTAGAAGTTTGGTTTCTTGTTGATTTGCTTGACTTTGCACTTCTGAAAGGAATCTTATTGTTATTAAAGGTAGTTTTCTTTTTTTGATTAAACGTATTAGAAGTTTTAAAAAATGTATATTTGAGTACTTTCATGTCACGTATATGATAGTGTTGAATGTACTAGTAATTTGGGTAACATGGATTTGGTTGTAGAGCTATTTGTTGAGTAAATATGTGACTTTTTTTATGGTCATATTAGGTTTCATGACCGTGAATATAGTTGTTCTTGTACATGTATGTTTTTAATGTTTTGTCAACTTCACCTTTTGTTCCTTCTGCCAAGGCCTTGAGTGAGATGTTGAATCCATAATATAGGATCACAATTATATACATGGAGATGTTGTTTGTTTGATATCTAGTAGGACATGGGCATCACCTATTTGTAGTGGATTCTCGCATGTATCTTCATATTGGATTTTGAATCTATCAAGTATGACTTTTAGAAGTCCTACATATGACATGTGTTTGTGTTAGTGGGATTAGATTCTAAGAAAAAAAGAGATTGAAGGTCATAGCAAGGTTTACACTGTTTGCAATGTGTCCATTAAATTTTGGAGGTCAACTAGTTTATGAAGCTATCAATGTATATCGATGGTCTTTGCTCCATGACCTTTGTTATTCTCATCTGGTTTATAATTAGATACCCATGACATTATGGGTCGATAGGATGGTGCTCGATTTGGTGGTATGTGTTCTCATAGTTTTGAATCTATAGCTTGAATATTTGTATTCATGGTTGGATGTAGTTACATGAATTTACATTGTTAGACATTTATAGATAGTATTATTTATATTATATGTGTCTCATCTGGAGTCATCTTTGTCTTTGTACATATTGTTTATCTATAAAAATGAGAGAAAATTTTGTGTTAGTATGTTACAATGACTTTAAAATAAGCGATAATCTTGAATGTGATGATAAATCACAAGTGCCAAGAGAGACTAGATGATAGTATCAAGAGATACTTGTGGAGCCAAATGCTTGAGAGATGTTCAAATCTTCAATGGGTCTTCAAGTGCTTCAAAGATCTTGTATGTATTCCCCTCCTTGATTTGATGCTAGAGTAATCCAAAAAATCTCAAACCTGATGTGAGGCAAAGCTAATACAAGTGACAAGAGTCACTGGATAAGTGTCAAGAGACACTATGATACTATGCTTCAATCTTGCAAGAAGTCACCATGATCTCCCCTCCTCAATGATTTGATGTGTGAACTTTGCTTGAATATTCAAAGAGTAATTGGATTTAAATGATAATGCCTTGGCTTGAGTGGCAAGAGAGAGAGAATGAAGTGGTTTTGAGCTTGAAGAATATTTGGCTATGGAGGAAGGATTAGGGTTTCAGAGATGTGGCTGTTCTTTTGCTCTGTGTGATCATCAAGAAGGGAATTATGACAAACCCTTGTAGCTATAGAAGCCTACTATATGGGCTATCATTTCCCTATGGAGATGGCTGGAATTGCACCCTATGGGAGATGCAGCAGCAACACAAATGAAACATGCACAGTTTGGAACAGCGACATGCAAAATTGACAATGATGGGCCTGTGGAGCACTAATCTTGTGGTTTATTGTGCTGGCCATGGGTTCCTTGAGCTAGGGAGAAAGTCCACATAAGGACTCTTAGAGAGATATTCTCTATATGCAGAGATCCAACTCCTCCAAGTCAAGTAGGTGATGTTGTCCATAGACACAAGTATGGCAACGAATTTGAAAAGAGGCAATGCTGAAGCTATACTTTCCCAATGTTAATTATTGAGGTGCCAGGGAAGAGCTATGGAAGCATAGAAACATTTCTCCAGAAGGAAGTTCAGAGATATATGACTTATGGAGAGAGATATAAAAGCTTCAAGCTGACAAGGTGCTACTAGCTATGGCTGCCATGGAATCTTTATTGAAGGTAGGAATGCAAATGAAGTTGGAGATGAGGTTTAGCACTCAAACTAAGTTGAGCACAGAGTGAAATGGAGCTAACACATGCTAAGCCATGCTCAACTATGCTCTGATACCATGTGAAAACACGGGATCTAGAGCATGGCAGCTATGGTGGCTCATAGATATAGACTAGATTCATGTAGACACTGACATGACAGAGACTAGGAGACTTGATTCAAGAATAGAGAACAAGCAGTAAGTACACTATACTGAAGTACAAACTAACAATGACATCACATTCATCTCATATGAAAATGACAAGCAAGTACAATGTTAAATTAGGTGACAGTCTTTCCCTCTATGCTATGGGATTCCTGCAGCCTGCATATCCTCAGCCCATCTGCTCTTACAAAGAGGCAGCATGGATGTGATTGCAAATCTCAACATAAGTACCCTATCTCAAGGATAGACGAGCTTCTTGATCATCTATGAGGAGCAAGGATCTTTTCTAAGATTGATAGGATATTACCAGATTAGAGTCAAGAATGAAGATATTCCTAAAACTGCCTTCAACACAAGATACGGTCATTTGGAATTCATTGAGATGTCATTTGGGTTGAAAAATGCTCCAGCTACCTTCAATAGGTTAATGCAAGACATTTTCAGAACTCATCTCGATGATTTTGTTCTTGTATTCTGTGATTATTCTAAGGAGGAAGAAGATCATGAACCACATCTTTGAATTATGCTAGAGATGGTGAGAGCACACAAACTGTATGCTAAGAAGAAGAAGTGTGCCTTCTTCAAAAGGAAGATTGAGTACTTGTGATTCATAGTGTCTATTGAAGGTATATGAATAGATCCTGCCAAGGTCAAATATGTTCAAGATTGGCCACCCCCAACCACTATCAAGGAAGTGAGAAGTTTTCTAGGTCTGATAGGATTGTATAGGATATTCATAAAAAACTATGCCCAAATTGGAGCATCTCTTACAGGCCTGCTCAAAAAGCAAGTTGCCATTAACTAGATGAAAAATTGAACAATCTAGCTTTGAGCAACTAAAGCATAGTTTGGTAATTGCTCCTATCTTAAGGCTACCTGACTTAAGCAAGGAATTTGAAGTTGTCATCACAAATGCCAGCTCTCTTGCATTGGGATGCATAATAATGCAAGAAGGTCATCCTATAGCTTACTCTTCGAGAAAGTTGAAAGCCCATGCTCACGACCTGGAGTTGTTAGCTGTGATTCATGCTCTCAAATTATCAAGACAATATTGCTTGGAAATAAGTTTTCCTTAGTCACGGATCATAAAAGTCTTAAGTGGATTTTTACTTAGCTTGATCTTAATATATTTTAGGCAAAACTAGCATATTTAAGATATTTTAGATATTACTTATTGTAAATATCCTAAAAATCTATGAAGATTTCTAGAACAAGATATCATGTAAAAAAAGCAAGTGATTTTTTCAGCTTGTTTTGGAGATTTAATACAAAAAAAGAAGGACTGGTAAAATCGTGCGCGTTGCGATCGCAGTTTACAGGCAGTAAACAACACTTTGAACATGGAGAAGAAGGAGTGATCACGAAGATTTCTAATCATGTGTATTGGAGTTTTACCCCCCTTTCAGAGCCAACGTAACTATCAGAATTGTGATTTGAGCATCTGATTGCTGATTTTTCCAAGATCCCCTCCATAAAGAGCTCTTCTTCTCAACCACAACCCTTCTTCTCTTGTTTAGCTATTAGTTTGATGCATGGGGAGCAGTTAAAGAGGCACAAGGAGACCTCGAGAGGCTACGAGAGAAAGGTAGAGAGAGGGAGGTAGAAGGATACTTTGTGACCTAGGATGGGATCTTGGAACCCTAAATACTAGTTACATGGGTGGAATCTTGGTGGACAGAATACCCTCGTGGAATTTTGTGTATCTTCTACAAGGTCGGAAAGATGAAAATTGTAATAAGTTTCCAATATAATAAAGAAGTTTGTTTTATTCAAGGATTGTTTGAATTGTATGCGTGTATGTGAGATAAATTGCGTGAAGGAACATGTGATTTAATAGACTAATTAAGGAATCTAGTTGTATATATTCCAATAAATGTGTTATAGATAATTAAAAAACTAAAGATGATTCTGTCATCAAAGGAAAGTGGGTGTGCATAACCCCCGACGGGTTTGCCGTCCAATGGTAGGGTGGTCCTAGTTAGTTGGGAGCTTTTTTAAATCGGTAATAGAAATAGGAAGACGATAAATTGACTAATTAGTTATTAGGTAGAACCGACTTGCATTGTTTAAGCTTTGTTTTAGGGGGCTGAAATGGGATTTTTCCTTATGGGTAGGAGGGTTGACATACCTCACTCCCCTCCGTCTCCCATTCTCTTTAAACCAAGTGTAATGACAATTTTGCTTCAAATCGAGTAATCTTGTAGAAGTGGGAACTCAAAATTACTGATGCTAGCTAGCTGTTAGAAGACCCATCTAATTTTAGGAACCCAAAAATTCAGGTTTATCCTAGTGGGTTCGACCGGAACACTTTTATTGGCGATGTAGACTCAGTGGGCTCTAAGTGACAAATCTCGTGATGTTCGAAGGGAATGCCGGGCAGCGTCATTTGAAAAACCTATTGATGGACTACATAAAGGTGCACCTTGGAATGAGCCTGGCAGACACCTCACAACTAGAGTAGATCTTATCAACATTGTCTTCTCCTTGCACTATTGTGTTGAACCAAGAAGTTGCCTCCATGGGCTTAGGCTATATAGAACATAAGGGATGCTTTTGAGTTGAACCTAAGCATGTTTGCATTGACCTTCTCTATGTCTAAAACGATTCTCTTTGTGGCACCCTCTCTCTTGTCCTCCATGTTTGGATTGATGTATCATGTGAGTATCTTCACACTAATTAGGGATTTGATTCAACCTTGAGGATGTTTTCCTCCTCCATGGATATCAAAATCTTTTCTTTTTAATAATCATAGAGATCTTATGTGGAATCCTTTGGGCTAGTGGGCCATGACTCTTCATCTATCCCCTTGCAAAAGGGACAACAAGCTTTTCCCTCTATTGAAGGCAAGCTTATATTCTAGTTGATTCTCTTGTTGCTCATTCCTTACATTTCCTCATCTCTATACTCTTCTTGGTTTAGTAGTCCACTGTTAAGCTCCCATATAGAGTACTACATGAGAGAGCATTGCTACATGGTAGGTCACTTTCTTATCTTAAATGTTGTAATTAATGATGTTAATTGACATTAATTTTTCACCGTTATCCATGCATAGGATGATAATTATTATGGCTTGAATATTTTCTAACTTGAACTCCCATGTGAAAGGAAAGGCATGCAAATTTTGCTCACAATGTGCACTTATATTGCATTTTTTAATGTTGAAAATAGTAATCACACTTATTAGTTGCTTACAATGGATAAAAGCATGATATGTTGGAGGAAATCAAAGTCTAATTTCTAAACACCTAGGATTCAAGAAGTTCTCACCACCTTGATTTTAACTTTAGGTCACCTTTACTTTCAACTCATTGCTTATCGTTGCAAGTACTCTAAATCAACAAAGAAGCTCACCTTCACTTTCAACTTGTCACTTGTTGCTATAGGTACTATGAATCAACAAAGAATAAGAAGAACATGAACAATGAAGCAAGAAGCATTTGATCATGGAAAATTTGTGATGAAAAATATTACTTAAGTGACACAATTTAGTGAATCTCATTTACATATCATAATTCAGTTTGGAGAGTTTGTAAATTGCATGCCAAAATGTGTCACATGAGTGATGCTTTAAAAATGTCACTTAATGGATCTTTTAGCATGCACTGCATCAAGATGTTCAATATTTTTTCAAGCTTGTCATTGCTAACCCCCTTTTCTTGTCATGAGTGTTTGAAATTCTACAATGTAGATACTCATAGAGCCTTGCCCTTATAAAATAGCCCTTCTCTATAGAACATAATCTTGTACTAGCATAATAAATGGGTTCAATACCACATCTAAGCTTTATCTTACATTATAAGAACTCGCATTGGTATATCTAATGAATCAAGAAACACACAAAATGGTAGATGATATTGCGGAGATTGTAAGCTTTGTGCCACCATAACCATCTTCTTTGAAACTTTGAAAGCTTTCTTCTATATATTTTTCCATGAGAAATCTATACTTTTTTTAGGTAGGGTAGTTGAAGGATCATCCAAATATGCAAACATTCAAGAGAGACCTTGATAAAGGTAGTTATACTACAATATACAAGCCTCATACTGATATTTAAAGGGATGTCAATATTCATCAAAAATTTTACCCACGTTGTCGTTAAAAGTGTTAATATAGACATCTCTACAGATCTATTGCAATTAGCATCACTATTAGCATTGCAAAAGCAATGCTAATAAATGGCGTAAATAGTTATGCTTTCGGATTCATATATCAACTCAGATAGTGACATGAATAGGGATAATTGTAGAGGAAAAAGAATTTGGTAGTAGGGTAGCAAACTACCCTGCCACCCCTCAGCACCATGTGTTGAATAATATTTTATAAAGAAATTACATATTGAATACACAATCGTCATCAAGACAAATGCATTATGAGATACTAGGAAAAAAGGGTATCGTTGATTCAATATTCAAATAAGTACAAGACTGATGATGACAACGCATAAAACTACATGGAACCATCTAGAGGAGAGTCCAAAACAAACATAGAAATGTATCTATAAATATCACAAAATGTAATTTTATACAAAGGATGAGAAATATATATAAGGAATGCTACATGGAAGACTTGCTTGAGTTGCTACTCCAAACACACATCATATACAAAAGAGGAAGCTCACTCGATGGCATAAGAGGAGAGATGGAGGCCAAAACCTTTTCTGGCTAATTTTTTCTTCTTATTCTACACATAATATAATGTACACAAAGTATATATAAGATACAACATAAAGGAAAGTGGCCTACTAAGTTAAATAGTGCATAACTAACTATACTAATTGATGGGCATTATAACTATGCCAATTTTAGGTAGGTGTAACAAACTAAATATAATAAGTGATAAGTGAGTGGCCATGTGAGGATCATAATGACCAGTGCCATGCTAAGTATAGATGTATGGACCCATCTAGCAAGGTGGCCCATCGTCAAAGTCCACATGTGTTGAGCTTGCCATCTCAACACTCCCCCTCAAGCTCAAGTATATCTCTGCAACTCCAAGTAAGCTTCAAACTTTTGAAGCTTCTTCACATCCAATGCCTTTGTGAAAATATCAACTATTTGATCCTCTATGTTGGTATATACCAACTCAAGCTCTTTTGCAAGTACCTTCTCTCTCACAAAGTGGTAGTGCACCTCAATGTGTTTTATCCTAGTATGGAACATTGGATTCCTAACTAGTTGTATGCTGCTCATACTGTCATAGTGCATGACAGCTGGACCATCTCCCTATACATCCAAATCACCTAGTAACTTTTGTAGCCATACCACCTCACATGTTGCCATAGCAACACCTCTATACTTAGTTGTCAGGATTCTGGGAGAGAAGGAAGGAGTCTCACTTGTAGCTTTCTTGCTTGCACAATGGGGGAATACACACAAAGATGGAGGCTGAAAACAGTTTTCCTCTTCTTAGTTGTGTAAGCCAAAAGAACTCTTATACAAAGAAATAGAAGAACCCTATATATGGGTCTCAAACCAAACTCAACTAACTAAGGTGGCATACTAACTGAGCCACTAACTAGAGTAGATAAGGATAGCTGTCATGTAGCTATTATTCATGGGCGGTGTACCAACCGCGTCTGCAACTGACAAGTCGGTGACATAAATACACAACAGTCACCCTGGCGTATCACGAGTGGAGCTCGATATCTCAACACTCCCCCTCGAGCTCAATCCCAATTCCTGCACACCAAGCAGGTCTCTGAACTTGCGCAGCTTCTCTGCACCCAATGCCTTCGTAAATATGTCAGCTACCTGATCCTCTGTGCTGACATAAACTAGATCAATAAGACCTAGTAAAACCCTCTCCCGCACATAGTGATAATGCACCTCAATGTGCTTTGTTCTAGCATGATAGACTGGGTTATTTGCCAAGTGTATACTACTCATGTTGTTACAATAAATGACAACTGGCCCATCTGTAGGCTGATGCATATCATAAAGTAGCTTATGCAACCAAGCTACCTCACATGTAGCCATTGCTGCACCCCTGTACTCAGCCTCTATGCTGGACAAGGCAACTGTAGGCTGTTTCTTGCTGCTCCAAGTGACTGCAGCACTCCCAAAAGAGAACACATATCCACTGGTAGATCGTCTATCAGAAATGCTACCAACCAAATCAGCATCAGTGTATCCATGCAATTATATTTGAACCCCAGTCTCATAAAATAGTCCATACTGCAATGTGGACTTCACATACCTGAGTATGCGTCTAGCCGCATCCAAATGCGGTTTCCTTGGAGCCTGCATAAACTGACTTACCAATCCAACAGCATAGCTCAAATCTGGCCTGGTAATAGTCATATAAATCAAACTTCCTACTATGCGTCTGTACATAGTAGGATCTTCCAGAAGCTCACCTGCACTGTTCCAAAGGAACTGAAATAGGCTTACAGCCTGTCATCCCATATTTGGACAGCATGTCCAATCCATACTGCCTCTGCAAGAGCTGTATCCCACTTGGTGATCTAATCACCTCAATGCCCAAGAAATAATGCAGCTCTCCCAAATCCTTCATCTCAAACTTCTGCTTCAATAGCATTTTCACATGAAGGATATCTTCATCACTGTCACCTGTCATAATCAAATCATCAAGATAAATTACAAGTAGCATAATACATTTCTCTGTTTTTCTCACATAAAGTGAGAAATCTGCCTTGGAAATCTGAAAGCCAATAGTGACAAGATACTGTCCTATCTTGTCAGACCATGCTCTAGGTGCTTCCTTTAAGCCATACAAGGCTTTCTTCAACCTACAAACAAACTCAAGATGAACAGCATGCACATAACCTAGTGGCTGCTCCATATAGACCTCTTCTTGCAAATCACCATGCAAGAAGGCATTCTTTACATCCATCTGATGTAAAGACCATCCCTTTGATACAACCATAGCAATGACTGCTCTTACGGTTGCCATCCTTGCAACCGGACTGAATGTTTCTTCATAGTCAATGCCATATGTTTGTGCATACCCCTTGACTACTAATCTTGCCTTGTATCTGTTCACAGAACCATCTGCATTGTGTTTCACCTTATAAACCCACTTACAGCCAATTGCATTCTTACCTTTAGGCAAAGGTACTAACTCCCATGTAGCATTTGCGTCCAAGGCATCCATTTCTTCATCCATGGCTTTCTCCCATTTTTCTTTTCCCATGGCTTGCTCAAAAGAAGTGGGTTCTGGTTCCTGTATCACTTTGACCATAGATGCATAGTGAATGGCTATAAATCCATCATATTTCAGCCTATCCACAGGATACCTAGCTCTCGTAGACCTGCGCAAAGTAGGTTCACTCCCAGGTTCTCTCAAAACATCCCTGGTCTTCCTTACTCCAGGTGTAACAATAGAAGGAATACCCAACTCATCATCAATGCTCTGTTCTGAGCCACTAGATTCACCATCCACATACGAGTGACCTGCATTCATATCAAACATGGGCTGATCAACCTTCTCTTTTCCTTTTCGTGATACCTGCATACCACTATCTGCATTGCTTTGAGAAGATTCTCCTGATCTCAATCTGCCTGTCCATGGCGAAGAATGTGAACCACTGCTAGAGGACGCTCCAGGTCCAGTAATATTTTGTGACTGCTGCTGTGAATTCTGTGCAGCATTACCATTTTGTGCATCTACATCATCAATCACATTTAGTGGTTTATACCAGCTACTCATCTCATCAAAAATAACATCTTTGCTCACTGTAAACTTACGAGTAGAAGGATTATAGCATCTATACCCTTTTTGCTGTAGAGAGTAACCAATAAAGATGCACTTCTTAGCTTTTGGATCCAACTTGGATCTCAGCTCATCTGGCACATGTACATAGGCAATGCAACCAAAAATTTTCAAATGAGAAATATCTGGTTTCCTACCAGTATACCTCTCCTCTGGAGTCATCCCATATATCACTGCAGTGGGAGTCATGTTCATTATATAGACTGCTGTAGCAACTGCTTCAGCCCAATAAAAATCTGGCAAGTCTTTTTCATTGATCATGGCACGAGATACCTCTCCAATATGCCTATTTTTCCTTTCTGCAATTCCATTTTGTTGTGGGGTATGACTGCATGAATATTGTTGCTTTATGCCATGCTCCTGCAGGAACCTTGCAAACTCATTTGAGAGGTACTCTCCCCCTCCATTTGACCTTAGGCATTTTATTTGCAGGCCTATTTCTTTTTCAACCATAGCTTTAAGAGTTTTGAAATGCCCAAAAACTTCACTTTTCTTTTTCATAAAATACACCCAAACTTTTCTGCTATAGTCATCAATAAAAGTGACAAAATAATGACATCCTCCAAGAGATGCAGCTTTAGTAGTCCACACATCAGAGTGGATTAATTCCAATGGCTTCTCACTCTCTTGAACATGTCTAGGAAATGGTTTCCTTGCCTGTTTTCCAAACTGACAGGCTTCACATACCTTATGCATTTCTGCAACCTTGAATTTTGACAATCCTGCAACAATATTTTGGGTCTGCATTGATTTAAGTCATTGTACATTAACATGACCAATGCGTTTATGCCAGATATCAATATCTGCAACTACACCGGTCCCATGTGCAAACATTGCTGCACTCAATTCAGACATGTCTGCATCCAACGTAAACATTCTGCCCTTCTTCTTTCCTTTTGCTATCAAGCGACCTTTATTTTTCATATCCTCAACAAAGCATCCATGAGGATTAAATCTGACCTGCAAGCCCTACTCAACCATTTGACCAACAGAAACCAGATTCTTGGTGATATTCGGGACATGAAATACATCGGACAGGTATTTCTTTTTCCCATCCTGCATAGACAAGGGAATTTTTCCAATCTGCATAATAGGATGTGCAGTATCATCACCAGTCTCCACAAATCCTGGTTTTTCCATTTTCCTTGCATCCTCCATCCATTCTGCATGACCTGTCATGTGGTTTGATGCACCTGAGTCAACATACCATACATCATTGCTTCCTTCTGTACTTGTCACAGAATTGTTCATGTGCTGCATCATAAACAAATGCTCATTTCTGTCATCACCCTGTCTACTAGAAGATGCATAATTCCCTTGTTGCAATTTCCCATTCATGATGTCATTCTACTTTTTATAGCAGTCTTTAGCCATATGACCCATTTTACCACAGTAGTAGCATTCAACATTGCTGTTTGCATTTTGGCCTCTTTGCCATCCACCACGACCTCTTTGGCTCCCCCTGCCTCTAGAGTTACCACGTCCTCCTCCATAGGACTGGTTTTCTTGAGTTTGCTGCATATTCTGATTTCTGCCACCACGGCCTCCAAATCGGCCTCCTCTACCTCTGCCTCTACCTCTTCCAGCATTTGAGTAGAAGACAGCTTCTTTTGAAGTTCCTCCTGAAGAAGATGCACCACCATTTCTTTGCTTCTCGGAAATTAGAAGAGCAATCAACTCCTCAAAATCAGGAAATCTTTCACGAACTGAAATGGATGTCCGAAACTGTGCATAATCCTTTCCTAGACCATTCAAGGTCACAGAAACTAAATCATCATCTTCCACTGGCGATCCAATGGAAGCAAGTGCATCTGCAATCTTCTTCACCTTCATGTGGTAGTCATTGATGCTCATACTTTCTCTTTGCACATTATGCAACTCTTGCTTGAGCTGCATTTTCCTGGCTTGCGTATTTGTGCTATACATTTTTGACAAAGTATCCCATGCCTCCTTTGGCGTACTTGCATCTTGAATATGCACAATCATAGAGTCTGAAATGCTGATAGACAGCCAGTACATAACTTTCTTGGCTCTCTCATGCCATGCTTTAAATGCCTGCATTTGCTGTTGATTGGGAACATCAGGAAGAACTGGTTCTTCTTCATTTCCTGCAACAAATTCCCAATATCCTTTTCCCATAAGGAAATTCGTCATTCTAAACTTCCATGCTTGGAAGTTGTTCTTGTCAAGCTTTTCAGTGACAATCTGTGAGAGAGAATCAGACGCCATTACAGAACACTGCAAAAAATTATGTCACTGCAAAGAACACAGCTTCAGCCTCACAAAGGCAAATCTGCAAAACTGACGAAAGTGGTATTTGACCACACAATCACTTCCTAGTGATGATTTTGCATCAACAGGCAACAGGGATGATTCTGTAACTCCCAATGTCTCTGCGTACAAGCATATGATGCAATCTCTATGGTAACTTTTCACC
This sequence comes from Lygodium microphyllum, assembly GCF_053477565.2. Classification (NCBI taxonomy): domain Eukaryota; kingdom Viridiplantae; phylum Streptophyta; class Polypodiopsida; order Schizaeales; family Lygodiaceae; genus Lygodium; species Lygodium microphyllum. The sequence continues at coordinate 77,051,939 of NC_141152.1, forward strand.
GACCTGTAGAACAGTGGTCGCACAGCATAAAACAGGGCCTTTTCCTAAGTGCGTGCAGAAAACTTCCACCTTCAAAAAAGGCCCCGAAATGGCCTCAAATCAAAAAAACAGGGTCGCCGTAGGCTAAAGCCCTCACCCGCAGCATATACTGCCCTCTTGCTTCACCGCGAAGGGCGTCTCAACCTGAGACAATGCACTCTTGCAATTTTCGGCTGTGCTACCTGCAGAGATCTGCTCCCAAAATAGAAAATGAAAGCAACACTGCTCCTCTTACCAGAACACCGCGAGCTTGGCTTGCTTTCTTGAGCTCCTTACCACGAACAAGGCTCTGATACCATGTCAGGATTCTGAGAGAGAAGGAATGAGTCTCACTTGTAGCTTTCTTGCTTGCACAATGGGGGAATACACACAAAGGTGGAGGCTGAAAACAGTTTTCCTCTTCTTAGTTGTGTAAGCCAAAAGAACTCTTATACAAAGAAATAGAAGAACCCTATATATGTGTCTCAAACCAAACTCAACTAACTAAGGTGGCATACTAACTGAGCCACGAACTAGAGTAGATAAGGATAGCTGTCATGTAGCTATTATTCATGGGCAGTGTACCAACCGCGTCTGCAACTGACAAGTCGGTGACATAAATACACAACAGTCACCCTGGCGTATCACGAGTGGAGCTTGATATCTCAACATTAGTCTCTATACTCGATAAAACACTTGTAGGTTTCTTTTTGCTATTCTATGTAAGCGCTATACTACCAAGGAAAAATATGAATCCACTGGTAGATCTTTTGTTTGACATACTACTAGCCCAATCTACATCTGTGTATCCAAATATATCAAGACTAAAAATGGGCAACACACTGGCTCTAAGGCTCTAGCCAGGCCTCTATGCTCAACCAAAACACCCCACAGCCTTGCAGCCACCAGGAGTGTCTAGAGGCTAAACACACTGATCTAACTTAGATACACATTTGTACTATTCATAGTCTAATGAATCCCTTCCTAACTCTAAGAAATTAGAGTTTCCAAACATATCAGTGTCTAGTATCTCGTATTATATACACAGGGAGCACCTCCTAGTTGATTGTTGTGGTTCCACTAGGACTCTCCTACACCTCTCGGGGATTGGCCCCTAGATGCACCGTCCACATGCGAAATATAGTCCACTCTTTTAATGTTCATTCCAAGAGATTATTCAATCCTTACCAAATCAGGCCCCAAAGGAAACGAATGTATTATCCTACAACATAGGACTCCTTATGCTCTCAATGCATCCATGATTTGTTTTTTCGATACCATATGTATATGTAATGCAATGCAAAGGTGAAATACCTTAAGTGTAAAAACATGTAAACTTATAGATCAAACAGCCTGAATTGTGCATGAACAATTCTTTTCATGACTTCCCTCTAACATAGTGTGTCGTTGCTAAGGCAACATTGAAGTAATTTGTGCTACTGCCCTTCTTTTAACACTTAAAATGAATGAATTGTATATGTCAAGATATGTATAAAATCATATTTCAATGGATTCTTAACTCCTTACAACCCATTGATCCCTCTACCGTTTATAGTTTTGCATTCGTTGGTAGGTAAAAAGAGAGTTTTTTATGTGTTTTCTGTATATAAAAGATAGTATATATACACTTTAACATAAAAATGGAAATAAATTGAGGCTAAATCTCATGCCCTAGCTCCACTATACATTCACAGATACATTCATAATTTTTTTCCTATATAAAACTCGTTTTTCTTGATTTTTTCATGATTTATTTTGAATAAATCACCATATTTCTCTAATTTTTCTAACTCAATAAATTAAGCCACACTCTAATTCATCTTCATATTTAATTTTATCCCACATGAACCCAATTTGATTGCCCGAAATGATGAAAATGCTAAATTTTCTTTTAAAATACTCATTTTGGATTTTTTTTAAATAATAACTCATGATTTCAAATACAAGTTTTGAATTTTATGACACAAGTCCCTCAACCATATTGCAATCAAGCATCAAACAAATTTCTATTGCATATGAATGAGAATTGCATCATAAATCGTCGAATCTTTAAAAAGAGGCTTACCACCTTTTCTCAAGTTTCAAGAACTAATATTTGCATTTTCGAGTAGCCATTGAACCCACCATTGATTCTCAAACCAGATTGGCCATCATTCCTCAACATCAACATGATCTCATCACAATCCAGTGCAAGCCGGAATTCTTTCCAACCTCTTCCAAGAATCATCCCCATGAACCATCTTCAAGAGGAGAGAGAGGGAGGAGAGATAAATATTGATTTCTGTTCTCTCTCTATAGTCCACCATTTCTTGATTAGAGATGGCTGATATATGAAGCACAAAAATCGGGCAAGAGGGTGATGTAATTTGATTGTAGGCTTGTTTATAGCTCCTTCCTCCATCGCATCATCACATCATCTTCTTTCATGGTGCCCTTTTTTTTTGGGGGCAAAAACGCTAAAATTTTAAGGGCCTCTTGATCCCAAAGTCACAACCCCTCCAATTCAAGATCACATTTACACTCCGTTTGCTGGTCCTTCCTTAATGCTCGGCCTTTGCTTCTTTCACGTTTGGCAACCAATTTCACTTTTGAAAATTTTTGCATCCATCTCAAAGTCTCGAACTACCTAGAACTTGTCCTACTTCAATCCGACACTCGAAAAAATTATGAAAAATCTGCAACTACTGCAAAGTGCGGCTTTTGAAGTAATTTAAATTTTTGTTTTCCTCGACCACTTAAAATTGTCAAATGCGCGTCCTCTACTTCCTTCAAGCTTTGATTTCTACCTTAAATTCTCATCATTTGGCACTTGTTAGTCTTCTTTTGTGTGTTTAAATTTCACTCTCATTGGGGACCACGGGATAGGATGACTTAGCCCATCAAATCTACAAATTGATCTGCACATAAAGAAACTATAAAGAACATCAAGCTACTTCAAAAGAAGAATACACAACAAAACACAAATACAACTCTCACCCTATCCCCTGATCAAATCAAGGCATGAAAATCCATAAGGGATACGCCAATTATAACACAATAGAGATCTAGAGCTAGTCACTAACCAACTACGCCAACACAAACAATCGTAAAAGAACTATCAAAGGAGTCATTCTGAGTGGTGGTCTGAACTACCTACCTACCCCAGGACAACTGGACCAGGAACTCCTACTAGGTGAGGACTCCTATAGCCTAATCCTAAAAGGAGGGAGCTAAGCATAGTGACCCAAGGAGAACAAGGCATGGGCCTCAGGTCCTGACTCCATACCCAAGAACTTACCAAGCTCTCACAAGGTGACACTAAATCTTTTTTCCTTCTGCTCACAATAGGAGCAGGTCAAATCAAAGCATCTTGGAGGTCAATTGGGCCCATTGATTCCAAACGAGTATTCCGAGGAGAATTTAGCCCATTGCAAAACTTTGACATTTGTTGAACAGTATCCATGGGCGGTGCATATTTAAGAAGTAAAACAAACTTGGAGTAATATGCCTCCAGGGTCCAGTCCCATTTGCTTTAAATTAAGGAACTCATTCATCTTGTGGGTGCGATAAGTTGGAGGTAAATACCTTCCTCTTATAGCTTCTTTCAGCAAATCCCAAGTAATGGTATCTTTAGAGACACCTTGATCTCGACACCACTACTTCCACCAAAGTCGAGCTTCACCAACTAATTTTAGCTTAGCTATCATGGCTTGGTTGGCTGGGAAAGTTCCATCTTTTTGACCCTATAGAAGATACATAGAATTCCACGAGGGTATTCTTCCCATCAAGATTCCACCCATGTAACTAGTATTTAGGGTTCTAGGATCCCATCCTGGGTCACGAAAGGGGCTCGTGAGATTCTTGAAACAATGCAGGATTTATAGCCAGAGTCCCCCTCTGGCACCCACATTTCCTACTACAAGAGACTATCCCTACTAACAAACCATTCGCTATAACCGAGCCAGTCTAAGCCTCACGAAGCGATAACCATGAGCCCCTTGGCATAAGGCCTCGTGACTAGCTTGGGGGTAGCCTAGCGTGATCCTTCCTTTTATCTTGTTTGTTAATATTTTCAATCAAAGATGTAGATTCTAGCAAACACAAACAATCCTGAGTACATCTCTTACAACAAGTTAAGTAAGGCATGAATTTTCCGTTTGGGGTATCTTACCCAACATAAGCGAAATTCCTTAAAGAAATATATTGTGTCAATAACTTAACGAGATGACTTATGGATCCTTTAAATAGAGTTTCACTTTCTAAGTGACACTTAACCTTGTCACATTTGACAATAATTATATCGAGTTACTTTACTAAACTCGAGTGCGCATAAAGTCATATATGCAATAATCTCTTATAACTCTTTCCATCATGATTCCATGATTTATAATCTCACTTAATCTAATTACAAATCATAGCGATTAGTTATTTATGCATGTACTAGTATGCTTTCTAGATGAAACTGTCAATTCATGTAAGTGTAAAATATAAAAACTAATATTTATGTAATTATTTAATGTGGCAAAATAATAACCTAGTAATGAATAACCTAGTTTGGCATGACAACATTTGGAATTTCGTCTTTGCTCGTGCTCCGGTTTGCTACACTCGATGTTCCATTGGTAGTGGCAACTGCGGCAACCTAAGGCACTCACATATCTCTAGCAATACCAGTTCCTTGACCAGTTGCAGTGGTTCCCATGGTCCTTCCACCTCGTTTCTTTGGAGCCTTCGTTTGCCAATGGATTCAAGAGATAAAGAAGGAGGAATGAATTTGAGATGGGAGAGCGTAAGAGAAGATGGATTAGTCGAAGATCGAGATAGGAGAAATTTAGCTCTCTCTCTCTCTCTCTCTCTCTCTCTCTCTCTCTCTCTCTCTCTCTCCTTCTCGCATCCTCTGTTATCCTTCTACCTCCCTATCTCTACCTCTCTCACACAGCCTCACAGGGTCTCCTTGTGTCTCTCTAACTACTCCCCATACCTCATATTTATAGCTAAACAAGAGAAGAAGGGTTCCGTCTAAGAAGAAGAGCTCTTTATGGAGGGGATCTTGGAAAATTCAGAAATCTGATGCTTAAATCACAATTTTGGTAGTTCCGTTGGCTCTACAAGGGGAAGGGGGGGGGGGGGGGGGGGAGATAAAATGCCAAGACACTTGATTAAAAATCTTCCTAATCACTCCTTCTCCCTATTCAAAGTGTTGTTTACTACTTGTAAACTGTGATCGCGATGCATGCGATTTCTCCAATCCTTCTTTTTTGTATTAAATATCCAAACAAGCTGAAAAAACCACTTAATTTATTTTACATGACATCTTGTTCTAGAAATCTCCATAGCTTTTTAGGATATTTACAATAAGTAATCTCTAAAATATTCTAGTTTCACCCAAAAACCTAATATTGTTGGACCATCCAAACTATACACATTGACACTAATGACTAATATGGCTCATAACTCTCGCTCACGTTGTAACTTCCATGATGGGTGGCTACAATCCTTATCAATTTAGAAAAAATATTGGGTTACAAAATATTTTTAATTAAATAAAAATTATTAGTTATTAACTTTGGTTAGTTTTTAGTTTAGTTAGTCTTTAGTTAGTAGCCTTACTAACTTATTAATTGACTAACTAACTTTCAAACTAACCAACTAACTTTTAATTGCATAGAAGTATTACATTGGTGGAAGGAGGTTATTTGAGGGTATTTTCAACAAGTAGTGCAAAAAATATTAGCACAAAGGTATATACTTCTAGGGGCTGGATCTTGTATATGCAATGCTATGTTAGCCTGTGGAATTGGGGAGAGACAATCTTTTTAAAAAATACCTAGTCTAGGTGGAAATCCTAGACCTCTCAGTATAACTTTGAAACTTGCTATCCAATATCATAAAGGGGCTTGGTAAGCTGCTATAGGTTCTACCTTTGGTGAGATTGTTTCACAATAGAATCTTCCTACTATGGAATACAAATGTGGGGAAACCCAATGCATTGGTGGTGGAGGTTCCTACAGTTGAAGAGCTCCACTTCAAGCTCACTTGGAGCAAGTTCGGAGGATTGTGCTTCAGTTGCATTAAGTGGGGACCCTATTTCTAGGAATGCTCCAATGCCAAGGAAGAAATAGAGTAGGAGGAGCCATTGGAACAGAGGAAGACATGGGTCCAAGTGATCAAGAACCTAAAAAGCACTAAAGGGGATCCAATGGATAATGAAAAGGAAAAACAAATAGAAGAATATGAATGGCACACCGTCAATAGATAGAAATGTAGAAATATCCCAAGCAATGGAGTGAAGTCCAAGATAGTAGCATGACTCACCCACCACTCATTCGCAATTTCTTAAATAAATTCACTATTCTAAAGAATAGGAGAGGAAGAGATAAAACCTTTGCAAGCATTAACAAAATATTGTAATGAGCAACTTGATCAAGAATACCCAAGGATTAATGTGAAATTACAAGTGGCCTTATGAGGATTTTTTGGTCCATAGTATAGAACACTTGGATTGGTTATTACAGAGCTTCTACCAAAACTAGCACAATGGAAGTAGCTAATTAAGAGACACTAGAGAGAAGTGGCGTATGACCTAAAGAATTTAATCACAACAAATCTAACAACAATGGAGGAGCTCTTCAACATTAAGTTGGCAACACTAAACATTAAGAGCATCAATGGGCAATGTTAAGTGAAGCATACTTTGGAGATGGATTTTATCCAATAAGCTTAATATTGTGTGTCGTCGTAGGAACACAAGCTTCACCTCAAGAGGACAGGTCTTCTACCATAGGGGTTATATCTCCTTCATTGCTAGATAGAAAGAGGACATATCAGGTTACATAAGAACAAGTTAACACTAGTCTTGTAAATTTTCCACAAAAGTGGCTTTAATGGCTAATGTCATATTTCACTATATTTGACATACCGTGTGCATATGATACCAAAATTGGATAGGAATTTACCAACATTGTAAGATAGTGGAGTTAAAGATTTGGAACAAGTTTCAAGTGGAAACTCATTTTCTAAAATTTTGTATTTTCAAAATTGTGTGAAAATTGATAAAAATAGCATTCACCAATGCTATTTAGAGCTCTTAAAAAAGTTGACAATTTTTATCTAATTCCAAATCTCTTAATGGGAATACATACTATACATATCAGAGTATTTTTCATGAGACATCTAGCTTGATATTAAAAAATTTGATATAGTTTTTATTGGAAACATTAAAAGGTTTTAGTTTTCTATGAAAATGGTCTTAAAGATGGACATAAAAATATATGCTTTCTAACTTGTTTTGACTCTTTCTATTTTTTTCAACCATTATCTTATGTTGGTCACATTTTTCTAAAATTTGTTTCTTTTGAATCTTTTTTATTGAAGAGAAATGGAATATTTGTACAAAAGTGCATTTTTTGCTACAAGACTAGTGTTAAGGAGAAGTGGCAACCAAAGATTAGTTACAATTAGTGAATGGGAGAATGCTGATCATTCAAGATGAACTAAAAAGAGAAGATAATGAAGTTGGTCAATATATATGGCTATATAGTGATGCCATCCACCACAAGAGAAGCCAATGGAATCAACTCACTAAAAGGGATCAAAGGAAAGTTCTCATAATAGGAGATTTGAACATGTTAAAAGAAGAAGATGCTTCAATGGGTCCTATAGGGATTATTGGTGAAGAATACAAGGCTTGGAAATTATTAGTAGTAGCAAACAAGCATGGCTTGGTGAACAATTAAGACTACTTGCAATTATAGGATGGTCAATTAAATATGTGAATTTAATATATGTGTCATTTATTGATAGTTGTAATTACATTTACAAACTTCATCTTTAACTTGGTGAGTATTGGTATGACAAGAATAATGTAGAGAGGACATTTTCTCCAACACTAATGTGTCAACTTGATTTATCAAGCATTTTACAGATTGCAGCAGCATACCATCCATCATGAGAGATGGGTTTTTGATAGTGCTATGTAGACTATTGTGTGGCCAAGGATTGAGACATGAGCAGATTGATGAGGATATATAGATCTACATGGTGCTCTCTGATGATGCACTAGAGAACACCATCAAGAGGTTGGCTAACCTTGATGCTTTTCCACTGTCTAAGAAAGGGCACCTCAAGACCCCACAACCATGAGGTAGATCTTTCTTTTAGTTACATTTAAAATGGGATTTATAGTATGTCACACGCACTTTTCTTGATTCTTATCTATGTTAGGACTCTACTTCCATCGACTTAGGCATTTGGGTCAAGTCGCTCAAGTGGAGGGACTAAGATATGGATAAACCAACCCATATTGGAATTTACAAACTAAATTAAAAATCACTCATTTATCTATTGTTTTTATGTCTAGTAGTGAGCATCTAATTCATAGGAAAAGGAGTGAGACTTCCAAGTCTTCAGCAACATGAGTTGTTATAGAGGTTTTCCCAAGAGCAAAAGCCTTTGCCTCTACCCTAGGAGCAAGATTCTTTACCCCTTTTTGTATTTTTTATAACTTTTGAGTGTGTTATACATGTATTTTGAAATTATCTCTTATGTATTTGGATTCTTTTATTCTACAATTTACACCCAAGGGCTAGACCTTATAGAATATGTAAGATATTAGGTGAGTTGAAAAGAAAGGGTATTTTATTTAGTAAAATTTCCACAATTATAGTTATAAAATGGATTTTTGAATTACAATATTTAAAAATTCATAGTTTAGTAAAGTAAAAGGGGTCATTTTATGGCTTTATAGTATGTAAAGAAAGAGTATTTCTTAAGACCCTTTGAACACACCTTATATAGATGGTTTCTTATAGGTTCACTCCCTAAGAATTTACACCACCTATAAGGGGACATACAATAACATATATGATATTAATGAGGATGGCACATCATCCTACCCAAAGGAGGCTTGATTTTTCATCAATGGATATGCGACATTGTTTATCTTTATTTTCCACATGCTCATTTGGCATGGATGTAAGTATAATTCCAAGTTTGTTTATATAATGTATATTTGATGCTTATGCTAACTCTATTTATGTCATTGCAATAAAACATATATATCATGATAGGATGTTGAAGAATTTTTCTTTGAATAGCTAGAAAAGGAGTTCGGGATGGGCTAGATCCAATGAGCTAGATCCAAAAGTGAGTGTTGAGTGACATTACTCTTTTGGTACAACACTAATGAAACAATGCATGGTATATTCATATTCATTAATTTAAGTTTCATATTTCATCATGAACCTTGCATGCATCCTTTCATTCCATAGATTTTGATGTAACTCACGCATTCAAGGGAAGTGATATAATTATGATGTGATCTTCTTCTTTTTATGGACAATAATATTCTTGATTCAATTCAACTTATCTCCAATGGTCCACTACTATATTTACCAATTTTTAGCCTGCAAAATACTATGTTCTAGTTGAGTAGTCTACTACCATGTACTATTCAACACTCTCTCAGCTTTGACTATTGGTTATAACACTGAAGATCCATCTTTGATGGACATTACACTCTGACACTATCCAACTCTACCCTTAAGCATTCTATACATTTTTACATTCATTTACAACATTGATTCATTCACTTCAGAGTTTCCTTCTCTCTGTTTGTTTTTACATCTTTGTGTTTTGAGTTTTGCATTGTAGCAAACCCTAGCATATCTTCACAAGCCTTGTATGATTCAATTCAAGCATATTTGTGCTTATTTCTTTTCATATATTTCATCCCTTTGTATAATAATTTTTATATCCCTATAGTCTTTCCTTCTTACTCTTGCTATCCACCATACATTAGCCTTGTCATAGTGATTTAAATTATCCTATCATGATGATGTAAATTAGCCCTATCCATAAAAAATTTGCACTATTGTTGATGCCAGGAGGCATATGCCACGGTGGATTCCATGAGGTTTTACGGTGGATTCCGTAAACTTTGATGACCGAGGCTCATACACAAAGTGGATTCTTTGTGCAAGAAGTTGATGGGGACGCCTATCCTTTTCGGGTGTTTTATTAATTTAGTGTGTACATGGGTGATTCCATAGCGGGTGATTCCGCAAAATGCATATTAAATTAATAAACGTTTATGAGTTTAGAGTGCGCACTCGTAATAAATTAAGGTTAGGATCGATTTCTAACCAGTTGATTTATTTATGTAGCTGAAGACTGCTAGGTATTCACTTTTGTCGGTTTAATTGTTTTATTTTACTAACGATTGTGAATGCTTCAATTGATGTGTAGAGATAGCAACAGTGGTGGAGGAAAGCATTGGAGGATAGCGAGTATTCGATTTATCATTTACATTTTGATGGACGCATACCTTAGGCATGGTGCCTATATTTTGTCGCGCCTATTTATTGAGGTGTTGGATATTTGTTTATTATTTTATATGCGCATGGGCGCACGATTATGTTATTTGTACTTGGACATTGTATTGGGTATGCCTGACTCTTTGGGCACCGTCCATTAGCTTTATTCCTATTTTGTGCTAAAGCAAACTCAAAAGCTAAAAGCTTGCTATTTTGTAATTTGGGCTATTATTTGAGCTTGAAGAGGATTAATACAAAAAACACATGCTTTGTGGAGCGCTCACACAAGGCATGGGGGGAGATTCACCCAATTGGTCTCTTGTTCATGTCGTGCATGCTTTTTACCTTGAGTTTTGTGCAAAAAGTAGAGTTCTTTTGTTCTTGGGGACCTTCCGGCATTCACTACGCGAGCATACAGCATCCGATCTGCGCACCAGTGGTATCAGAGCGAAGCTGAGATCAAGAACTTCCAATCGCTACCCATCTTGTGCGAAGGCGGAGCTCCTAGAACGATCGAGCTCTATGGTCAATCTCGTCGTGAACGGTCGATACGGGTGGATTCCTGGCGATCAAGAACCTCAGTTTCCATCCTCAGATCGTGAAGGACCGGCCTGCAGCAGCGGAGGACCACTCCTACATCCTCTTCTTCAAGTTGTCAAGAAACAGAGATAAGCCATATCTATTGCCAAGCTAAAAAGCTTAAATCTTAAAGTTTCAAAGCTTAGTTTAATTAGAAGCTTTAACAAAGCTTCAAAACGACTGATCAACGAGGACTAGAGGACGTTCAGGGTGCCGAAATTTGCACCGAGGACATATTCATGTCCTCAAAAACGACGACTGATTAAGAAGCATAAAGCTTCTTAATCCTCTAAGTCATCCAAGGTCACTCAACTATTCAAGTCTTCAAAGTTCTCCAAGTTCAACATCTGCAAGTCTGCTAAATCAACCAAGTTATACAAGTCTTGGTATTCTGCAAGTCACATAAGTCTACAACTCTGCAAGTCAGACAAGTCATCTGAAGTCAAAACTGACTTATATTCAAAACTCATAGAAGGGTTATTCCTACGCAGAAACTCCGAACTGCAAAGTTGTTCATTTGAAGGTACTGTTCGCATACGTAGGTTTGCTGAACCATTTTCAGCACATGTAGAAGGTCAAAACGCAGATTTTTCAAAGATTACAAATCCCGCAATAGCCAAAGACGAAGATTGTGAAAGCCACACACAAAAATATATAAGCCTTGTACACCCGAACTTGAGCTACGTTCATCCCACTAATTTGATTTTGAGAGTGTGAGGTCTTTTGAGTTTTGCAGGATGACGAAACCACATATGGATGATTTAATGGCTGAAGGCGATCTACCTAAACCTACGATGGAGCAAAAGCTGGACTTAATTATGATGCAGTTGGATGAAGAACGACGAGCTTGGCAAGCATTGCAATTTCAATTGGCTAATTTACAAAGGTCGACTACCGACAAAGAGGAACCTCAATCTGAAGATCTTATTCGACGTACCATTGACGCGACTCTCGAAGCTCAATCCATCCGCAAGGAAACCAAGATAAATAAAAGAAATTTCAAATTCCGTACTTTCAATGGCACTCGGGAGGGAAAAACTGTTCTTGCATTCATCAGTCAGTTTGATGATTACTTTCATGAGGAAATATATGCAGAAAAAGATAAAATCAAGTGTGTCACTAATCATTTAGTGGATAGAGCATCTCTTTGGTGGACCGTGGTTCGTAAAAGTATAGATTGTCCCACTACTTGGGAGAATTTCAAGAAGAAGTTTATGCAGAATTTCCTTCCTCCACGATTTCATGAAAAAGCCATAAAGCAATGGGACCTTCTTCAGCAACGAGATCGTGAGCCTATTCCTCAGTACACTGAGCGCTTTTGGAATGCATTACTCCAGTTACGCATGCTTGAAGACATACCTGAAGCGACACACAAGCGCAAGTATATGTCTGGACTACTTGGGCATTACTACGTTGAAGTTAATATGTTCAAGCCTGCAACTCTTGAAGACGCAATTTCTTTAGCTCATGACACTGAAGACAAGCTTCGAGGAAGAGACAAGCGTCCACAGCAATTCCAAACCAATGGTAACTATGATGGATCTAAGCAATTCAACTCAAATTTTAGAAGATTTAATCAAGGTCGTTTTCCTTCATCATCTTTCTGTAAAAATTGGGCAAAACCACCTGCTGTACCATCCAATACCAACCAAAACCCCAAGCCAATTCCACAGCCAAATCCTAATATCCCTAGACTTCCTGCCATTGCAAATAATGTAACCAAAGCCAAACCTATAGTGTGTTATAAATGCCACCAACCTGGACATCTAGCAGCAAATTGCCATTCGAAGAAGCCACCTGTCTATATCAACTACCTTGGAGCAATGGAAGATGATGAACATGAAGAAATGCCTGATTTCATGGAAGATGAAGACGACATTACCACTACTTCGGATACTTTACCAGGTATGCCAACTCCACATTCTTTATTGACAATGAAATGTTTAGTGCATGGAAAGGAAAAGATTATTTTGCATGATGATGGTAGTACTCATGATTTTATTTCTGCAAAGTTAGTGAAAGATTTGAAATTACAGACTATACCTACGCATTATCGCATTAAAGCAGCATTCTTAGGCACTAGGTATAATGGAACACAGGAAGTGCATAACTTAGAAATTCAAATTGGTGAATACACTAAAAGAAGAAATTTTCTAGTTGTACCATTACAGTCCAGTGATATTATTTTAGGTATGCCTTGGCGTCATCAGCATAACCCTGATATAGATTATTCCACACATTCAATTAATATTAATTTTCAAGGAAAACATATTACATTGTATGGTATGCATGCATCTAATGCTTTTCCACTGCTTTCTCATACTCAAGCTAAACGTGCATTACGCAAAAGTAGTAAATCTTATCTCATTTGGGTGAATGAACTGCAAGTTAAAGAAAATCATATGCACCCTAGACATAAAGAATTTATTGCACACTTTAAAGACTGTTTTGCAGAAGATCTACCACCTGGTTTACCTCCTTCACGTCCAGAAGACCATAAAATAGATTTGATTCCTGGTACACAACCACCTTGTAAAGCACCATATAGGCATAACCAAATAGAGTAAAAAGAAATTCAGAATCAAGTTGAGAAATTACTAAATAGAGGATTGATTAGACCTAGTAGTTCTCCATTTGGTGCACCTGTTTTGTTAATAAAGAAGAAAAATAATACATATCGTATGTGCATTGACTATCGTGCTTTAAATAAGATCACAGTAAAGAATAGGTATCCAATTCCTAGAGTCAATGACCTTATGAATAAACTGCAAGGTTCTGCCATATTTAATAAAATAGACCTTAAATCTGGTTATCATCATGTAAGACTAGATAAGTCTGACATATTCAAGACTGCATTTAGAACACAATTTGGTCATTATGAATTTTTAGTGATGCCTTTCGGATTGACTAATGCACCTGCTACATTTAGTAGAATGATGAATCGTATATTTTTGAAATATCAGCATTGTGTTATTGTCTTCTTTTATGATATTTTGGTGTTTAGTCAAAATGAGAAAGAACATTATGAACATTTGTCCTTGGTTTTTAAGTTATTGAAAGATAATTAACTGTATGCCAATCCAGAAAAGAGTGAGTTCTTTAAAACAGAAATTGAGTATTTAGGTCATATCGTATCATCTGATGGTATTAAGGTTGACCCTAAGAAAATAGAAGCAATATCGAATTGGCCTATACCTAAAAATGTGCATGAGTTACGATCTTTCCTAGGTCTTGCTAGTTTCTACAGGAAATTTGTGCGTAATTTTTTATTACTTGCTTTGCCTTTGACCAAGCTTTTGAAGAAAGGTATTGTTTATCATTGGTCCGATAATCAACAGAAATCCTTTGATTTATTGAAACATGCATTAACCCATGCTCCTGTATTACAACTGCCTGATTTTAATAGACCATTCTTTTTAGTAGTGACTGATGCTAGCGGATCTGGAATAGGAGCCGTACTTATGCAGGACAATCATCCTATAGCCTATTCTAGTTGTAAACTGAAACCCTCCGAACTCAAATATTCCACATATGATAAAGAATTATTAGCTGTAGTACAAGCTTTAAGACAATGGAAACACTACTTAATGGGTTCTGAATTTATGATTAAGACCGATCAACAAAGTATTAGACATTTACTTAGCCAACCTCAAATATCTGACCAACATATCAAATGGTCAGCATTTATTCAGAGTTTTCATCCAATTATCCAATATCAACTCGGTGAAGAAAATGTAGTGGCTGATGCATTAAGTAGAAGACCTGCCATTCATAATATTTCTGTTATATCATTTGATTCTCTAACCCCTATGAAAGATACTTATCATCAGGACATTACTTTTCATGCTGATTGGAATAAATTAGTTGGAAATAACTGGATTCCTATTGATTCACTGACTTATAATGATGGATTCATGTTTTATGAAAAGAGATTATGTGTTACAGTTCCATTCAGATCTTTTGTTTTGAATGAGATTCATTATCCTCCATATCAAGGTCATAGAGGTATCATATCTACTTTATGTACATTAACTGAAGATTTTTATTGGCCGCATATGGACACTGATGTATCTAACTTTGTTTCTGAATGTTTGATTTGTCAAAGAGTTAAGAGACATCATGGTAAACAGTATGGATTACTTATGCCTTTATCTATTCCATCGAGACCATGGGAACAAATTTCTATGGATTTTATTACTGGTTTACCTAATACTAAATCTAACCATGATATGATTTGGACTGTAGTAGATAGGTTTAGTAAACAAGCATATTTTATTCCATGTAAGAAAACTTTAACAGCATCACAGGCAGCACAATTGTTTTTGAAAACTGTTTTCACTAACCATGGATTACCAAAAGTTATTATTTCTGATCGTGATTCTAGATTTTGTAACAACTTTTGGATTACTTTGTTTGCTAACCTAGGCACAAAAATTGATTTCTCATCTGCATTTCATCCTGAAACTAATGGACAAACAGAAGCCACTAAGAGTACTATACTAGATCTTTTACATGCTTACACTATTTCTAAACCACAGACATGGGATACACACTTGCATTTATTACAGTTTGCATATAACAATACACCACACATATCTACAAAGAAAGCACCGTTTGAAGTGATTTATGGTTATAGATTGTCTACACCTGTTGTATCTTTATCAAATAGAATTCAGAGTGCTGATGATATTGCTACTATGCACGCTATTATTTTTTATGAGGTTAAAGACATGATTGCCAAAGCCCATCAAATCAAATACCAAACAAGCCAATAAGAAAAGACAAGCAATGAATTTCAAAGTTGATGACTATGTTTGGTTGAGAATAGAAAAACGTAGATTACAAAGTGTAGATAGACATCCAGTTGTGAAATTAGCCCCTAGATTCTATGGACCATTTAAGATCATTCACAAAATTAATGACAATGCATTCAAGTTAGAATTACCACCTCACTGGAAAATTCACAACACATTTCACATTAGTTTATTATGACCCTTTAGAGCCCAATTACCTGTACACCCAATTTATGAAAACCCACCTTTGTTAGAGGAAGAGACTGAAATACTTGAATCTGAAGCTATCATAGATACTAACTTTATGACCACTAGAACTAGCTGAAGATATTCTAGATATCTAGTCAAATTTAAGAACCATCCTGTAGAGGAAGCCCAATGGATGCACGCTAGAGACTTAAATGCTTTCCCCACTCTACTAGCTCCACATTGAGCTAATAGCAATTGAGGTCAATTGCTATCCCACCTCGGGGGTATGATGCCAGGAGGCATATGCCACGGTGGATTCCATGAGGTTTTACGGTGGATTCCGTAAACTTTGATGATCAGGCCTCATAGACAAAGTGGATTCTTTGTGCGAGAAGTTGATGGGGACGCCTATCCTTTTCGGGTGTTTCATTAATTTAGTGTGTACATGAGTGATTCCATAGCGGGTGATTCCGCAAAATGCATATTAAATTGATAAACGTTTATGAGTTTAGAGTGCGCACTCGTAATAAATTAAGGTTAGGATTGATTTCTAACCAGTTGATTTATTTATGTAGTTGAAGACTGCTAGGTATTCACTTTTGTCGGTTTAATTGTTTTATTTTACTAACGATTGTGAATGCTTCAGTTGATGTGTAGAGATAGCAGCAGTGGCGGAGGAAAGCATTGGAGGATAGCGAGTATTCGATTTATCATTTATATTTTGATGGGCGCATACCTTAGGCATGACACCTATATTTTGTCGCGCCTATTTATTGAGGCGTTGGATATTTGTTTATTATTTTGTATGCGCATGGGTGCACGATTATGTTATTTGTACTTGGACATTGTATTGGGTATGCCTGACTCTTTGGGCACCGCCCATTAGCTTTATTCCTATTTTGTGCTAAAGCAAACTCAAAAGCTAAAAGCTTGCTATTTTGTAATTTGGGCTATTATTTGAGCTTGAAGAGGATTAATACAAAAAAATACATGCTTTGTGGAGCGCTCACACAAGGCATGGGGGGAGATTGCACCCAATTGGTCTCTTGTTCATGTCATGCATGCTTTTTACCTTGAGTTTTGTGCAAAAAGTAGAGTTCTGTTGCTCTTGGGGACCTTCCAAGATTCACTACGTGAGCATACAGCATCCGATCTGCGCACCAATTGTCCCTCTTCTCCTTTATACCTAAGTCAACCCAAAAAGCACACCAATGTCTTAATATCTTTGTTATGGCACATTGATGTCAAATGCCATGTTGAATCTCCATTTGCATTGTATAAGATTATAAATCATGATAACTCAACTTACCAAGCAAGATAATGTGGTCCTTTTTTCTACTAATCATTGTATATTTTCTATTCAACTTTTTAAGTAATAAATATATGATTATCAACAAGAGACTACAAGCATTTCCTAGGAAGTTATGGAGTTATCTTTTCCAAGGGGTGCATTTGTGGACAACATGGCCTCAACAAAATATATTAATGATTTTTTTGTTTAAATAATTTCAAACTATAATAGTTTTATAGTCTAATGTTTATTTTTAAAATGTGATAGAAGGTGGCACATGCCAAGCTACAAAAGCAAGTCACCTATCTCATATAGAAAAAATGGGCAGGAGGAAATTCATTGCCACATTTGTGAGTATTTACACATGTTTCCATATGTTCTATTTTATATGCATGTGGTTCTGTTAAATTAGTATTTTGTTTATAAACATATAAAAGACTATAGTCATCCATCTATTCACATAGAGATAAAGTTCATCATATATCATGGCTATTGTATTTTGGAGACAATACCCAAGCTAATCCATTGTAAGTGCCTACGTATATTTATGAACCAATACAATTTGCAACAAGTAACACTTATAGAACATTTGTGTAGCAAGAATAAATTCAACATTATTTCCACATGTTTTGGATTGATGAGCAATGTAGTTTGTGCAACTATCATTGCTTGCTTTAGTTTTTGTTAGTCATCATCAAGGAGAATAATACCTTGTGTTAAGATTCTTACAATACTAAGGCAAGGAGTCTAGAAGGATCATGAAGAGCCTAATTCTTTTATTGGTAAAGCAAGTAACATGACATGACTAGGTTTAACTCAAGTCTATGTTCAAAAACTACAATGTGTTCAGAGCCAAAATTAAGAAGGAAAAGTAGTGTGTTTTAGAAAAGTGGATTTTCTACAATTTTGAGACGATTTGCATAATTTTCCTCATGCTAGCTTGAAAATTTCACCTGTTCCAATCTATTTGAGTACCTTGATGACTATATTCTAGGTCCATCTACATAAGTTATAGCAAAATCAAGCTACAGGAAATTCAGGACTAGAACAACACTCCCTAGGGCTTGGAGAGAGCGCCTTCTTGCTTCTAGGAAAGTGTGGATTAATCTCGAGAGGGAGGGGAGGGTTCACTATATGTATATCCTCTATGTGATGTGCGTTCAATGCCTATTTATAAATACCCTTATGTGTGAATTTCCCTTAAATAAAACACAACCCTTTTTTATTCAATCTATAAATAACCCCTTTATATAGTACCCTTTTATATGTAAAAAATGTATAAGATACATACATATCTTTATGAATGATCCCCCCGAGGGATTAATGCTTAATGAGAAAAAAGCTATGCATCTACTTGGGTTTTAGTTCACTATTAGAAAATATTTTTGTTATTTTGATGTGTGGTTGATCCAAGTTGATTTGAGGGCTAATAGCCATGAGTTTTTCATATAAGATTTTTTTTTTAGTTTATAAGAACTAACAAAGAATGTAATCTAGATATTTCTTAACTTCTCTTCTTGAGTTTTAATAGAACTTGTTTTCTCTCCTCTTTCATACATTGCGTTCTCTTTTAGAGACCCCATGCCTTTGCGGCTTTCGCACACATCTCTTTGAAATTGTGGTGAACCTGATGTGAAGTTGGTCGGGGAGTGAGGTTTTGGTATTATGGTGAGTCTGACATGGCTGAGGTAAGGATTCAATTATGATAGGTTACATGGATACAAATGTGATTTTTCTATAGGGTGTAAAGCAAGTACTAAAACTAAGTTCACAAATAATTGAGTTTGGGAATGTAAATTTGAAATTCAACATGTACTTGTTAGACACATATAAGCTTTTGGGGGGGGGGCACTCATGAATATATGTATATAGAACGTGAGTTCAAAAGGGGTCTTTAAAACACCATTTTTATACATTTTTTACATACAAAAGGGTGTCATATAAAGGGATTACTTATACAAGGGGAGGGGGGGACTCATGAATATATGTATATATAACGTGAGTTCAAAATAAGGGGTCTTTAAAACACCATTTTTATACCTTTTTTACATACAAAAGGGTGTCATGTATATATAACGTGAGTTCAAAATAAGGGGTCTTTAAAACACCATTTTTATACATTTTTTACATACAAAAGGGTGTCATATAAAGGGATTACTTATACAAGGGGGGACTCATGAATATATGTATATACAATGTGAGTTCAAAATAAGGGGTCTTTAAATCACCATTTTTATACATTTTTTACATACAAAAGGGTGTCATATAAAGGGATTACTTATACAAATTGAATAGAAAAGGGTTGTGGTTTATTCAAGAAAAATTCACAGATTAGGATATTTATAAATAGGCCATGAACACACATTATATAGAGAATATATATATATATATAGTGAACACCCCAAGCATATAAGACAATGATTGATTTGTACAAGAAATAACAAGTAATATAGGAAGAGGGTGATAGTGGGATAGAGGATTACGTATTAGATGCACTTAGAGGATTATGTACTAGATGCACTTAGGTGGAATATCCAAGAAGTTGGTTTCTTTGATATAAAGGATGTAACCACCCATCTCAGAGGTTTTGGCGAGTGTATGAAATTCTATGATATTCCTCATAATCAAAGGCTTATCTATTTTCATGATGTGTGCACAACAACCTCAAGATACAAGTTGAGGACATACAATGGATACATTGTGCAACTTAGAAAGGATTTAAGAATGCTCCAAAAGTAGAGTTTCATACACTAGATCGGGAGGTAGACAATGCTCTAGGCAATGTGCAGGATATGGGTGATATAGATGACTTGCCTGCTGACTTATATGTTGTTTCAAATGTTCTTCCACCATATATTTTTATAGAGGAGAGAAATGATATTTTTCATACTACAATGAGGCTTTGTTTAGTCATGCAAAGGATACATTGGTAGTACCTGAATTTGATGCAATGACAAGGGTTGCAGACACAGATATAGTGCTAACAGATGATGGTGGGACTATTGCTATATATAACCCCATCTCCAAGTCCTAGGGAGTGTTATCCTAACTTGAATTTCCTATAGCTTGATTTTTTCATAACTTCTACATTCGAACCCAAAATATAGTCATCTCAAGATACTCAAATCGATCAAAACATGTTCGGTCTACAAGCTTGCATGGAAAAAATTAGAAAAATCGTCTATAATTTTTGTAAACTTACATGTCTTTTCTTTTTTATTTTTGGCTCTTAACGCCTTGTAGCACTTGAATATAAACTTGAATTAACCTCAATTTTGGCATGTTACTTGCTTTACTAACAACAAAATAATTAGGCTCTTCATGATCCATTCAAACTCCTTGCCTTAGCATTGTAAGAATCCCAACATGAATCCTTATTCTCCTTGATTGATGAAAACTAAAGTAAGCAATGATAGTTGCACAAATTGCATTTCTCATCAATCCAATACATGCAAAAATGGCACTAACTTTATTCTGCTACACAACTATTCTGCATCCATCCTCCTAGGTTTTTTTCCTCTACTCTTAAACAATGTTGGCAACCCAAACACAAGCTATGAACAAGTTGTGGATAAACTAAGGAATGTACCTCTAATAGAAAGTGAAATTCAATGGAAACTGCTTTGTCTAAGTAGGAGAGTAAGATCAAGGCAAGGACCCAAGAAACTTCACTACTGAACCCTATAGGTTATGCACTCTATAGCAAGGGATCATCAAAGATTGTTTACATGATATGTAGAAAAGCTATACACAAGGAGTAAGTCTATTGGAACAAAGGGAAACTCAAGTGTAAAAATTGTAACGAATTCAAACACACTGAGAAGGAGTTTTGGAATCAAAAAGCCAAGTATGTACAAGAATCATCATCCTCTAAGAAATGTAATGAAACTCTTTTCTAAACATTTGTATTACCTAGACTTTGTTTGACACTACATGAGCTAAAGGGCTTGCAAGCATTTGGTGAGGGAAGGGGGGAGGGGGAGGGTGTCAAGTAGCTTTGGAATAGGTACTATGGTCAAGTACACCTTCCTTTATCCAAGCTCCTTTGCTCCATTATTTTCCAAATGATTTGGGTTTTCTTCTTGAGTACTTTTGTGAGAGGTATTGCAATTAAGGCATAATCATTAATATAAATTCTATACCAATCTATTAGACTAAGAATTCATGTGAATTTTTTCATCATTTGTGGTGATGGTCAATTGTAAACATCATTGACCTTGGATGGATCAATAGCAATCCCCTTTTCTAAGACAATGAAGCCAAGATATTCAATTTACCCTTAAAGTATGTACACTTGCTCTTCTTTGCATATAGCTTGTTTTCTCTTAGCATGAAATCTGAAATCTATCTTGAAAAATATATTTTCTCCTTGCAGATAGTCTAGAAGCTCATTGATCATGGGCATAGGATACTTGTTTTTTACTGTAACTTTGTTTGATCCTCTATAGTCAATGCACAATCTCAAGGAGCCATCATTCTTCTTTTGGAATAAAATTGGTGCACCCCAAGGAGAGTTACTAGGTCGAATAAATCCTTGACCCACTAAGTATCTAATTTGCTCCTTAGCATAGATGGCTTTGACAATGGACATTTTATATGGTCTTTTTATGATAAGTCCTATTCAAACTAGTTTGATCTTATAGTCAACTTCCCTTTATGGTAGCAACTCTATCAATTCCTCTAGTAATACATTAGTATATTCATTCATCTAAGAGGGTTCTTCATTGTTCTTAGTGATAAGCCTTAGGCTAAGCCACTTTTAACTAGGTTTACAAGCCAACTCTTATGAATTGTTGTACTAGATAGATGAAATTTATTGTTAAGATTGCTTACTTAAGCTAACATTTTGAGCTTTCTTTGGATACTTCAGTAGTAGTCCAACAAAAACATGCACCAAAAAATTCCATTCAACTAGCTAAACCTACTCAATTCAACCAGCATTGAAATGTCAAAATACTACTTTGAATAGTCTATCATAGCCTCGTCTCTAAATAGGCACTAGGAATCTAAACTAGGATCACTACAGATTCTTCCCATCTTTAAGGGGCCACTCCTCCCCATAAAATTCTCCTATCAATTAGTGAGATAGTTGAACCAAAAATGTTTTATAAATTTCTTAAAAAATCTTTCTCCTCCTTTAGTAAAAAATTAATTATTTATATAGAGTTAAAGATAAATCATTTAGAATAAACAACCTACTATCCAATAAAAACCCTTAAGTGTAATCCACTTTGAATACAAAACCCTTCTCCCTAAATCGTCAAGTGTCTTTGCTCATTAATATAGTTACATCATTAATCAATTTAAAAGTATGAAATAATAGTGTCCTCTCTATTCCTCTCATCTAACTGTATAGAAAACATTGTAAACCAACTTCCTTTCCAACTCTCACTTGTGTACACACAGAATTCATTTTATAACCCCAGATTATGACCCTTAAATTAGGAATTTAACCAGATGAGCCCTACACTCTATTTCCTCACTCAAAAATAAAATTTACAATTGTGGTAAATAGATTGAATCTTTGAGTTCAAATTCTTTGTTAAGACTAAACCCCATACTAGTAAAACATTAGTGTAAATGGGGACTATTTTGATTGTTTTGGTTATTTTGCACCCAATAATATTGGCCATTGGACTTCTTGTTAGAAGCTTTATAAATGGCTTTGCCTATAGAAGAGGATCTTGAAGGTCACTTGGTTGCATTGCTAATAGTTTAATGTTTATTAAAGGGTTTAAGCCTTGGTAGAATCTTGTCACCTAATCATTATCTTCCACAATTGGGGCATATTTCCTAAAAGTAAATGAAGCGAAAGCAATATGCTTCTAGGGTTATATTTTTCTATTTTAAATTGAAAATTTTGTTTATCTTGAAGGATTTGTATGAAGGAGGTAGTTATCTTCTATGCACAAGTTTCTTAATTTCACTCAAGGTGACTATAGCTTCAGAGGTACCACTATCTTTGACTCTGTGTTTCCACAAAAAGTGGATCTCGTTGACGGGCTTAAGCTTGGTAATCATTACTTGATTTTCGATGCTCGTCCCTATAACCATGAAATGGTCCTCCATGGACTATATCCATACTTCGGCATCAACCTCCATGTCCTTGCCCTTGCCATTGAACTCAAGAGGTTTACCTTACTTCAAAAGAAACTTCTTCTCCTATAGCTCAACAAGGTTGGTACATTGTGGGGTTTCATAAGACTCAATTAAAATTAGGATTTAGTCAACTTAAACAACCAATTTCATTATGGTACAACGGAAAAAGATTGATTAAAATTTATTAGATATAAGTTTTGCTAAAGAATATCAAAAGTCATTTGTATTAAATAAGAGCACATAAATGCACTCACAAGAGTAAATTTATGTATACTGAACTAGGATATAATTAGTTCAACTGTGGATATCACTAGCATCTATCACACTAAAGATAGGCAATTCTACAAACACATCAAAAATGTGTACTGAGTTGGCAAGTCTAGAAGTCCCTCCTTAAAATAATTGTTCTGTTGATATCTTCCTATCACCATAACTCAATTTGGAGACAACATGTGAGTCACCTCTTTGTAGATGTAGTGGCTATGATGGAGTTGTTGCCCATTAAAGTGCAAAAGAGATTTACCCTAGCCTCCATAAAGATGAAGATCTTGGCTAGTTTAAGCTCCTCCATCTAGGGAATTCACTTAAGATTTGTCTCAATGTTAACCCTCAGACGAATAAGGTGGAAGGTGAAAAATCTAGAAAATATAAAGCATAAGACAAGGGCAAGGCAAAGGTGAAATAGAAGAAGAAGGCACACTAAGAAAAACCTGGAAACACAAGAAGTGCAAAAAGTCCTAAATCAAGAGAGAGGTGCACAAGAAAAAGCACAAGTCAATATTTTTGTAAAAGAGCGCAAGGCGCACCATGCTTTATTTTGTGAAAGAGCGCTGGGCTCTCACCCATGCAAATTGTAAATGGTTAGAGGCACAGGTTCAGGCCATGCCAATAGGTAAAGAGGAGGAGAAGGATTGGAGGAATGGGCCAACCCTGAACCAAAAAGGGGATGACCGCCCAAAAGGGATTTAGGGTTTTGTATATAAAGTTAAAAAATGAATGAGGAGCTCATTCTTGTGTGTGGCCAAAAGTAGCTCTCTTCTTCTTCTTCTTCTTCTTCTTCTTCTTCTTCTTCTTGCTTGCTTGCTTGCTTGAGCTTGTGCTTGAGAGAGGGCATGTGAGAGTGTGAGGGAGCGAGTGTGTGAGGGTGAGGGACCATGGTGGAGAAGCTCTCCATCTTCTCCTCTCTTCCTCTCTTGTCTTGCTCGTGGCAATGGAGCTTGGAGCGTTGGAGCTTGAGGATCAAGCTTGCGTGAATCTTGCATTTGGATCATGGAGCTACCGGAGTGCTCGGGAGAGGAGGCAACTCGATCAGGCATGGAGATAAGCTCTCTACAAGTATATCCCTATGCACATCCATAGACTCTCAACATAGAGGGATGAAAGTTTATAGATCCTATCAAGGATCATCATAAGCTAATATATGATTATCAACAAGAGACTACAAGCATTTCCTAGGAAGTTATGGAGTTATCTTTTCCAAGGGGTGCATTTGTGGACAACATGGCCTCAACAAAATATATTAATGATTTTTTTGTTTAAATAATTTCAAACTATAATAGTTTTATAGTCTAATGTTTATTTTTAAAATGTGATAGAAGGTGGCACATGCCAAGCTACAAAAGCAAGTCACCTATCTCATATAGAAAAAATGGGCAGGAGGAAATTCATTGCCACATTTGTGAGTATTTACACATGTTTCCATATGTTCTATTTTATATGCATGTGGTTCTGTTAAATTAGTCTTTTGTTTATAAACATATAAAAGACTATAGTCATCCATCTATTCACATAGAGATAAAGTTCATCATATATCATGGCTATTGTATTTTGGAGACAATACCCAAGCTAATCCATTGTAAGTGCCTACGTATATTTATGAACCAATACAATTTGCAACAAGTAACACTTATAGAACATTTGTGTAGCAAGAATAAATTCAACATTATTTCCACATGTTTTGGATTGATGAGCAATGTAGTTTGTGCAACTATCATTGCTTGCTTTAGTTTTTGTTAGTCATCATCAAGGAGAATAATAGCTTGTGTTAAGATTCTTACAATACTAAGGCAAGGAGTCTAGAAGGATCATGAAGAGCCTAATTCTTTTATTGGTAAAGCAAGTAACATGACATGACTAGGTTTAACTCAAGTCTATGTTCAAAAACTACAATGTGTTCAGAGCCAAAATTAAGAAGGAAAAGTAGTGTGTTTTAGAAAAGTGGATTTTCTACAATTTTGAGACGATTTGCATAATTTTCATCATGCTAGCTTGAAAATTTCACCTGTTCCAATCTATTTGAGTACCTTGATGACTATATTCTAGGTCCATCTACATAAGTTATAGCAAAATCAAGCTACAGGAAATTCAGGACTAGAACAACACTCCCTAGGGCTTGGAGAGAGCGCCTTCTTGCTTCTAGGAAAGTGTGGATTAATCTCGAGAGGGAGGGGAGGGTTCACTATATGTATATCCTCTATGTGATGTGCGTTCAATGCCTATTTATAAATACCCTTATGTGTGAATTTCCCTTAAATAAAACACAACCCTTTTTTATTCAATCTATAAATAACCCATTTATATAGTACCCTTTTATATGTAAAAAATGTATAAGATACATACATATCTTTATGAATGATCCCCCCGAGGGATTAATGCTTAATGAGAAAAAAGCTATGCATCTACTTGGGTTTTAGTTCACTATTAGAAAATATTTTTGTTATTTTGATGTGTGGTTGATCCAAGTTGATTTGAGGGCTAATAGCCATGAGTTTTTCATATAAGATTTTTTTTTTAGTTTATAAGAACTAACAAAGAATGTAATCTAGATATTTCTTAACTTCTCTTCTTGAGTTTTAATAGAACTTGTTTTCTCTCTTCTCTTTCATACATTGCGTTCTCTTTTAGAGACCCCATGCCTTTGCGGCTTTCACACACATCTCTTTGAAATTGTGGTGAACCTGATGTGAAGTTGGTCGGGGAGTGAGGTTTTGGTATTATGGTGAGTCTGACATGGCTGAGGTAAGGATTCAATTATGATAGGTTACATGGATACAAATGTGATTTTTCTATAGGGTGTAAAGCAAGTACTAAAACTAAGTTCACAAATAATTGAGTTTAGGGATGTAAATTTGAAATTCAACATGTACTTGTTAGACACATATAAGCTTTTTTGGGGGGGGGGGGGGGGGGCACTCATGAGTATATGTATATAGAACGTGAGTTCAAAAGGGGTCTTTAAAACACCATTTCTATACATTTTTCACATACAAAAGGGTGTCATATAAAGGGATTACTTATACAAGGGGAGGGGGGGACTCATGAATATATGTATATATAACGTGAGTTCAAAATAAGGGGTCTTTAAAACACCATTTTTATACCTTTTTTACATACAAAAGGGTGTCATGTATATATAACGTGAGTTCAAAATAAGGGGTCTTTAAAACACCATTTTTATACATTTTTTACATACAAAAGGGTGTCATATAAAGGGATTACTTATACAAGGGGGGGACTCATGAATATATGTATATACAATGTGAGTTCAAAATAAGGGGTCTTTAAATCACCATTTTTATACATTTTTTACATACAAAAGGGTGTCATATAAAGGGATTACTTATACAGATTGAATAGAAAAGGGTTGTGTTTTATTCAAGAAAAATTCACAGATTAGGATATTTATAAATAGGCCATGAACACACATTATATAGAGAATATATATATATATAGTGAACACCCCAAGCATATAAGACAATGATTGATTTGTACAAGAAATAACAAGTAATATAGGAAGAGGGTGATAGTGGGATAGAGGATTACGTATTAGATGCACTTAGAGGATTATGTACTAGATGCACTTAGGTGGAATATCCAAGAAGTTGGTTTCTTTGATATAAAGGATGTAACCACCCATCTCAGAGGTTTTGGCGAGTGTATGAAATTCTATGATATTCCTCATAATCAAAGGCTTATCTATTTTCATGATGTGTGCACAACAACCTCAAGATACAAGTTGAGGACATACAATGGATACATTGTGCAACTTAGAAAGGATTTAAGAATGCTCCAAAAGTAGAGTTTCATACACTAGATCGGGAGGTAGACAATGCTCTAGGCAATGTGCAGGATATGGGTGATATAGATGACTTGCCTGCTGACTTATATGTTGTTTCAAATGTTCTTCCACCATATATTTTTATAGAGGAGAGAAATGATATTTTTCATACTACAATGAGGCTTTGTTTAGTCATGCAAAGGATACATTGGTAGTACCTGAATTTGATGCAATGACAAGGGTTGCAGACACAGATATAGTGCTAACAGATGATGGTGGGACTATTGCTATATATAACCCCATCTCCAAGTCCTAGGGAGTGTTATCCTAACTTGAATTTCCTATAGCTTGATTTCTTCATAACTTCTACATTCGAACCCAAAATATAGTCATCTCAAGATACTCAAATCGATCAAAACATGTTCGGTCTACAAGCTTGCATGGAAAAAATTAGAAAAATCGTCTATAATTTTTGTAAACTTACATGTCTTTTCTTTTTTATTTTTGGCTCTTAACGCCTTGTAGCACTTGAATATAAACTTGAATTAACCTCAATTTTGGCATGTTACTTGCTTTACTAACAACAAAATAATTAGGCTCTTCATGATCCATTCAAACTCCTTGCCTTAGCATTGTAAGAATCCCAACATGAATCCTTATTCTCCTTGATTGATGAAAACTAAAGTAAGCAATGATAGTTGCACAAATTGCATTTCTCATCAATCCAATACATGCAAAAATGGCACTAACTTTATTCTGCTACACAACTATTCTGCATCCATCCTCCTAGGTTTTTTTCCTCTACTCTTAAACAATGTTGGCAACCCAAACACAAGCTATGAACAAGTTGTGGATAAACTAAGGAATGTACCTCTAATAGAAAGTGAAATTCAATGGAAACTGCTTTGTCTAAGTAGGAGAGTAAGATCAAGGCAAGGACCCAAGAAACTTCACTACTGAACCCTATAGGTTATGCACTCTATAGCAAGGGATCATCAAAGATTGTTTACATGATATGTAGAAAAGCTATACACAAGGAGTAAGTCTATTGGAACAAAGGGAAACTCAAGTGTAAAAATTGTAACGAATTCAAACACACTGAGAAGGAGTTTTGGAATCAAAAAGCCAAGTATGTACAAGAATCATCATCCTCTAAGAAATGTAATGAAACTCTTTTCTAAACATTTGTATTACCTAGACTTTGTTTGACACTACATGAGCTAAAGGGCTTGCAAGCATTTGGTGAGGGAAGGGGGGAGGGGGAGGGTGTCAAGTAGCTTTGGAATAGGTACTATGGTCAAGTACACCTTCCTTTATCCAAGCTCCTTTGCTCCATTATTTTCCAAATGATTTGGGTTTTCTTCTTGAGTACTTTTGTGAGAGGTATTGCAATTAAGGCATAATCATTAATATAAATTCTATACCAATCTATTAGACTAAGAATTCATGTGAATTTTTTCATCATTTGTGGTGATGGTCAATTGTAAACATCATTGACCTTGGATGGATCAATAGCAATCCCCTTTTCTAAGACAATGAAGCCAAGATATTCAATTTACCCTTAAAGTATGTACACTTGCTCTTCTTTGCATATAGCTTGTTTTCTCTTAGCATGAAATCTGAAATCTATCTTGAAAAATATATTTTCTCCTTGCAGATAGTCTAGAAGCTCATTGATCATGGGCATAGGATACTTGTTTTTTACTGTAACTTTGTTTGATCCTCTATAGTCAATGCACAATCTCAAGGAGCCATCATTCTTCTTTTGGAATAAAATTGGTGCACCCCAAGGAGAGTTACTAGGTCGAATAAATCCTTGACCCACTAAGTATCTAATTTGCTCCTTAGCATAGATGGCTTTGACAATGGACATTTTATATGGTCTTTTTATGATAAGTCCTATTCAAACTAGTTTGATCTTATAGTCAACTTCCCTTTATGGTAGCAACTCTATCAATTCCTCTAGTAATACATTAGTATATTCATTCATCTAAGAGGGTTCTTCATTGTTCTTAGTGATAAGCCTTAGGCTAAGCCACTTTTAACTAGGTTTACAAGCCAACTCTTATGAATTGTTGTACTAGATAGATGAAATTTATTGTTAAGATTGCTTACTTAAGCTAACATTTTGAGCTTTCTTTGGATACTTCAGTAGTAGTCCAACAAAAACATGCACCAAAAAATTCCATTCAACTAGCTAAACCTACTCAATTCAACCAGCATTGAAATGTCAAAATACTACTTTGAATAGTCTATCATAGCCTCGTCTCTAAATAGGCACTAGGAATCTAAACTAGGATCACTACAGATTCTTCCCATCTTTAAGGGGCCACTCCTCCCCATAAAATTCTCCTATCAATTAGTGAGATAGTTGAACCAAAAATGTTTTATAAATTTCTTAAAAAATCTTTCTCCTCCTTTAGTAAAAAATTAATTATTTATATAGAGTTAAAGATAAATCATTTAGAATAAACAACCTACTATCCAATAAAAACCCTTAAGTGTAATCCACTTTGAATACAAAACCCTTCTCCCTAAATCGTCAAGTGTCTTTGCTCATTAATATAGTTACATCATTAATCAATTTAAAAGTATGAAATAATAGTGTCCTCTCTATTCCTCTCATCTAACTGTATAGAAAACATTGTAAACCAACTTCCTTTCCAACTCTCACTTGTGTACACACAGAATTCATTTTATAACCCCAGATTATGACCCTTAAATTAGGAATTTAACCATATGAGCCCTACACTCTATTTCCTCACTCAAAAATAAAATTTACAATTGTGGTAAATAGATTGAATCTTTGAGTTCAAATTCTTTGTTAAGACTAAACCCCATACTAGTAAAACATTAGTGTAAATGGGGACTATTTTGATTGTTTTGGTTATTTTGCACCCAATAATATTGGCCATTGGACTTCTTGTTAGAAGCTTTATAAATGGCTTTGCCTATAGAAGAGGATCTTGAAGGTCACTTGGTTGCATTGCTAATAGTTTAATGTTTATTAAAGGGTTTAAGCCTTGGTAGAATCTTGTCACCTAATCATTATCTTCCACAATTGGGGCATATTTCCTAAAAGTAAATGAAGCGAAAGCAATATGCTTCTAGGGTTATATTTTTCTATTTTAAATTGAAAATTTTGTTTATCTTGAAGGATTTGTATGAAGGAGGTAGTTATCTTCTATGCACAAGTTTCTTAATTTCACTCAAGGTGACTATAGCTTCAGAGGTACCACTATCTTTGACTCTGTGTTTCCACAAAAAGTGGATCTCGTTGACGGGCTTAAGCTTGGTAATCATTACTTGATTTTCGATGCTCGTCCCTATAACCATGAAATGGTCCTCCATGGACTATATCCATACTTCGGCATCAACCTCCATGTCCTTGCCCTTGCCATTGAACTCAAGAGGTTTACCTTACTTCAAAAGAAACTTCTTCTCCTATAGCTCAACAAGGTTGGTACATTGTGGGGTTTCATAAGACTCAATTAAAATTAGGATTTAGTCAACTTAAACAACCAATTTCATTATGGTACAACGGAAAAAGATTGATTAAAATTTATTAGATATAAGTTTTGCTAAAGAATATCAAAAGTCATTTGTATTAAATAAGAGCACATAAATGCACTCACAAGAGTAAATTTATGTATACTGAACTAGGATATAATTAGTTCAACTGTGGATATCACTAGCATCTATCACACTAAAGATAGGCAATTCTACAAACACATCAAAAATGTGTAGTGAGTTGGCAAGTCTAGAAGTCCCTCCTTAAAATAATTGTTCTGTTGATATCTTCCTATCACCATAACTCAATTTGGAGACAACATGTGAGTCACCTCTTTGTAGATGTAGTGGCTATGATGGAGTTGTTGCCCATTAAAGTGCAAAAGAGATTTACCCTAGCCTCCATAAAGATGAAGATCTTGGCTAGTTTAAGCTCCTCCATCTAGGGAATTCACTTAAGATTTGTCTCAATGTTAACCCTCAGACGAATAAGGTGGAAGGTGAAAAATCTAGAAAATATAAAGCATAAGACAAGGGCAAGGCAAAGGTGAAATAGAAGAAGAAGGCACACTAAGAAAAACCTGGAAACACAAGAAGTGCAAAAAGTCCTAAATCAAGAGAGAGGTGCACAAGAAAAAGCACAAGTCAATATTTTTGTAAAAGAGCGCAAGGCGCACCATGCTTTATTTTGTGAAAGAGCGCTGGGCTCTCACCCATGCAAATTGTAAATGGTTAGAGGCACAGGTTCAGGCCATGCCAATAGGTAAAGAGGAGGAGAAGGATTGGAGGAATGGGCCAACCCTGAACCAAAAAGGGGATGACCGCCCAAAAGGGATTTAGGGTTTTGTATATAAAGTTAAAAAATGAATGAGGAGCTCATTCTTGTGTGTGGCCAAAAGTAGCTCTCTTCTTCTTCTTCTTCTTCTTCTTCTTCTTCTTCTTCTTGCTTGCTTGCTTGCTTGAGCTTGTGCTTGAGAGAGGGCATGTGAGAGTGTGAGGGAGCGAGTGTGTGAGGGTGAGGGACCATGGTGGAGAAGCTCTCCATCTTCTCCTCTCTTCCTCTCTTGTCTTGCTCGTGGCAATGGAGCTTGGAGCGTTGGAGCTTGAGGATCAAGCTTGCGTGAATCTTGCATTTGGATCATGGAGCTACCGGAGTGCTCGGGAGAGGAGGCAACTCGATCAGGCATGGAGATAAGCTCTCTACAAGTATATCCCTATGCACATCCATAGACTCTCAACATAGAGGGATGAAAGTTTATAGATCCTATCAAGGATCATCATAAGCTAATATATGATTATCAACAAGAGACTACAAGCATTTCCTAGGAAGTTATGGAGTTATCTTTTCCAAGGGGTGCATTTGTGGACAACATGGCCTCAACAAAATATATTAATGATTTTTTTGTTTAAATAATTTCAAACTATAATAGTTTTATAGTCTAATGTTTATTTTTAAAATGTGATAGAAGGTGGCACATGCCAAGCTACAAAAGCAAGTCACCTATCTCATATAGAAAAAATGGGCAGGAGGAAATTCATTGCCACATTTGTGAGTATTTACACATGTTTCCATATGTTCTATTTTATATGCATGTGGTTCTGTTAAATTAGTCTTTTGTTTATAAACATATAAAAGACTATAGTCATCCATCTATTCACATAGAGATAAAGTTCATCATATATCATGGCTATTGTATTTTGGAGACAATACCCAAGCTAATCCATTGTAAGTGCCTACGTATATTTATGAACCAATACAATTTGCAACAAGTAACACTTATAGAACATTTGTGTAGCAAGAATAAATTCAACATTATTTCCACATGTTTTGGATTGATGAGCAATGTAGTTTGTGCAACTATCATTGCTTGCTTTAGTTTTTGTTAGTCATCATCAAGGAGAATAATAGCTTGTGTTAAGATTCTTACAATACTAAGGCAAGGAGTCTAGAAGGATCATGAAGAGCCTAATTCTTTTATTGGTAAAGCAAGTAACATGACATGACTAGGTTTAACTCAAGTCTATGTTCAAAAACTACAATGTGTTCAGAGCCAAAATTAAGAAGGAAAAGTAGTGTGTTTTAGAAAAGTGGATTTTCTACAATTTTGAGACGATTTGCATAATTTTCATCATGCTAGCTTGAAAATTTCACCTGTTCCAATCTATTTGAGTACCTTGATGACTATATTCTAGGTCCATCTACATAAGTTATAGCAAAATCAAGCTACAGGAAATTCAGGACTAGAACAACACTCCCTAGGGCTTGGAGAGAGCGCCTTCTTGCTTCTAGGAAAGTGTGGATTAATCTCGAGAGGGAGGGGAGGGTTCACTATATGTATATCCTCTATGTGATGTGCGTTCAATGCCTATTTATAAATACCCTTATGTGTGAATTTCCCTTAAATAAAACACAACCCTTTTTTATTCAATCTATAAATAACCCATTTATATAGTACCCTTTTATATGTAAAAAATGTATAAGATACATACATATCTTTATGAATGATCCCCCCGAGGGATTAATGCTTAATGAGAAAAAAGCTATGCATCTACTTGGGTTTTAGTTCACTATTAGAAAATATTTTTGTTATTTTGATGTGTGGTTGATCCAAGTTGATTTGAGGGCTAATAGCCATGAGTTTTTCATATAAGATTTTTTTTTTAGTTTATAAGAACTAACAAAGAATGTAATCTAGATATTTCTTAACTTCTCTTCTTGAGTTTTAATAGAACTTGTTTTCTCTCTTCTCTTTCATACATTGCGTTCTCTTTTAGAGACCCCATGCCTTTGCGGCTTTCACACACATCTCTTTGAAATTGTGGTGAACCTGATGTGAAGTTGGTCGGGGAGTGAGGTTTTGGTATTATGGTGAGTCTGACATGGCTGAGGTAAGGATTCAATTATGATAGGTTACATGGATACAAATGTGATTTTTCTATAGGGTGTAAAG
The DNA here is from genome assembly GCF_053477565.2 of Lygodium microphyllum. NCBI lineage: Eukaryota > Viridiplantae > Streptophyta > Polypodiopsida > Schizaeales > Lygodiaceae > Lygodium > Lygodium microphyllum. Next base: position 77,085,718 of record NC_141152.1, read on the forward strand.
CAAGTACTAAAACTAAGTTCACAAATAATTGAGTTTAGGGATGTAAATTTGAAATTCAACATGTACTTGTTAGACACATATAAGCTTTTTTGGGGGGGGGGGGCACTCATGAGTATATGTATATAGAACGTGAGTTCAAAAGGGGTCTTTAAAACACCATTTCTATACATTTTTCACATACAAAAGGGTGTCATATAAAGGGATTACTTATACAAGGGGAGGGGGGGACTCATGAATATATGTATATATAACGTGAGTTCAAAATAAGGGGTCTTTAAAACACCATTTTTATACCTTTTTTACATACAAAAGGGTGTCATGTATATATAACGTGAGTTCAAAATAAGGGGTCTTTAAAACACCATTTTTATACATTTTTTACATACAAAAGGGTGTCATATAAAGGGATTACTTATACAAGGGGGGGACTCATCAATATATGTATATACAATGTGAGTTCAAAATAAGGGGTCTTTAAATCACCATTTTTATACATTTTTTACATACAAAAGGGTGTCATATAAAGGGATTACTTATACAGATTGAATGGAAAAGGGTTGTGTTTTATTCAAGAAAAATTCACAGATTAGGATATTTATAAATAGGCCATCAACACACATTATATAGAGAATATATATATATATAGTGAACACCCCAAGCATATAAGACAATGATTGATTTGTACAAGAAATAACAAGTAATATAGGAAGAGGGTGATAGTGGGATAGAGGATTACGTATTAGATGCACTTAGAGGATTATGTACTAGATGCACTTAGGTGGAATATCCAAGAAGTTGGTTTCTTTGATATAAAGGATGTAACCACCCATCTCAGAGGTTTTGGCGAGTGTATGAAATTCTATGATATTCCTCATAATCAAAGGCTTATCTATTTTCATGATGTGTGCACAACAACCTCAAGATACAAGTTGAGGACATACAATGGATACATTGTGCAACTTAGAAAGGATTTAAGAATGCTCCAAAAGTAGAGTTTCATACACTAGATCGGGAGGTAGACAATGCTCTAGGCAATGTGCAGGATATGGGTGATATAGATGACTTGCCTGCTGACTTATATGTTGTTTCAAATGTTCTTCCACCATATATTTTTATAGAGGAGAGAAATGATATTTTTCATACTACAATGAGGCTTTGTTTAGTCATGCAAAGGATACATTGGTAGTACCTGAATTTGATGCAATGACAAGGGTTGCAGACACAGATATAGTGCTAACAGATGATGGTGGGACTATTGCTATATATAACCCCATCTCCAAGTCCTAGGGAGTGTTATCCTAACTTGAATTTCCTATAGCTTGATTTCTTCATAACTTCTACATTCGAACCCAAAATATAGTCATCTCAAGATACTCAAATCGATCAAAACATGTTCGGTCTACAAGCTTGCATGGAAAAAATTAGAAAAATCGTCTATAATTTTTGTAAACTTACATGTCTTTTCTTTTTTATTTTTGGCTCTTAACGCCTTGTAGCACTTGAATATAAACTTGAATTAACCTCAATTTTGGCATGTTACTTGCTTTACTAACAACAAAATAATTAGGCTCTTCATGATCCATTCAAACTCCTTGCCTTAGCATTGTAAGAATCCCAACATGAATCCTTATTCTCCTTGATTGATGAAAACTAAAGTAAGCAATGATAGTTGCACAAATTGCATTTCTCATCAATCCAATACATGCAAAAATGGCACTAACTTTATTCTGCTACACAACTATTCTGCATCCATCCTCCTAGGTTTTTTTCCTCTACTCTTAAACAATGTTGGCAACCCAAACACAAGCTATGAACAAGTTGTGGATAAACTAAGGAATGTACCTCTAATAGAAAGTGAAATTCAATGGAAACTGCTTTGTCTAAGTAGGAGAGTAAGATCAAGGCAAGGACCCAAGAAACTTCACTACTGAACCCTATAGGTTATGCACTCTATAGCAAGGGATCATCAAAGATTGTTTACATGATATGTAGAAAAGCTATACACAAGGAGTAAGTCTATTGGAACAAAGGGAAACTCAAGTGTAAAAATTGTAACGAATTCAAACACACTGAGAAGGAGTTTTGGAATCAAAAAGCCAAGTATGTACAAGAATCATCATCCTCTAAGAAATGTAATGAAACTCTTTTCTAAACATTTGTATTACCTAGACTTTGTTTGACACTACATGAGCTAAAGGGCTTGCAAGCATTTGGTGAGGGCAGGGGGGAGGGGGAGGGTGTCAAGTAGCTTTGGAATAGGTACTATGGTCAAGTACACCTTCCTTTATCCAAGCTCCTTTGCTCCATTATTTTCCAAAGGATTTGGGTTTTCTTCTTGAGTACTTTTGTGAGAGGTATTGCAATTAAGGCATAATCATTAATATAAATTCTATACCAATCTATTAGACTAAGAATTCATGTGAATTTTTTCATCATTTGTGGTGATGGTCAATTGTAAACATCATTGGCCTTGGATGGATCAATAGCAATCCCCTTTTCTAAGACAATGAAGCCAAGATATTCAATTTACCCTTAAAGTATGTACACTTGCTCTTCTTTGCATATAGCTTGTTTTCTCTTAGCATGAAATCTGAAATCTATCTTGAAAAATATATTTTCTCCTTGCAGATAGTCTAGAAGCTCATTGATCATGGGCATAGGATACTTGTTTTTTACTGTAACTTTGTTTGATCCTCTATAGTCAATGCACAATCTCAAGGAGCCATCATTCTTCTTTTGGAATAAAATTGGTGCACCCCAAGGAGAGTTACTAGGTCGAATAAATCCTTGACCCACTAAGTATCTAATTTGCTCCTTAGCATAGATGGCTTTGACAATGGACATTTTATATGGTCTTTTTATGATAAGTCCTATTCAAACTAGTTTGATCTTATAGTCAACTTCCCTTTATGGTAGCAACTCTATCAATTCCTCTAGTAATACATTAGTATATTCATTCATCTAAGAGGGTTCTTCATTGTTCTTAGTGATAAGCCTTAGGCTAAGCCACTTTTAACTAGGTTTACAAGCCAACTCTTATGAATTGTTGTACTAGATAGATGAAATTTATTGTTAAGATTGCTTACTTAAGCTAACATTTTGAGCTTTCTTTGGATACTTCAGTAGTAGTCCAACAAAAACATGCACCAAAAAATTCCATTCAACTAGCTAAACCTACTCAATTCAACCAGCATTGAAATGTCAAAATACTACTTTGAATAGTCTATCATAGCCTCGTCTCTAAATAGGCACTAGGAATCTAAACTAGGATCACTACAGATTCTTCCCATCTTTAAGGGGCCACTCCTCCCCATAAAATTCTCCTATCAATTAGTGAGATAGTTGAACCAAAAATGTTTTATAAATTTCTTAAAAAATCTTTCTCCTCCTTTAGTAAAAAATTAATTATTTATATAGAGTTAAAGATAAATCATTTAGAATAAACAACCTACTATCCAATAAAAACCCTTAAGTGTAATCCACTTTGAATACAAAACCCTTCTCCCTAAATCGTCAAGTGTCTTTGCTCATTAATATAGTTACATCATTAATCAATTTAAAAGTATGAAATAATAGTGTCCTCTCTATTCCTCTCATCTAACTGTATAGAAAACATTGTAAACCAACTTCCTTTCCAACTCTCACTTGTGTACACACAGAATTCATTTTATAACCCCAGATTATGACCCTTAAATTAGGAATTTAACCATATGAGCCCTACACTCTATTTCCTCACTCAAAAATAAAATTTACAATTGTGGTAAATAGATTGAATCTTTGAGTTCAAATTCTTTGTTAAGACTAAACCCCATACTAGTAAAACATTAGTGTAAATGGGGACTATTTTGATTGTTTTGGTTATTTTGCACCCAATAATATTGGCCATTGGACTTCTTGTTAGAAGCTTTATAAATGGCTTTGCCTATAGAAGAGGATCTTGAAGGTCACTTGGTTGCATTGCTAATAGTTTAATGTTTATTAAAGGGTTTAAGCCTTGGTAGAATCTTGTCACCTAATCATTATCTTCCACAATTGGGGCATATTTCCTAAAAGTAAATGAAGCGAAAGCAATATGCTTCTAGGGTTATATTTTTCTATTTTAAATTGAAAATTTTGTTTATCTTGAAGGATTTGTATGAAGGAGGTAGTTATCTTCTATGCACAAGTTTCTTAATTTCACTCAAGGTGACTATAGCTTCAGAGGTACCACTATCTTTGACTCTGTGTTTCCACAAAAAGTGGATCTCGTTGACGGGCTTAAGCTTGGTAATCATTACTTGATTTTCGATGCTCGTCCCTATAACCATGAAATGGTCCTCCATGGACTATATCCATACTTCGGCATCAACCTCCATGTCCTTGCCCTTGCCATTGAACTCAAGAGGTTTACCTTACTTCAAAAGAAACTTCTTCTCCTATAGCTCAACAAGGTTGGTACATTGTGGGGTTTCATAAGACTCAATTAAAATTAGGATTTAGTCAACTTAAACAACCAATTTCATTATGGTACAACGGAAAAAGATTGATTAAAATTTATTAGATATAAGTTTTGCTAAAGAATATCAAAAGTCATTTGTATTAAATAAGAGCACATAAATGCACTCACAAGAGTAAATTTATGTATACTGAACTAGGATATAATTAGTTCAACTGTGGATATCACTAGCATCTATCACACTAAAGATAGGCAATTCTACAAACACATCAAAAATGTGTACTGAGTTGGCAAGTCTAGAAGTCCCTCCTTAAAATAATTGTTCTGTTGATATCTTCCTATCACCATAACTCAATTTGGAGACAACATGTGAGTCACCTCTTTGTAGATGTAGTGGCTATGATGGAGTTGTTGCCCATTAAAGTGCAAAAGAGATTTACCCTAGCCTCCATAAAGATGAAGATCTTGGCTAGTTTAAGCTCCTCCATCTAGGGAATTCACTTAAGATTTGTCTCAATGTTAACCCTCAGACGAATAAGGTGGAAGGTGAAAAATCTAGAAAATATAAAGCATAAGACAAGGGCAAGGCAAAGGTGAAATAGAAGAAGAAGGCACACTAAGAAAAACCTGGAAACACAAGAAGTGCAAAAAGTCCTAAATCAAGAGAGAGGTGCACAAGAAAAAGCACAAGTCAATATTTTTGTAAAAGAGCGCAAGGCGCACCATGCTTTATTTTGTGAAAGAGCGCTGGGCTCTCACCCATGCAAATTGTAAATGGTTAGAGGCACAGGTTGAGGCCATGCCAATAGGTAAAGAGGAGGAGAAGGATTGGAGGAATGGGCCAACCCTGAACCAAAAAGGGGATGACCGCCCAAAAGGGATTTAGGGTTTTGTATATAAAGTTAAAAAATGAATGAGGAGCTCATTCTTGTGTGTGGCCAAAAGTAGCTCTCTTCTTCTTCTTCTTCTTCTTCTTCTTCTTCTTGCTTGCTTGCTTGCTTGAGCTTGTGCTTGAGAGAGGGCATGTGAGAGTGTGAGGGAGCGAGTGTGTGAGGGTGAGGGACCATGGTGGAGAAGCTCTCCATCTTCTCCTCTCTTCCTCTCTTGTCTTGCTCGTGGCAATGGAGCTTGGAGCGTTGGAGCTTGAGGATCAAGCTTGCTTGAATCTTGCACTTGGATCATGGAGCTACCGGAGTGCTCGGGAGAGGAAGCAACTCGATCAGGCATGGAGATAAGCTCTCTACAAGTATATCCCTATGCACATCCATAGACTCTCAACATAGTGGGATGAAAGTTTATAGATCCTATCAAGGATCATCATAAGCTAATATATGATTATCAACAAGAGACTACAAGCATTTCCTAGGAAGTTATGGAGTTATCTTTTCCAAGGGGTGCATTTGTGGACAACATGGCCTCAACAAAATATATTAATGATTTTTTTGTTTAAATAATTTCAAACTATAATAGTTTTATAGTCTAATGTTTATTTTTAAAATGTGATAGAAGGTGGCACATGCCAAGCTACAAAAGCAAGTCACCTATCTCATATAGAAAAAATGGGCAGGAGGAAATTCATTGCCACATTTGTGAGTATTTACACATGTTTCCATATGTTCTATTTTATATGCATGTGGTTCTGTTAAATTAGTCTTTTGTTTATAAACATATAAAAGACTATAGTCATCCATCTATTCACATAGAGATAAAGTTCATCATATATCATGGCTATTGTATTTTGGAGACAATACCCAAGCTAATCCATTGTAAGTGCCTACGTATATTTATGAACCAATACAATTTGCAACAAGTAACACTTATAGAACATTTGTGTAGCAAGAATAAATTCAACATTATTTCCACATGCTTTGGATTGATGAGCAATGTAGTTTGTGCAACTATCATTGCTTGCTTTAGTTTTTGTTAGTCATCATCAAGGAGAATAATAGCTTGTGTTAAGATTCTTACAATACTAAGGCAAGGAGTCTAGAAGGATCATGAAGAGCCTAATTCTTTTATTGGTAAAGTAAGTAACATGACATGACTAGGTTTAACTCAAGTCTATGTTCAAAAACTACAATGTGTTCAGAGCCAAAATTAAGAAGGAAAAGTAGTGTGTTTTAGAAAAGTGGATTTTCTACAATTTTGAGACGATTTGCATAATTTTCATCATGCTAGCTTGAAAATTTCACCTGTTCCAATCTATTTGAGTACCTTGATGACTATATTCTAGGTCCATCTACCTAAGTTATAGCAAAATCAAGCTACAGGAAATTCAGGACTAGAACAACACTCCCTAGGGCTTGGAGAGAGCGCCTTCTTGCTTCTAGGAAAGTGTGGATTAATCTCGAGAGGGAGGGGAGGGTTCACTATATGTATATCCTCTATGTGATGTGCGTTCAATGCCTATTTATAAATACCCTTATGTGTGAATTTCCCTTAAATAAAACACAACCCTTTTTTATTCAATCTATAAATAACCCATTTATATAGTACCCTTTTATATGTAAAAAATGTATAAGATACATACATATCTTTATGAATGATCCCCCCGAGGGATTAATGCTTAATGAGAAAAAAGCTATGCATCTACTTGGGTTTTAGTTCACTATTAGAAAATATTTTTGTTATTTTGATGTGTGGTTGATCCAAGTTGATTTGAGGGCTAATAGCCATGAGTTTTTCATATAAGATTTTTTTTTTAGTTTATAAGAACTAACAAAGAATGTAATCTAGATATTTCTTAACTTCTCTTCTTGAGTTTTAATAGAACTTGTTTTCTCTCTTCTCTTTCATACATTGCGTTCTCTTTTAGAGACCCCATGCCTTTGCGGCTTTCACACACATCTCTTTGAAATTGTGGTGAACCTGATGTGAAGTTGGTCGGGGAGTGAGGTTTTGGTATTATGGTGAGTCTGACATGGCTGAGGTAAGGATTCAATTATGATAGGTTACATGGATACAAATGTGATTTTTCTATAGGGTGTAAAGCAAGTACTAAAACTAAGTTCACAAATAATTGAGTTTGGGAATGTAAATTTGAAATTCAACATGTACTTGTTAGACACATATAAGCTTTTGGGGGGGGGGCACTCATGAATATATGTATATAGAACGTGAGTTCAAAAGGGGTCTTTAAAACACCATTTCTATACATTTTTCACATACAAAAGGGTGTCATATAAAGGGATTACTTATACAAGGGGAGGGGGGGACTCATGAATATATGTATATATAACGTGAGTTCAAAATAGGGGGTCTTTAAAACACCATTTTTATACCTTTTTTACATACAAAAGGGTGTCATGTATATATAACGTGAGTTCAAAATAAGGGGTCTTTAAAACACCATTTTTATACATTTTTTACATACAAAAGGGTGTCATATAAAGGGATTACTTATACAAGGGGGGGACTCATGAATATATGTATATACAATGTGAGTTCAAAATAAGGGGTCTTTAAATCACCATTTTTATACATTTTTTACATACAAAAGGGTGTCATATAAAGGGATTACTTATACAGATTGAATAGAAAAGGGTTGTGTTTTATTCAAGAAAAATTCACAGATTAGGATATTTATAAGTAGGCCATGAACACACATTATATAGAGAATATATATATATATAGTGAACACCCCAAGCATATAAGACAATGATTGATTTGTACAAGAAATAACAAGTAATATAGGAAGAGGGTGATAGTGGGATAGAGGATTACGTATTAGATGCACTTAGAGGATTATGTACTAGATGCACTTAGGTGGAATATCCAAGAAGTTGGTTTCTTTGATATAAAGGATGTAACCACCCATCTCAGAGGTTTTGGCGAGTGTATGAAATTCTATGATATTCCTCATAATCAAAGGCTTATCTATTTTCATGATGTGTGCACAACAACCTCAAGATACAAGTTGAGGACATACAATGGATACATTGTGCAACTTAGAAAGGATTTAAGAATGCTCCAAAAGTAGAGTTTCATACACTAGATCGGGAGGTAGACAATGCTCTAGGCAATGTGCAGGATATGGGTGATATAGATGACTTGCCTGCTGACTTATATGTTGTTTCAAATGTTCTTCCACCATATATTTTTATAGAGGAGAGAAATGATATTTTTCATACTACAATGAGGCTTTGTTTAGTCATGCAAAGGATACATTGGTAGTACCTGAATTTGATGCAATGACAAGGGTTGCAGACACAGATATAGTGCTAACAGATGATGGTAGGACTATTGCTATATATAACCCCATCTCCAAGTCCTAGGGAGTGTTATCCTAACTTGAATTTCCTATAGCTTGATTTTTTCATAACTTCTACATTCGAACCCAAAATATAGTCATCTCAAGATACTCAAATCGATCAAAACATGTTCGGTCTACAAGCTTGCATGGAAAAAATTAGAAAAATCGTCTATAATTTTTGTAAACTTACATGTCTTTTCTTTTTTATTTTTGGCTCTTAACGCCTTGTAGCACTTGAATATAAACTTGAATTAACCTCAATTTTGGCATGTTACTTGCTTTACTAACAACAAAATAATTAGGCTCTTCATGATCCATTCAAACTCCTTGCCTTAGCATTGTAAGAATCCCAACATGAATCCTTATTCTCCTTGATTGATGAAAACTAAAGTAAGCAATGATAGTTGCACAAATTGCATTTCTCATCAATCCAATACATGCAAAAATGGCACTAACTTTATTCTGCTACACAACTATTCTGCATCCATCCTCCTAGGTTTTTTTCCTCTACTCTTAAACAATGTTGGCAACCCAAACACAAGCTATGAACAAGTTGTGGATAAACTAAGGAATGTACCTCTAATAGAAAGTGAAATTCAATGGAAACTGCTTTGTCTAAGTAGGAGAGTAAGATCAAGGCAAGGACCCAAGAAACTTCACTACTGAACCCTATAGGTTATGCACTCTATAGCAAGGGATCATCAAAGATTGTTTACATGATATGTAGAAAAGCTATACACAAGGAGTAAGTCTATTGGAACAAAGGGAAACTCAAGTGTAAAAATTGTAACGAATTCAAACACACTGAGAAGGAGTTTTGGAATCAAAAAGCCAAGTATGTACAAGAATCATCATCCTCTAAGAAATGTAATGAAACTCTTTTCTAAACATTTGTATTACCTAGACTTTGTTTGACACTACATGAGCTAAAGGGCTTGCAAGCATTTGGTGAGGGCAGGGGGGAGGGGGAGGGTGTCAAGTAGCTTTGGAATAGGTACTATGGTCAAGTACACCTTCCTTTATCCAAGCTCCTTTGCTCCATTATTTTCCAAAGGATTTGGGTTTTCTTCTTGAGTACTTTTGTGAGAGGTATTGCAATTAAGGCATAATCATTAATATAAATTCTATACCAATCTATTAGACTAAGAATTCATGTGAATTTTTTCATCATTTGTGGTGATGGTCAATTGTAAACATCATTGACCTTGGATGGATCAATAGCAATCCCCTTTTCTAAGACAATGAAGCCAAGATATTCAATTTACCCTTAAAGTATGTACACTTGCTCTTCTTTGCATATAGCTTGTTTTCTCTTAGCATGAAATCTGAAATCTATCTTGAAAAATATATTTTCTCCTTGCAGATAGTCTAGAAGCTCATTGATCATGGGCATAGGATACTTGTTTTTTACTGTAACTTTGTTTGATCCTCTATAGTCAATGCACAATCTCAAGGAGCCATCATTCTTCTTTTGGAATAAAATTGGTGCACCCCAAGGAGAGTTACTAGGTCGAATAAATCCTTGACCCACTAAGTATCTAATTTGCTCCTTAGCATAGATGGCTTTGACAATGGACATTTTATATGGTCTTTTTATGATAAGTCCTATTCAAACTAGTTTGATCTTATAGTCAACTTCCCTTTATGGTAGCAACTCTATCAATTCCTCTAGTAATACATTAGTATATTCATTCATCTAAGAGGGTTCTTCATTGTTCTTAGTGATAAGCCTTAGGCTAAGCCACTTTTAACTAGGTTTACAAGCCAACTCTTATGAATTGTTGTACTAGATAGATGAAATTTATTGTTAAGATTGCTTACTTAAGCTAACATTTTGAGCTTTCTTTGGATACTTCAGTAGTAGTCCAACAAAAACATGCACCAAAAAATTCCATTCAACTAGCTAAACCTACTCAATTCAACCAGCATTGAAATGTCAAAATACTACTTTGAATAGTCTATCATAGCCTCGTCTCTAAATAGGCACTAGGAATCTAAACTAGGATCACTACAGATTCTTCCCATCTTTAAGGGGCCACTCCTCCCCATAAAATTCTCCTATCAATTAGTGAGATAGTTGAACCAAAAATGTTTTATAAATTTCTTAAAAAATCTTTCTCCTCCTTTAGTAAAAAATTAATTATTTATATAGAGTTAAAGATAAATCATTTAGAATAAACAACCTACTATCCAATAAAAACCCTTAAGTGTAATCCACTTTGAATACAAAACCCTTCTCCCTAAATCGTCAAGTGTCTTTGCTCATTAATATAGTTACATCATTAATCAATTTAAAAGTATGAAATAATAGTGTCCTCTCTATTCCTCTCATCTAACTGTATAGAAAACATTGTAAACCAACTTCCTTTCCAACTCTCACTTGTGTACACACAGAATTCATTTTATAACCCCAAATTATGACCCTTAAATTAGGAATTTAACCATATGAGCCCTACACTCTATTTCCTCACTCAAAAATAAAATTTACAATTGTGGTAAATAGATTGAATCTTTGAGTTCAAATTCTTTGTTAAGACTAAACCCCATACTAGTAAAACATTAGTGTAAATGGGGACTATTTTGATTGTTTTGGTTATTTTGCACCCAATAATATTGGCCATTGGACTTCTTGTTAGAAGCTTTATAAATGGCTTTGCCTATAGAAGAGGATCTTGAAGGTCACTTGGTTGCATTGCTAATAGTTTAATGTTTATTAAAGGGTTTAAGCCTTGGTAGAATCTTGTCACCTAATCATTATCTTCCACAATTGGGGCATATTTCCTAAAAGTAAATGAAGCGAAAGCAATATGCTTCTAGGGTTATATTTTTCTATTTTAAATTGAAAATTTTGTTTATCTTGAAGGATTTGTATGAAGGAGGTAGTTATCTTCTATGCACAAGTTTCTTAATTTCACTCAAGGTGACTATAGCTTCAGAGGTACCACTATCTTTGACTCTGTGTTTCCACAAAAAGTGGATCTCGTTGACGGGCTTAAGCTTGGTAATCATTACTTGATTTTCGATGCTCGTCCCTATAACCATGAAATGGTCCTCCATGGACTATATCCATACTTCGGCATCAACCTCCATGTCCTTGCCCTTGCCATTGAACTCAAGAGGTTTACCTTACTTCAAAAGAAACTTCTTCTCCTATAGCTCAACAAGGTTGGTACATTGTGGGGTTTCATAAGACTCAATTAAAATTAGGATTTAGTCAACTTAAACAACCAATTTCATTATGGTACAACGGAAAAAGATTGATTAAAATTTATTAGATATAAGTTTTGCTAAAGAATATCAAAAGTCATTTGTATTAAATAAGAGCACATAAATGCACTCACAAGAGTAAATTTATGTATACTGAACTAGGATATAATTAGTTCAACTGTGGATATCACTAGCATCTATCACACTAAAGATAGGCAATTCTACAAACACATCAAAAATGTGTACTGAGTTGGCAAGTCTAGAAGTCCCTCCTTAAAATAATTGTTCTGTTGATATCTTCCTATCACCATAACTCAATTTGGAGACAACATGTGAGTCACCTCTTTGTAGATGTAGTGGCTATGATGGAGTTGTTGCCCATTAAAGTGCAAAAGAGATTTACCCTAGCCTCCATAAAGATGAAGATCTTGGCTAGTTTAAGCTCCTCCATCTAGGGAATTCACTTAAGATTTGTCTCAATGTTAACCCTCAGACGAATAAGGTGGAAGGTGAAAAATCTAGAAAATATAAAGCATAAGACAAGGGCAAGGCAAAGGTGAAATAGAAGAAGAAGGCACACTAAGAAAAACCTGGAAACACAAGAAGTGCAAAAAGTCCTAAATCAAGAGAGAGGTGCACAAGAAAAAGCACAAGTCAATATTTTTGTAAAAGAGCGCAAGGCGCACCATGCTTTATTTTGTGAAAGAGCGCTGGGCTCTCACCCATGCAAATTGTAAATGGTTAGAGGCACAGGTTGAGGCCATGCCAATAGGTAAAGAGGAGGAGAAGGATTGGAGGAATGGGCCAACCCTGAACCAAAAAGGGGATGACCGCCCAAAAGGGATTTAGGGTTTTGTATATAAAGTTAAAAAATGAATGAGGAGCTCATTCTTGTGTGTGGCCAAAAGTAGCTCTCTTCTTCTTCTTCTTCTTCTTCTTCTTCTTCTTGCTTGCTTGCTTGCTTGAGCTTGTGCTTGAGAGAGGGCATGTGAGAGTGTGAGGGAGCGAGTGTGTGAGGGTGAGGGACCATGGTGGAGAAGCTCTCCATCTTCTCCTCTCTTCCTCTCTTGTCTTGCTCGTGGCAATGGAGCTTGGAGCGTTGGAGCTTGAGGATCAAGCTTGCGTGAATCTTGCATTTGGATCATGGAGCTACCGGAGTGCTCGGGAGAGGAGGCAACTCGATCAGGCATGGAGATAAGCTCTCTACAAGTATATCCCTATGCACATCCATAGACTCTCAACATAGAGGGATGAAAGTTTATAGATCCTATCAAGGATCATCATAAGCTAATATATGATTATCAACAAGAGACTACAAGCATTTCCTAGGAAGTTATGGAGTTATCTTTTCCAAGGGGTGCATTTGTGGACAACATGGCCTCAACAAAATATATTAATGATTTTTTTGTTTAAATAATTTCAAACTATAATAGTTTTATAGTCTAATGTTTATTTTTAAAATGTGATAGAAGGTGGCACATGCCAAGCTACAAAAGCAAGTCACCTATCTCATATAGAAAAAATGGGCAGGAGGAAATTCATTGCCACATTTGTGAGTATTTACACATGTTTCCATATGTTCTATTTTATATGCATGTGGTTCTGTTAAATTAGTCTTTTGTTTATAAACATATAAAAGACTATAGTCATCCATCTATTCACATAGAGATAAAGTTCATCATATATCATGGCTATTGTATTTTGGAGACAATACCCAAGCTAATCCATTGTAAGTGCCTACGTATATTTATGAACCAATACAATTTGCAACAAGTAACACTTATAGAACATTTGTGTAGCAAGAATAAATTCAACATTATTTCCACATGTTTTGGATTGATGAGCAATGTAGTTTGTGCAACTATCATTGCTTGCTTTAGTTTTTGTTAGTCATCATCAAGGAGAATAATAGCTTGTGTTAAGATTCTTACAATACTAAGGCAAGGAGTCTAGAAGGATCATGAAGAGCCTAATTCTTTTATTGGTAAAGCAAGTAACATGACATGACTAGGTTTAACTCAAGTCTATGTTCAAAAACTACAATGTGTTTAGAGCCAAAATTAAGAAGGAAAAGTAGTGTGTTTTAGAAAAGTGGATTTTCTACAATTTTGAGACGATTTGCATAATTTTCATCATGCTAGCTTGAAAATTTCACCTGTTCCAATCTATTTGAGTACCTTGATGACTATATTCTAGGTCCATCTACATAAGTTATAGCAAAATCAAGCTACAGGAAATTCAGGACTAGAACAACACTCCCTAGGGCTTGGAGAGAGCGCCTTCTTGCTTCTAGGAAAGTGTGGATTAATCTCGAGAGGGAGGGGAGGGTTCACTATATGTATATCCTCTATGTGATGTGCGTTCAATGCCTATTTATAAATACCCTTATGTGTGAATTTCCCTTAAATAAAACACAACCCTTTTTTATTCAATCTATAAATAACCCATTTATATAGTACCCTTTTATATGTAAAAAATGTATAAGATACATACATATCTTTATGAATGATCCCCCCGAGGGATTAATGCTTAATGAGAAAAAAGCTATGCATCTACTTGGGTTTTAGTTCACTATTAGAAAATATTTTTGTTATTTTGATGTGTGGTTGATCCAAGTTGATTTGAGGGCTAATAGCCATGAGTTTTTCATATAAGATTTTTTTTTTAGTTTATAAGAACTAACAAAGAATGTAATCTAGATATTTCTTAACTTCTCTTCTTGAGTTTTAATAGAACTTGTTTTCTCTCTTCTCTTTCATACATTGCGTTCTCTTTTAGAGACCCCATGCCTTTGCGGCTTTCACACACATCTCTTTGAAATTGTGGTGAACCTGATGTGAAGTTGGTCGGGGAGTGAGGTTTTGGTATTATGGTGAGTCTGACATGGCTGAGGTAAGGATTCAATTATGATAGGTTACATGGATACAAATGTGATTTTTCTATAGGGTGTAAAGCAAGTACTAAAACTAAGTTCACAAATAATTGAGTTTAGGGATGTAAATTTGAAATTCAACATGTACTTGTTAGACACATATAAGCTTTTTTGGGGGGGGGGGGGCACTCATGAATATATGTATATAGAACGTGAGTTCAAAAGGGGTCTTTAGAACACCATTTCTATACATTTTTTACATACAAAAGGGTGTCATATAAAGGGATTACTTATACAAGGGGAGGGGGGGACTCATGAATATATGTATATATAACGTGAGTTCAAAATAAGGGGTCTTTAAAACACCATTTTTATACCTTTTTTACATACAAAAGGGTGTCATGTATATATAACGTGAGTTCAAAATAAGGGGTCTTTAAAACACCATTTTTATACATTTTTTACATACAAAAGGGTGTCATATAAATGGATTACTTATACAAGGGGGGGACTCATGAATATATGTATATACAATGTGAGTTCAAAATAAGGGGTCTTTAAATCACCATTTTTATACATTTTTTACATACAAAAGGGTGTCATATAAAGGGATTACTTATACAGATTGAATAGAAAAGGGTTGTGTTTTATTCAAGAAAAATTCACAGATTAGGATATTTATAAATAGGCCATGAACACACATTATATAGAGAATATATATATATATAGTGAACACCCCAAGCATATAAGACAATGATTGATTTGTACAAGAAATAACAAGTAATATAGGAAGAGGGTGATAGTGGGATAGAGGATTACGTATTAGATGCACTTAGAGGATTATGTACTAGATGCACTTAGGTGGAATATCCAAGAAGTTGGTTTCTTTGATATAAAGGATGTAACCACCCATCTCAGAGGTTTTGGCGAGTGTATGAAATTCTATGATATTCCTCATAATCAAAGGCTTATCTATTTTCATGATGTGTGCACAACAACCTCAAGATACAAGTTGAGGACATACAATGGATACATTGTGCAACTTAGAAAGGATTTAAGAATGCTCCAAAAGTAGAGTTTCATACACTAGATCGGGAGGTAGACAATGCTCTAGGCAATGTGCAGGATATGGGTGATATAGATGACTTGCCTGCTGACTTATATGTTGTTTCAAATGTTCTTCTACCATATATTTTTATAGAGGAGAGAAATGATATTTTTCATACTACAATGAGGCTTTGTTTAGTCATGCAAAGGATACATTGGTAGTACCTGAATTTGATGCAATGACAAGGGTTGCAGACACAGATATAGTGCTAACAGATGATGGTGGGACTATTGCTATATATAACCCCATCTCCAAGTCCTAGGGAGTGTTATCCTAACTTGAATTTCCTATAGCTTGATTTTTTCATAACTTCTACATTCGAACCCAAAATATAGTCATCTCAAGATACTCAAATCGATCAAAACATGTTCGGTCTACAAGCTTGCATGGAAAAAATTAGAAAAATCGTCTATAATTTTTGTAAACTTACATGTCTTTTCTTTTTTATTTTTGGCTCTTAACGCCTTGTAGCACTTGAATATAAACTTGAATTAACCTCAATTTTGGCATGTTACTTGCTTTACTAACAACAAAATAATTAGGCTCTTCATGATCCATTCAAACTCCTTGCCTTAGCATTGTAAGAATCCCAACATGAATCCTTATTCTCCTTGATTGATGAAAACTAAAGTAAGCAATGATAGTTGCACAAATTGCATTTCTCATCAATCCAATACATGCAAAAATGGCACTAACTTTATTCTGCTACACAACTATTCTGCATCCATCCTCCTAGGTTTTTTTCCTCTACTCTTAAACAATGTTGGCAACCCAAACACAAGCTATGAACAAGTTGTGGATAAACTAAGGAATGTACCTCTAATAGAAAGTGAAATTCAATGGAAACTGCTTTGTCTAAGTAGGAGAGTAAGATCAAGGCAAGGACCCAAGAAACTTCACTACTGAACCCTATAGGTTATGCACTCTATAGCAAGGGATCATCAAAGATTGTTTACATGATATGTAGAAAAGCTATACACAAGGAGTAAGTCTATTGAAACAAAGGGAAACTCAAGTGTAAAAATTGTAACGAATTCAAACACACTGAGAAGAAGTTTTGGAATCAAAAAGCCAAGTATGTACAAGAATCATCATCCTCTAAGAAATGTAATGAAACTCTTTTCTAAACATTTGTATTACCTAGACTTTGTTTGACACTACATGAGCTAAAGGGCTTGCAAGCATTTGGTGAGGGCAGGGGGGAGGGGGAGGGTGTCAAGTAGCTTTGGAATAGGTACTATGGTCAAGTACACCTTCCTTTATCCAAGCTCCTTTGCTCCATTATTTTCCAAATGATTTGGGTTTTCTTCTTGAGTACTTTTGTGAGAGGTATTGCAATTAAGGCATAATCATTAATATAAATTCTATACCAATCTATTAGACTAAGAATTCATGTGAATTTTTTCATCATTTGTGGTGATGGTCAATTGTAAACATCATTGACCTTGGATGGATCAATAGCAATCCCCTTTTCTAAGACAATGAAGCCAAGATATTCAATTTACCCTTAAAGTATGTACACTTGCTCTTCTTTGCATATAGCTTGCTTTCTCTTAGCATGAAATCTGAAATCTATCTTGAAAAATATATTTTCTCCTTGCAGATAGTCTAGAAGCTCATTGATCATGGGCATAGGATACTTGTTTTTTACTGTAACTTTGTTTGATCCTCTATAGTCAATGCACAATCTCAAGGAGCCATCATTCTTCTTTTGGAATAAAATTGGTGCACCCCAAGGAGAGTTACTAGGTCGAATAAATCCTTGACCCACTAAGTATCTAATTTGCTCCTTAGCATAGATGGCTTTGACAATGGACATTTTATATGGTCTTTTTATGATAAGTCCTATTCAAACTAGTTTGATCTTATAGTCAACTTCCCTTTATGGTAGCAACTCTATCAATTCCTCTAGTAATACATTAGTATATTCATTCATCTAAGAGGGTTCTTCATTGTTCTTAGTGATAAGCCTTAGGCTAAGCCACTTTTAACTAGGTTTACAAGCCAACTCTTATGAATTGTTGTACTAGATAGATGAAATTTATTGTTAAGATTGCTTACTTAAGCTAACATTTTGAGCTTTCTTTGGATACTTCAGTAGTAGTCCAACAAAAACATGCACCAAAAAATTCCATTCAACTAGCTAAACCTACTCAATTCAACCAGCATTGAAATGTCAAAATACTACTTTGAATAGTCTATCATAGCCTCGTCTCTAAATAGGCACTAGGAATCTAAACTAGGATCACTACAGATTCTTCCCATCTTTAAGGGGCCACTCCTCCCCATAAAATTCTCCTATCAATTAGTGAGATAGTTGAACCAAAAATGTTTTATAAATTTCTTAAAAAATCTTTCTCCTCCTTTAGTAAAAAATTAATTATTTATATAGAGTTAAAGATAAATCATTTAGAATAAACAACCTACTATCCAATAAAAACCCTTAAGTGTAATCCACTTTGAATACAAAACCCTTCTCCCTAAATCGTCAAGTGTCTTTGCTCATTAATATAGTTACATCATTAATCAATTTAAAAGTATGAAATAATAGTGTCCTCTCTATTCCTCTCATCTAACTGTATAGAAAACATTGTAAACCAACTTCCTTTCCAACTCTCACTTGTGTACACACAGAATTCATTTTATAACCCCAAATTATGACCCTTAAATTAGGAATTTAACCATATGAGCCCTACACTCTATTTCCTCACTCAAAAATAAAATTTACAATTGTGGTAAATAGATTGAATCTTTGAGTTCAAATTCTTTGTTAAGACTAAACCCCATACTAGTAAAACATTAGTGTAAATGGGGACTATTTTGATTGTTTTGGTTATTTTGCACCCAATAATATTGGCCATTGGACTTCTTGTTAGAAGCTTTATAAATGGCTTTGCCTATAGAAGAGGATCTTGAAGGTCACTTGGTTGCATTGCTAATAGTTTAATGTTTATTAAAGGGTTTAAGCCTTGGTAGAATCTTGTCACCTAATCATTATCTTCCACAATTGGGGCATATTTCCTAAAAGTAAATGAAGCGAAAGCAATATGCTTCTAGGGTTATATTTTTCTATTTTAAATTGAAAATTTTGTTTATCTTGAAGGATTTGTATGAAGGAGGTAGTTATCTTCTATGCACAAGTTTCTTAATTTCACTCAAGGTGACTATAGCTTCAGAGGTACCACTATCTTTGACTCTGTGTTTCCACAAAAAGTGGATCTCGTTGACGGGCTTAAGCTTGGTAATCATTACTTGATTTTCGATGCTCGTCCCTATAACCATGAAATGGTCCTCCATGGACTATATCCATACTTCGGCATCAACCTCCATGTCCTTGCCCTTGCCATTGAACTCAAGAGGTTTACCTTACTTCAAAAGAAACTTCTTCTCCTATAGCTCAACAAGGTTGGTACATTGTGGGGTTTCATAAGACTCAATTAAAATTAGGATTTAGTCAACTTAAACAACCAATTTCATTATGGTACAACGGAAAAAGATTGATTAAAATTTATTAGATATAAGTTTTGCTAAAGAATATCAAAAGTCATTTGTATTAAATAAGAGCACATAAATGCACTCACAAGAGTAAATTTATGTATACTGAACTAGGATATAATTAGTTCAACTGTGGATATCACTAGCATCTATCACACTAAAGATAGGCAATTCTACAAACACATCAAAAATGTGTACTGAGTTGGCAAGTCTAGAAGTCCCTCCTTAAAATAATTGTTCTGTTGATATCTTCCTATCACCATAACTCAATTTGGAGACAACATGTGAGTCACCTCTTTGTAGATGTAGTGGCTATGATGGAGTTGTTGCCCATTAAAGTGCAAAAGAGATTTACCCTAGCCTCCATAAAGATGAAGATCTTGGCTAGTTTAAGCTCCTCCATCTAGGGAATTCACTTAAGATTTGTCTCAATGTTAACCCTCAGACGAATAAGGTGGAAGGTGAAAAATCTAGAAAATATAAAGCATAAGACAAGGGCAAGGCAAAGGTGAAATAGAAGAAGAAGGCACACTAAGAAAAACCTGGAAACACAAGAAGTGCAAAAAGTCCTAAATCAAGAGAGAGGTGCACAAGAAAAAGCACAAGTCAATATTTTTGTAAAAGAGCGCAAGGCGCACCATGCTTTATTTTGTGAAAGAGCGCTGGGCTCTCACCCATGCAAATTGTAAATGGTTAGAGGCACAGGTTGAGGCCATGCCAATAGGTAAAGAGGAGGAGAAGGATTGGAGGAATGGGCCAACCCTGAACCAAAAAGGGGATGACCGCCCAAAAGGGATTTAGGGTTTTGTATATAAAGTTAAAAAATGAATGAGGAGCTCATTCTTGTGTGTGGCCAAAAGTAGCTCTCTTCTTCTTCTTCTTCTTCTTCTTCTTCTTCTTGCTTGCTTGCTTGCTTGAGCTTGTGCTTGAGAGAGGGCATGTGAGAGTGTGAGGGAGCGAGTGTGTGAGGGTGAGGGACCATGGTGGAGAAGCTCTCCATCTTCTCCTCTCTTCCTCTCTTGTCTTGCTCGTGGCAATGGAGCTTGGAGCGTTGGAGCTTGAGGATCAAGCTTGCTTGAATCTTGCACTTGGATCATGGAGCTACCGGAGTGCTCGGGAGAGGAAGCAACTCGATCAGGCATGGAGATAAGCTCTCTACAAGTATATCCCTATGCACATCCATAGACTCTCAACATAGTGGGATGAAAGTTTATAGATCCTATCAAGGATCATCATAAGCTAATATATGATTATCAACAAGAGACTACAAGCATTTCCTAGGAAGTTATGGAGTTATCTTTTCCAAGGGGTGCATTTGTGGACAACATGGCCTCAACAAAATATATTAATGATTTTTTTGTTTAAATAATTTCAAACTATAATAGTTTTATAGTCTAATGTTTATTTTTAAAATGTGATAGAAGGTGGCACATGCCAAGCTACAAAAGCAAGTCACCTATCTCATATAGAAAAAATGGGCAGGAGGAAATTCATTGCCACATTTGTGAGTATTTACACATGTTTCCATATGTTCTATTTTATATGCATGTGGTTCTGTTAAATTAGTCTTTTGTTTATAAACATATAAAAGACTATAGTCATCCATCTATTCACATAGAGATAAAGTTCATCATATATCATGGCTATTGTATTTTGGAGACAATACCCAAGCTAATCCATTGTAAGTGCCTACGTATATTTATGAACCAATACAATTTGCAACAAGTAACACTTATAGAACATTTGTGTAGCAAGAATAAATTCAACATTATTTCCACATGCTTTGGATTGATGAGCAATGTAGTTTGTGCAACTATCATTGCTTGCTTTAGTTTTTGTTAGTCATCATCAAGGAGAATAATAGCTTGTGTTAAGATTCTTACAATACTAAGGCAAGGAGTCTAGAAGGATCATGAAGAGCCTAATTCTTTTATTGGTAAAGCAAGTAACATGACATGACTAGGTTTAACTCAAGTCTATGTTCAAAAACTACAATGTGTTCAGAGCCAAAATTAAGAAGGAAAAGTAGTGTGTTTTAGAAAAGTGGATTTTCTACAATTTTGAGACGATTTGCATAATTTTCATCATGCTAGCTTGAAAATTTCACCTGTTCCAATCTATTTGAGTACCTTGATGACTATATTCTAGGTCCATCTACCTAAGTTATAGCAAAATCAAGCTACAGGAAATTCAGGACTAGAACAACACTCCCTAGGGCTTGGAGAGAGCGCCTTCTTGCTTCTAGGAAAGTGTGGATTAATCTCGAGAGGGAGGGGAGGGTTCACTATATGTATATCCTCTATGTGATGTGCGTTCAATGCCTATTTATAAATACCCTTATGTGTGAATTTCCCTTAAATAAAACACAACCCTTTTTTATTCAATCTATAAATAACCCATTTATATAGTACCCTTTTATATGTAAAAAATGTATAAGATACATACATATCTTTATGAATGATCCCCCCGAGGGATTAATGCTTAATGAGAAAAAAGCTATGCATCTACTTGGGTTTTAGTTCACTATTAGAAAATATTTTTGTTATTTTGATGTGTGGTTGATCCAAGTTGATTTGAGGGCTAATAGCCATGAGTTTTTCATATAAGATTTTTTTTTTAGTTTATAAGAACTAACAAAGAATGTAATCTAGATATTTCTTAACTTCTCTTCTTGAGTTTTAATAGAACTTGTTTTCTCTCTTCTCTTTCATACATTGCGTTCTCTTTTAGAGACCCCATGCCTTTGCGGCTTTCACACACATCTCTTTGAAATTGTGGTGAACCTGATGTGAAGTTGGTCGGGGAGTGAGGTTTTGGTATTATGGTGAGTCTGACATGGCTGAGGTAAGGATTCAATTATGATAGGTTACATGGATACAAATGTGATTTTTCTATAGGGTGTAAAGCAAGTACTAAAACTAAGTTCACAAATAATTGAGTTTAGGGATGTAAATTTGAAATTCAACATGTACTTGTTAGACACATATAAGCTTTTTTGGGGGGGGGGGGCACTCATGAGTATATGTATATAGAACGTGAGTTCAAAAGGGGTCTTTAAAACACCATTTCTATACATTTTTCACATACAAAAGGGTGTCATATAAAGGGATTACTTATACAAGGGGAGGGGGGGACTCATGAATATATGTATATATAACGTGAGTTCAAAATAAGGGGTCTTTAAAACACCATTTTTATACCTTTTTTACATACAAAAGGGTGTCATGTATATATAACGTGAGTTCAAAATAAGGGGTCTTTAAAACACCATTTTTATACATTTTTTACATACAAAAGGGTGTCATATAAAGGGATTACTTATACAAGGGGGGGACTCATCAATATATGTATATACAATGTGAGTTCAAAATAAGGGGTCTTTAAATCACCATTTTTATACATTTTTTACATACAAAAGGGTGTCATATAAAGGGATTACTTATACAGATTGAATAGAAAAGGGTTGTGTTTTATTCAAGAAAAATTCACAGATTAGGATATTTATAAATAGGCCATAAACACACATTATATAGAGAATATATATATATATAGTGAACACCCCAAGCATATAAGACAATGATTGATTTGTACAAGAAATAACAAGTAATATAGGAAGAGGGTGATAGTGGGATAGAGGATTACGTATTAGATGCACTTAGAGGATTATGTACTAGATGCACTTAGGTGGAATATCCAAGAAGTTGGTTTCTTTGATATAAAGGATGTAACCACCCATCTCAGAGGTTTTGGCGAGTGTATGAAATTCTATGATATTCCTCATAATCAAAGGCTTATCTATTTTCATGATGTGTGCACAACAACCTCAAGATACAAGTTGAGGACATACAATGGATACATTGTGCAACTTAGAAAGGATTTAAGAATGCTCCAAAAGTAGAGTTTCATACACTAGATCGGGAGGTAGACAATGCTCTAGGCAATGTGCAGGATATGGGTGATATAGATGACTTGCCTGCTGACTTATATGTTGTTTCAAATGTTCTTCCACCATATATTTTTATAGAGGAGAGAAATGATATTTTTCATACTACAATGAGGCTTTGTTTAGTCATGCAAAGGATACATTGGTAGTACCTGAATTTGATGCAATGACAAGGGTTGCAGACACAGATATAGTGCTAACAGATGATGGTGGGACTATTGCTATATATAACCCCATCTCCAAGTCCTAGGGAGTGTTATCCTAACTTGAATTTCCTATAGCTTGATTTTTTCATAACTTCTACATTCGAACCCAAAATATAGTCATCTCAAGATACTCAAATCGATCAAAACATGTTCGGTCTACAAGCTTGCATGGAAAAAATTAGAAAAATCGTCTATAATTTTTGTAAACTTACATGTCTTTTCTTTTTTATTTTTGGCTCTTAACGCCTTGTAGCACTTGAATATAAACTTGAATTAACCTCAATTTTGGCATGTTACTTGCTTTACTAACAACAAAATAATTAGGCTCTTCATGATCCATTCAAACTCCTTGCCTTAGCATTGTAAGAATCCCAACATGAATCCTTATTCTCCTTGATTGATGAAAACTAAAGTAAGCAATGATAGTTGCACAAATTGCATTTCTCATCAATCCAATACATGCAAAAATGGCACTAACTTTATTCTGCTACACAACTATTCTGCATCCATCCTCCTAGGTTTTTTTCCTCTACTCTTAAACAATGTTGGCAACCCAAACACAAGCTATGAACAAGTTGTGGATAAACTAAGGAATGTACCTCTAATAGAAAGTGAAATTCAATGGAAACTGCTTTGTCTAAGTAGGAGAGTAAGATCAAGGCAAGGACCCAAGAAACTTCACTACTGAACCCTATAGGTTATGCACTCTATAGCAAGGGATCATCAAAGATTGTTTACATGATATGTAGAAAAGCTATACACAAGGAGTAAGTCTATTGGAACAAAGGGAAACTCAAGTGTAAAAATTGTAACGAATTCAAACACACTGAGAAGGAGTTTTGGAATCAAAAAGCCAAGTATGTACAAGAATCATCATCCTCTAAGAAATGTAATGAAACTCTTTTCTAAACATTTGTATTACCTAGACTTTGTTTGACACTACATGAGCTAAAGGGCTTGCAAGCATTTGGTGAGGGCAGGGGGGAGGGGGAGGGTGTCAAGTAGCTTTGGAATAGGTACTATGGTCAAGTACACCTTCCTTTATCCAAGCTCCTTTGCTCCATTATTTTCCAAAGGATTTGGGTTTTCTTCTTGAGTACTTTTGTGAGAGGTATTGCAATTAAGGCATAATCATTAATATAAATTCTATACCAATCTATTAGACTAAGAATTCATGTGAATTTTTTCATCATTTGTGGTGATGGTCAATTGTAAACATCATTGACCTTGGATGGATCAATAGCAATCCCCTTTTCTAAGACAATGAAGCCAAGATATTCAATTTACCCTTAAAGTATGTACACTTGCTCTTCTTTGCATATAGCTTGTTTTCTCTTAGCATGAAATCTGAAATCTATCTTGAAAAATATATTTTCTCCTTGCAGATAGTCTAGAAGCTCATTGATCATGGGCATAGGATACTTGTTTTTTACTGTAACTTTGTTTGATCCTCTATAGTCAATGCACAATCTCAAGGAGCCATCATTCTTCTTTTGGAATAAAATTGGTGCACCCCAAGGAGAGTTACTAGGTCGAATAAATCCTTGACCCACTAAGTATCTAATTTGCTCCTTAGCATAGATGGCTTTGACAATGGACATTTTATATGGTCTTTTTATGATAAGTCCTATTCAAACTAGTTTGATCTTATAGTCAACTTCCCTTTATGGTAGCAACTCTATCAATTCCTCTAGTAATACATTAGTATATTCATTCATCTAAGAGGGTTCTTCATTGTTCTTAGTGATAAGCCTTAGGCTAAGCCACTTTTAACTAGGTTTACAAGCCAACTCTTATGAATTGTTGTACTAGATAGATGAAATTTATTGTTAAGATTGCTTACTTAAGCTAACATTTTGAGCTTTCTTTGGATACTTCAGTAGTAGTCCAACAAAAACATGCACCAAAAAATTCCATTCAACTAGCTAAACCTACTCAATTCAACCAGCATTGAAATGTCAAAATACTACTTTGAATAGTCTATCATAGCCTCGTCTCTAAATAGGCACTAGGAATCTAAACTAGGATCACTACAGATTCTTCCCATCTTTAAGGGGCCACTCCTCCCCATAAAATTCTCCTATCAATTAGTGAGATAGTTGAACCAAAAATGTTTTATAAATTTCTTAAAAAATCTTTCTCCTCCTTTAGTAAAAAATTAATTATTTATATAGAGTTAAAGATAAATCATTTAGAATAAACAACCTACTATCCAATAAAAACCCTTAAGTGTAATCCACTTTGAATACAAAACCCTTCTCCCTAAATCGTCAAGTGTCTTTGCTCATTAATATAGTTACATCATTAATCAATTTAAAAGTATGAAATAATAGTGTCCTCTCTATTCCTCTCATCTAACTGTATAGAAAACATTGTAAACCAACTTCCTTTCCAACTCTCACTTGTGTACACACAGAATTCATTTTATAACCCCAAATTATGACCCTTAAATTAGGAATTTAACCATATGAGCCCTACACTCTATTTCCTCACTCAAAAATAAAATTTACAATTGTGGTAAATAGATTGAATCTTTGAGTTCAAATTCTTTGTTAAGACTAAACCCCATACTAGTAAAACATTAGTGTAAATGGGGACTATTTTGATTGTTTTGGTTATTTTGCACCCAATAATATTGGCCATTGGACTTCTTGTTAGAAGCTTTATAAATGGCTTTGCCTATAGAAGAGGATCTTGAAGGTCACTTGGTTGCATTGCTAATAGTTTAATGTTTATTAAAGGGTTTAAGCCTTGGTAGAATCTTGTCACCTAATCATTATCTTCCACAATTGGGGCATATTTCCTAAAAGTAAATGAAGCGAAAGCAATATGCTTCTAGGGTTATATTTTTCTATTTTAAATTGAAAATTTTGTTTATCTTGAAGGATTTGTATGAAGGAGGTAGTTATCTTCTATGCACAAGTTTCTTAATTTCACTCAAGGTGACTATAGCTTCAGAGGTACCACTATCTTTGACTCTGTGTTTCCACAAAAAGTGGATCTCGTTGACGGGCTTAAGCTTGGTAATCATTACTTGATTTTCGATGCTCGTCCCTATAACCATGAAATGGTCCTCCATGGACTATATCCATACTTCGGCATCAACCTCCATGTCCTTGCCCTTGCCATTGAACTCAAGAGGTTTACCTTACTTCAAAAGAAACTTCTTCTCCTATAGCTCAACAAGGTTGGTACATTGTGGGGTTTCATAAGACTCAATTAAAATTAGGATTTAGTCAACTTAAACAACCAATTTCATTATGGTACAACGGAAAAAGATTGATTAAAATTTATTAGATATAAGTTTTGCTAAAGAATATCAAAAGTCATTTGTATTAAATAAGAGCACATAAATGCACTCACAAGAGTAAATTTATGTATACTGAACTAGGATATAATTAGTTCAACTGTGGATATCACTAGCATCTATCACACTAAAGATAGGCAATTCTACAAACACATCAAAAATGTGTACTGAGTTGGCAAGTCTAGAAGTCCCTCCTTAAAATAATTGTTCTGTTGATATCTTCCTATCACCATAACTCAATTTGGAGACAACATGTGAGTCACCTCTTTGTAGATGTAGTGGCTATGATGGAGTTGTTGCCCATTAAAGTGCAAAAGAGATTTACCCTAGCCTCCATAAAGATGAAGATCTTGGCTAGTTTAAGCTCCTCCATCTAGGGAATTCACTTAAGATTTGTCTCAATGTTAACCCTCAGACGAATAAGGTGGAAGGTGAAAAATCTAGAAAATATAAAGCATAAGACAAGGGCAAGGCAAAGGTGAAATAGAAGAAGAAGGCACACTAAGAAAAACCTGGAAACACAAGAAGTGCAAAAAGTCCTAAATCAAGAGAGAGGTGCACAAGAAAAAGCACAAGTCAATATTTTTGTAAAAGAGCGCAAGGCGCACCATGCTTTATTTTGTGAAAGAGCGCTGGGCTCTCACCCATGCAAATTGTAAATGGTTAGAGGCACAGGTTGAGGCCATGCCAATAGGTAAAGAGGAGGAGAAGGATTGGAGGAATGGGCCAACCCTGAACCAAAAAGGGGATGACCGCCCAAAAGGGATTTAGGGTTTTGTATATAAAGTTAAAAAATGAATGAGGAGCTCATTCTTGTGTGTGGCCAAAAGTAGCTCTCTTCTTCTTCTTCTTCTTCTTCTTCTTCTTCTTGCTTGCTTGCTTGCTTGAGCTTGTGCTTGAGAGAGGGCATGTGAGAGTGTGAGGGAGCGAGTGTGTGAGGGTGAGGGACCATGGTGGAGAAGCTCTCCATCTTCTCCTCTCTTCCTCTCTTGTCTTGCTCGTGGCAATGGAGCTTGGAGCGTTGGAGCTTGAGGATCAAGCTTGCGTGAATCTTGCATTTGGATCATGGAGCTACCGGAGTGCTCGGGAGAGGAGGCAACTCGATCAGGCATGGAGATAAGCTCTCTACAAGTATATCCCTATGCACATCCATAGACTCTCAACATAGAGGGATGAAAGTTTATAGATCCTATCAAGGATCATCATAAGCTAATATATGATTATCAACAAGAGACTACAAGCATTTCCTAGGAAGTTATGGAGTTATCTTTTCCAAGGGGTGCATTTGTGGACAACATGGCCTCAACAAAATATATTAATGATTTTTTTGTTTAAATAATTTCAAACTATAATAGTTTTATAGTCTAATGTTTATTTTTAAAATGTGATAGAAGGTGGCACATGCCAAGCTACAAAAGCAAGTCACCTATCTCATATAGAAAAAATGGGCAAGAGGAAATTCATTGCCACATTTGTGAGTATTTACACATGTTTCCATATGTTCTATTTTATATGCATGTGGTTCTGTTAAATTAGTCTTTTGTTTATAAACATATAAAAGACTATAGTCATCCATCTATTCACATAGAGATAAAGTTCATCATATATCATGGCTATTGTATTTTGGAGACAATACCCAAGCTAATCCATTGTAAGTGCCTACGTATATTTATGAACCAATACAATTTGCAACAAGTAACACTTATAGAACATTTGTGTAGCAAGAATAAATTCAACATTATTTCCACATGCTTTGGATTGATGAGCAATGTAGTTTGTGCAACTATCATTGCTTGCTTTAGTTTTTGTTAGTCATCATCAAGGAGAATAATAGCTTGTGTTAAGATTCTTACAATACTAAGGCAAGGAGTCTAGAAGGATCATGAAGAGCCTAATTCTTTTATTGGTAAAGCAAGTAACATGACATGACTAGGTTTAACTCAAGTCTATGTTCAAAAACTACAATGTGTTCAGAGCCAAAATTAAGAAGGAAAAGTAGTGTGTTTTAGAAAAGTGGATTTTCTACAATTTTGAGACGATTTGCATAATTTTCATCATGCTAGCTTGAAAATTTCACCTGTTCCAATCTATTTGAGTACCTTGATGACTATATTCTAGGTCCATCTACATAAGTTATAGCAAAATCAAGCTACAGGAAATTCAGGACTAGAACAACACTCCCTAGGGCTTGGAGAGAGCGCCTTCTTGCTTCTAGGAAAGTGTGGATTAATCTCGAGAGGGAGGGGAGGGTTCACTATATGTATATCCTCTATGTGATGTGCGTTCAATGCCTATTTATAAATACCCTTATGTGTGAATTTCCCTTAAATAAAACACAACCCTTTTTTATTCAATCTATAAATAACCCATTTATATAGTACCCTTTTATATGTAAAAAATGTATAAGATACATACATATCTTTATGAATGATCCCCCCGAGGGATTAATGCTTAATGAGAAAAAAGCTATGCATCTACTTGGGTTTTAGTTCACTATTAGAAAATATTTTTGTTATTTTGATGTGTGGTTGATCCAAGTTGATTTGAGGGCTAATAGCCATGAGTTTTTCATATAAGATTTTTTTTTTAGTTTATAAGAACTAACAAAGAATGTAATCTAGATATTTCTTAACTTCTCTTCTTGAGTTTTAATAGAACTTGTTTTCTCTCTTCTCTTTCATACATTGCGTTCTCTTTTAGAGACCCCATGCCTTTGCGGCTTTCACACACATCTCTTTGAAATTGTGGTGAACCTGATGTGAAGTTGGTCGGGGAGTGAGGTTTTGGTATTATGGTGAGTCTGACATGGCTGAGGTAAGGATTCAATTATGATAGGTTACATGGATACAAATGTGATTTTTCTATAGGGTGTAAAGCAAGTACTAAAACTAAGTTCACAAATAATTGAGTTTAGGGATGTAAATTTGAAATTCAACATGTACTTGTTAGACACATATAAGCTTTTTTGGGGGGGGGGGGGCACTCATGAATATATGTATATAGAACGTGAGTTCAAAAGGGGTCTTTAAAACACCATTTCTATACATTTTTTACATACAAAAGGGTGTCATATAAAGGGATTACTTATACAAGGGGAGGGGGGGACTCATGAATATATGTATATATAACGTGAGTTCAAAATAAGGGGTCTTTAAAACACCATTTTTATACCTTTTTTACATACAAAAGGGTGTCATGTATATATAACGTGAGTTCAAAATAAGGGGTCTTTAAAACACCATTTTTATACATTTTTTACATACAAAAGGGTGTCATATAAAGGGATTACTTATACAAGGGGGGGACTCATCAATATATGTATATACAATGTGAGTTCAAAATAAGGGGTCTTTAAATCACCATTTTTATACATTTTTTACATACAAAAGGGTGTCATATAAAGGGATTACTTATACAGATTGAATAGAAAAGGGTTGTGTTTTATTCAAGAAAAATTCACAGATTAGGATATTTATAAATAGGCCATGAACACACATTATATAGAGAATATATATATATATAGTGAACACCCCAAGCATATAAGACAATGATTGATTTGTACAAGAAATAACAAGTAATATAGGAAGAGGGTGATAGTGGGATAGAGGATTACGTATTAGATGCACTTAGAGGATTATGTACTAGATGCACTTAGGTGGAATATCCAAGAAGTTGGTTTCTTTGATATAAAGGATGTAACCACCCATCTCAGAGGTTTTGGCGAGTGTATGAAATTCTATGATATTCCTCATAATCAAAGGCTTATCTATTTTCATGATGTGTGCACAACAACCTCAAGATACAAGTTGAGGACATACAATGGATACATTGTGCAACTTAGAAAGGATTTAAGAATGCTCCAAAAGTAGAGTTTCATACACTAGATCGGGAGGTAGACAATGCTCTAGGCAATGTGCAGGATATGGGTGATATAGATGACTTGCCTGCTGACTTATATGTTGTTTCAAATGTTCTTCTACCATATATTTTTATAGAGGAGAGAAATGATATTTTTCATACTACAATGAGGCTTTGTTTAGTCATGCAAAGGATACATTGGTAGTACCTGAATTTGATGCAATGACAAGGGTTGCAGACACAGATATAGTGCTAACAGATGATGGTGGGACTATTGCTATATATAACCCCATCTCCAAGTCCTAGGGAGTGTTATCCTAACTTGAATTTCCTATAGCTTGATTTTTTCATAACTTCTACATTCGAACCCAAAATATAGTCATCTCAAGATACTCAAATCGATCAAAACATGTTCGGTCTACAAGCTTGCATGGAAAAAATTAGAAAAATCGTCTATAATTTTTGTAAACTTACATGTCTTTTCTTTTTTATTTTTGGCTCTTAACGCCTTGTAGCACTTGAATATAAACTTGAATTAACCTCAATTTTGGCATGTTACTTGCTTTACTAACAACAAAATAATTAGGCTCTTCATGATCCATTCAAACTCCTTGCCTTAGCATTGTAAGAATCCCAACATGAATCCTTATTCTCCTTGATTGATGAAAACTAAAGTAAGCAATGATAGTTGCACAAATTGCATTTCTCATCAATCCAATACATGCAAAAATGGCACTAACTTTATTCTGCTACACAACTATTCTGCATCCATCCTCCTAGGTTTTTTTCCTCTACTCTTAAACAATGTTGGCAACCCAAACACAAGCTATGAACAAGTTGTGGATAAACTAAGGAATGTACCTCTAATAGAAAGTGAAATTCAATGGAAACTGCTTTGTCTAAGTAGGAGAGTAAGATCAAGGCAAGGACCCAAGAAACTTCACTACTGAACCCTATAGGTTATGCACTCTATAGCAAGGGATCATCAAAGATTGTTTACATGATATGTAGAAAAGCTATACACAAGGAGTAAGTCTATTGGAACAAAGGGAAACTCAAGTGTAAAAATTGTAACGAATTCAAACACACTGAGAAGAAGTTTTGGAATCAAAAAGCCAAGTATGTACAAGAATCATCATCCTCTAAGAAATGTAATGAAACTCTTTTCTAAACATTTGTATTACCTAGACTTTGTTTGACACTACATGAGCTAAAGGGCTTGCAAGCATTTGGTGAGGGCAGGGGGGAGGGGGAGGGTGTCAAGTAGCTTTGGAATAGGTACTATGGTCAAGTACACCTTCCTTTATCCAAGCTCCTTTGCTCCATTATTTTCCAAATGATTTGGGTTTTCTTCTTGAGTACTTTTGTGAGAGGTATTGCAATTAAGGCATAATCATTAATATAAATTCTATACCAATCTATTAGACTAAGAATTCATGTGAATTTTTTCATCATTTGTGGTGATGGTCAATTGTAAACATCATTGACCTTGGATGGATCAATAGCAATCCCCTTTTCTAAGACAATGAAGCCAAGATATTCAATTTACCCTTAAAGTATGTACACTTGCTCTTCTTTGCATATAGCTTGCTTTCTCTTAGCATGAAATCTGAAATCTATCTTGAAAAATATATTTTCTCCTTGCAGATAGTCTAGAAGCTCATTGATCATGGGCATAGGATACTTGTTTTTTACTGTAACTTTGTTTGATCCTCTATAGTCAATGCACAATCTCAAGGAGCCATCATTCTTCTTTTGGAATAAAATTGGTGCACCCCAAGGAGAGTTACTAGGTCGAATAAATCCTTGACCCACTAAGTATCTAATTTGCTCCTTAGCATAGATGGCTTTGACAATGGACATTTTATATGGTCTTTTTATGATAAGTCCTATTCAAACTAGTTTGATCTTATAGTCAACTTCCCTTTATGGTAGCAACTCTATCAATTCCTCTAGTAATACATTAGTATATTCATTCATCTAAGAGGGTTCTTCATTGTTCTTAGTGATAAGCCTTAGGCTAAGCCACTTTTAACTAGGTTTACAAGCCAACTCTTATGAATTGTTGTACTAGATAGATGAAATTTATTGTTAAGATTGCTTACTTAAGCTAACATTTTGAGCTTTCTTTGGATACTTCAGTAGTAGTCCAACAAAAACATGCACCAAAAAATTCCATTCAACTAGCTAAACCTACTCAATTCAACCAGCATTGAAATGTCAAAATACTACTTTGAATAGTCTATCATAGCCTCGTCTCTAAATAGGCACTAGGAATCTAAACTAGGATCACTACAGATTCTTCCCATCTTTAAGGGGCCACTCCTCCCCATAAAATTCTCCTATCAATTAGTGAGATAGTTGAACCAAAAATGTTTTATAAATTTCTTAAAAAATCTTTCTCCTCCTTTAGTAAAAAATTAATTATTTATATAGAGTTAAAGATAAATCATTTAGAATAAACAACCTACTATCCAATAAAAACCCTTAAGTGTAATCCACTTTGAATACAAAACCCTTCTCCCTAAATCGTCAAGTGTCTTTGCTCATTAATATAGTTACATCATTAATCAATTTAAAAGTATGAAATAATAGTGTCCTCTCTATTCCTCTCATCTAACTGTATAGAAAACATTGTAAACCAACTTCCTTTCCAACTCTCACTTGTGTACACACAGAATTCATTTTATAACCCCAAATTATGACCCTTAAATTAGGAATTTAACCATATGAGCCCTACACTCTATTTCCTCACTCAAAAATAAAATTTACAATTGTGGTAAATAGATTGAATCTTTGAGTTCAAATTCTTTGTTAAGACTAAACCCCATACTAGTAAAACATTAGTGTAAATGGGGACTATTTTGATTGTTTTGGTTATTTTGCACCCAATAATATTGGCCATTGGACTTCTTGTTAGAAGCTTTATAAATGGCTTTGCCTATAGAAGAGGATCTTGAAGGTCACTTGGTTGCATTGCTAATAGTTTAATGTTTATTAAAGGGTTTAAGCCTTGGTAGAATCTTGTCACCTAATCATTATCTTCCACAATTGGGGCATATTTCCTAAAAGTAAATGAAGCGAAAGCAATATGCTTCTAGGGTTATATTTTTCTATTTTAAATTGAAAATTTTGTTTATCTTGAAGGATTTGTATGAAGGAGGTAGTTATCTTCTATGCACAAGTTTCTTAATTTCACTCAAGGTGACTATAGCTTCAGAGGTACCACTATCTTTGACTCTGTGTTTCCACAAAAAGTGGATCTCGTTGACGGGCTTAAGCTTGGTAATCATTACTTGATTTTCGATGCTCGTCCCTATAACCATGAAATGGTCCTCCATGGACTATATCCATACTTCGGCATCAACCTCCATGTCCTTGCCCTTGCCATTGAACTCAAGAGGTTTACCTTACTTCAAAAGAAACTTCTTCTCCTATAGCTCAACAAGGTTGGTACATTGTGGGGTTTCATAAGACTCAATTAAAATTAGGATTTAGTCAACTTAAACAACCAATTTCATTATGGTACAACGGAAAAAGATTGATTAAAATTTATTAGATATAAGTTTTGCTAAAGAATATCAAAAGTCATTTGTATTAAATAAGAGCACATAAATGCACTCACAAGAGTAAATTTATGTATACTGAACTAGGATATAATTAGTTCAACTGTGGATATCACTAGCATCTATCACACTAAAGATAGGCAATTCTACAAACACATCAAAAATGTGTACTGAGTTGGCAAGTCTAGAAGTCCCTCCTTAAAATAATTGTTCTGTTGATATCTTCCTATCACCATAACCTCCATAAAGATGAAGATCTTGGCTAGTTTAAGCTCCTCCATCTAGGGAATTCACTTAAGATTTGTCTCAATGTTAACCCTCAGACGAATAAGGTGGAAGGTGAGAAATCTAATGCATGTGGTTCTGTTAAATTAGTCTTTTATTTATAAACATATAAAAGACTATAGTCATCCATCTATTCACATAGAGATAAAGTTCATCATATATCATGGCTATTGTATTTTGGAGACAATACCCAAGCTAATCCATTGTAAGTGCCTACGTATATTTATGAACCAATACAATTTGCAACAAGTAACACTTATAGAACATTTGTGTAGCAAGAATAAATTCAACATTATTTCCACATGTTTTGGATTGATGAGCAATGTAGTTTGTGCAGCTATCATTGCTTGCTTTAGTTTTTGTTAGTCATCATCAAGGAGAATAATAGCTTGTGTTAAGATTCTTACAATACTAAGGCAAGGAGTCTAGAAGGATCATGAAGAGCCTAATTCTTTTATTGGTAAAGCAAGTAACATGACATGACTAGGTTTAACTCAAGTCTATGTTCAAAAACTACAATGTGTTCAGAGCCAAAATTAAGAAGGAAAAGTAGTGTGTTTTAGAAAAGTGGATTTTCTACAATTTTGAGACGATTTGCATAATTTTCCTCTTGCTAGCTTGAAAATTTCACCTGTTCCAATCTATTTGAGTACCTTGATGACTATATTCTAGGTCCATCTACATAAGTTATAGCAAAATCAAGCTACAGGAAATTCAGGACTAGAACAACACTCCCTAGGGCTTGGAGAGAGCGCCTTCTTGCTTCTAGGAAAGTGTGGATTAATCTCGAGAGGGAGGGGAGGGTTCACTATATGTATATCCTCTATGTGATGTGCGTTCAATGCCTATTTATAAATACCCTTATGTGTGAATTTCCCTTAAATAAAACACAACCCTTTTTTATTCAATCTATAAATAACCCATTTATATAGTACCCTTTTATATGTAAAAAATGTATAAGATACATACATATCTTTATGAATGATCCCCCCGAGGGATTAATGCTTAATGAGAAAAAAGCTATGCATCTACTTGGGTTTTAGTTCACTATTAGAAAATATTTTTGTTATTTTGATGTGTGGTTGATCCAAGTTGATTTGAGGGCTAATAGCCATGAGTTTTTCATATAAGATTTTTTTTTTAGTTTATAAGAACTAACAAAGAATGTAATCTAGATATTTCTTAACTTCTCTTCTTGAGTTTTAATAGAACTTGTTTTCTCTCTTCTCTTTCATACATTGCGTTCTCTTTTAGAGACCCCATGCCTTTGCGGCTTTCACACACATCTCTTTGAAATTGTGGTGAACCTGATGTGAAGTTGGTCGGGGAGTGAGGTTTTGGTATTATGGTGAGTCTGACATGGCTGAGGTAAGGATTCAATTATGATAGGTTACATGGATACAAATGTGATTTTTCTATAGGGTGTAAAGCAAGTACTAAAACTAAGTTCACAAATAATTGAGTTTAGGGATGTAAATTTGAAATTCAACATGTACTTGTTAGACACATATAAGCTTTTTTGGGGGGGGGGGGGCACTCATGAGTATATGTATATAGAACGTGAGTTCAAAAGGGGTCTTTAAAACACCATTTCTATACATTTTTCACATACAAAAGGGTGTCATATAAAGGGATTACTTATACAAGGGGAGGGGGGGACTCATGAATATATGTATATATAACGTGAGTTCAAAATAAGGGGTCTTTAAAACACCATTTTTATACCTTTTTTACATACAAAAGGGTGTCATGTATATATAACGTGAGTTCAAAATAAGGGGTCTTTAAAACACCATTTTTATACATTTTTTACATACAAAAGGGTGTCATATAAAGGGATTACTTATACAAGGGGGGGACTCATCAATATATGTATATACAATGTGAGTTCAAAATAAGGGGTCTTTAAATCACCATTTTTATACATTTTTTACATACAAAAGGGTGTCATATAAAGGGATTACTTATACAGATTGAATGGAAAAGGGTTGTGTTTTATTCAAGAAAAATTCACAGATTAGGATATTTATAAATAGGCCATCAACACACATTATATAGAGAATATATATATATATAGTGAACACCCCAAGCATATAAGACAATGATTGATTTGTACAAGAAATAACAAGTAATATAGGAAGAGGGTGATAGTGGGATAGAGGATTACGTATTAGATGCACTTAGAGGATTATGTACTAGATGCACTTAGGTGGAATATCCAAGAAGTTGGTTTCTTTGATATAAAGGATGTAACCACCCATCTCAGAGGTTTTGGCGAGTGTATGAAATTCTATGATATTCCTCATAATCAAAGGCTTATCTATTTTCATGATGTGTGCACAACAACCTCAAGATACAAGTTGAGGACATACAATGGATACATTGTGCAACTTAGAAAGGATTTAAGAATGCTCCAAAAGTAGAGTTTCATACACTAGATCGGGAGGTAGACAATGCTCTAGGCAATGTGCAGGATATGGGTGATATAGATGACTTGCCTGCTGACTTATATGTTGTTTCAAATGTTCTTCCACCATATATTTTTATAGAGGAGAGAAATGATATTTTTCATACTACAATGAGGCTTTGTTTAGTCATGCAAAGGATACATTGGTAGTACCTGAATTTGATGCAATGACAAGGGTTGCAGACACAGATATAGTGCTAACAGATGATGGTGGGACTATTGCTATATATAACCCCATCTCCAAGTCCTAGGGAGTGTTATCCTAACTTGAATTTCCTATAGCTTGATTTTTTCATAACTTCTACATTCGAACCCAAAATATAGTCATCTCAAGATACTCAAATCGATCAAAACATGTTCGGTCTACAAGCTTGCATGGAAAAAATTAGAAAAATCGTCTATAATTTTTGTAAACTTACATGTCTTTTCTTTTTTATTTTTGGCTCTTAACGCCTTGTAGCACTTGAATATAAACTTGAATTAACCTCAATTTTGGCATGTTACTTGCTTTACTAACAACAAAATAATTAGGCTCTTCATGATCCATTCAAACTCCTTGCCTTAGCATTGTAAGAATCCCAACATGAATCCTTATTCTCCTTGATTGATGAAAACTAAAGTAAGCAATGATAGTTGCACAAATTGCATTTCTCATCAATCCAATACATGCAAAAATGGCACTAACTTTATTCTGCTACACAACTATTCTGCATCCATCCTCCTAGGTTTTTTTCCTCTACTCTTAAACAATGTTGGCAACCCAAACACAAGCTATGAACAAGTTGTGGATAAACTAAGGAATGTACCTCTAATAGAAAGTGAAATTCAATGGAAACTGCTTTGTCTAAGTAGGAGAGTAAGATCAAGGCAAGGACCCAAGAAACTTCACTACTGAACCCTATAGGTTATGCACTCTATAGCAAGGGATCATCAAAGATTGTTTACATGATATGTAGAAAAGCTATACACAAGGAGTAAGTCTATTGGAACAAAGGGAAACTCAAGTGTAAAA
The DNA here is from genome assembly GCF_053477565.2 of Lygodium microphyllum. Taxonomy (NCBI): domain Eukaryota; kingdom Viridiplantae; phylum Streptophyta; class Polypodiopsida; order Schizaeales; family Lygodiaceae; genus Lygodium; species Lygodium microphyllum. The sequence goes on from NC_141152.1 coordinate 77,123,731, forward strand.
ATTGTAACGAATTCAAACACACTGAGAAGGAGTTTTGGAATCAAAAAGCCAAGTATGTACAAGAATCATCATCCTCTAAGAAATGTAATGAAACTCTTTTCTAAACATTTGTATTACCTAGACTTTGTTTGACACTACATGAGCTAAAGGGCTTGCAAGCATTTGGTGAGGGCAGGGGGGAGGGGGAGGGTGTCAAGTAGCTTTGGAATAGGTACTATGGTCAAGTACACCTTCCTTTATCCAAGCTCCTTTGCTCCATTATTTTCCAAAGGATTTGGGTTTTCTTCTTGAGTACTTTTGTGAGAGGTATTGCAATTAAGGCATAATCATTAATATAAATTCTATACCAATCTATTAGACTAAGAATTCATGTGAATTTTTTCATCATTTGTGGTGATGGTCAATTGTAAACATCATTGACCTTGGATGGATCAATAGCAATCCCCTTTTCTAAGACAATGAAGCCAAGATATTCAATTTACCCTTAAAGTATGTACACTTGCTCTTCTTTGCATATAGCTTGTTTTCTCTTAGCATGAAATCTGAAATCTATCTTGAAAAATATATTTTCTCCTTGCAGATAGTCTAGAAGCTCATTGATCATGGGCATAGGATACTTGTTTTTTACTGTAACTTTGTTTGATCCTCTATAGTCAATGCACAATCTCAAGGAGCCATCATTCTTCTTTTGGAATAAAATTGGTGCACCCCAAGGAGAGTTACTAGGTCGAATAAATCCTTGACCCACTAAGTATCTAATTTGCTCCTTAGCATAGATGGCTTTGACAATGGACATTTTATATGGTCTTTTTATGATAAGTCCTATTCAAACTAGTTTGATCTTATAGTCAACTTCCCTTTATGGTAGCAACTCTATCAATTCCTCTAGTAATACATTAGTATATTCATTCATCTAAGAGGGTTCTTCATTGTTCTTAGTGATAAGCCTTAGGCTAAGCCACTTTTAACTAGGTTTACAAGCCAACTCTTATGAATTGTTGTACTAGATAGATGAAATTTATTGTTAAGATTGCTTACTTAAGCTAACATTTTGAGCTTTCTTTGGATACTTCAGTAGTAGTCCAACAAAAACATGCACCAAAAAATTCCATTCAACTAGCTAAACCTACTCAATTCAACCAGCATTGAAATGTCAAAATACTACTTTGAATAGTCTATCATAGCCTCGTCTCTAAATAGGCACTAGGAATCTAAACTAGGATCACTACAGATTCTTCCCATCTTTAAGGGGCCACTCCTCCCCATAAAATTCTCCTATCAATTAGTGAGATAGTTGAACCAAAAATGTTTTATAAATTTCTTAAAAAATCTTTCTCCTCCTTTAGTAAAAAATTAATTATTTATATAGAGTTAAAGATAAATCATTTAGAATAAACAACCTACTATCCAATAAAAACCCTTAAGTGTAATCCACTTTGAATACAAAACCCTTCTCCCTAAATCGTCAAGTGTCTTTGCTCATTAATATAGTTACATCATTAATCAATTTAAAAGTATGAAATAATAGTGTCCTCTCTATTCCTCTCATCTAACTGTATAGAAAACATTGTAAACCAACTTCCTTTCCAACTCTCACTTGTGTACACACAGAATTCATTTTATAACCCCAAATTATGACCCTTAAATTAGGAATTTAACCATATGAGCCCTACACTCTATTTCCTCACTCAAAAATAAAATTTACAATTGTGGTAAATAGATTGAATCTTTGAGTTCAAATTCTTTGTTAAGACTAAACCCCATACTAGTAAAACATTAGTGTAAATGGGGACTATTTTGATTGTTTTGGTTATTTTGCACCCAATAATATTGGCCATTGGACTTCTTGTTAGAAGCTTTATAAATGGCTTTGCCTATAGAAGAGGATCTTGAAGGTCACTTGGTTGCATTGCTAATAGTTTAATGTTTATTAAAGGGTTTAAGCCTTGGTAGAATCTTGTCACCTAATCATTATCTTCCACAATTGGGGCATATTTCCTAAAAGTAAATGAAGCGAAAGCAATATGCTTCTAGGGTTATATTTTTCTATTTTAAATTGAAAATTTTGTTTATCTTGAAGGATTTGTATGAAGGAGGTAGTTATCTTCTATGCACAAGTTTCTTAATTTCACTCAAGGTGACTATAGCTTCAGAGGTACCACTATCTTTGACTCTGTGTTTCCACAAAAAGTGGATCTCGTTGACGGGCTTAAGCTTGGTAATCATTACTTGATTTTCGATGCTCGTCCCTATAACCATGAAATGGTCCTCCATGGACTATATCCATACTTCGGCATCAACCTCCATGTCCTTGCCCTTGCCATTGAACTCAAGAGGTTTACCTTACTTCAAAAGAAACTTCTTCTCCTATAGCTCAACAAGGTTGGTACATTGTGGGGTTTCATAAGACTCAATTAAAATTAGGATTTAGTCAACTTAAACAACCAATTTCATTATGGTACAACGGAAAAAGATTGATTAAAATTTATTAGATATAAGTTTTGCTAAAGAATATCAAAAGTCATTTGTATTAAATAAGAGCACATAAATGCACTCACAAGAGTAAATTTATGTATACTGAACTAGGATATAATTAGTTCAACTGTGGATATCACTAGCATCTATCACACTAAAGATAGGCAATTCTACAAACACATCAAAAATGTGTACTGAGTTGGCAAGTCTAGAAGTCCCTCCTTAAAATAATTGTTCTGTTGATATCTTCCTATCACCATAACTCAATTTGGAGACAACATGTGAGTCACCTCTTTGTAGATGTAGTGGCTATGATGGAGTTGTTGCCCATTAAAGTGCAAAAGAGATTTACCCTAGCCTCCATAAAGATGAAGATCTTGGCTAGTTTAAGCTCCTCCATCTAGGGAATTCACTTAAGATTTGTCTCAATGTTAACCCTCAGACGAATAAGGTGGAAGGTGAAAAATCTAGAAAATATAAAGCATAAGACAAGGGCAAGGCAAAGGTGAAATAGAAGAAGAAGGCACACTAAGAAAAACCTGGAAACACAAGAAGTGCAAAAAGTCCTAAATCAAGAGAGAGGTGCACAAGAAAAAGCACAAGTCAATATTTTTGTAAAAGAGCGCAAGGCGCACCATGCTTTATTTTGTGAAAGAGCGCTGGGCTCTCACCCATGCAAATTGTAAATGGTTAGAGGCACAGGTTGAGGCCATGCCAATAGGTAAAGAGGAGGAGAAGGATTGGAGGAATGGGCCAACCCTGAACCAAAAAGGGGATGACCGCCCAAAAGGGATTTAGGGTTTTGTATATAAAGTTAAAAAATGAATGAGGAGCTCATTCTTGTGTGTGGCCAAAAGTAGCTCTCTTCTTCTTCTTCTTCTTCTTCTTCTTCTTCTTGCTTGCTTGCTTGCTTGAGCTTGTGCTTGAGAGAGGGCATGTGAGAGTGTGAGGGAGCGAGTGTGTGAGGGTGAGGGACCATGGTGGAGAAGCTCTCCATCTTCTCCTCTCTTCCTCTCTTGTCTTGCTCGTGGCAATGGAGCTTGGAGCGTTGGAGCTTGAGGATCAAGCTTGCGTGAATCTTGCATTTGGATCATGGAGCTACCGGAGTGCTCGGGAGAGGAGGCAACTCGATCAGGCATGGAGATAAGCTCTCTACAAGTATATCCCTATGCACATCCATAGACTCTCAACATAGAGGGATGAAAGTTTATAGATCCTATCAAGGATCATCATAAGCTAATATATGATTATCAACAAGAGACTACAAGCATTTCCTAGGAAGTTATGGAGTTATCTTTTCCAAGGGGTGCATTTGTGGACAACATGGCCTCAACAAAATATATTAATGATTTTTTTGTTTAAATAATTTCAAACTATAATAGTTTTATAGTCTAATGTTTATTTTTAAAATGTGATAGAAGGTGGCACATGCCAAGCTACAAAAGCAAGTCACCTATCTCATATAGAAAAAATGGGCAGGAGGAAATTCATTGCCACATTTGTGAGTATTTACACATGTTTCCATATGTTCTATTTTATATGCATGTGGTTCTGTTAAATTAGTCTTTTGTTTATAAACATATAAAAGACTATAGTCATCCATCTATTCACATAGAGATAAAGTTCATCATATATCATGGCTATTGTATTTTGGAGACAATACCCAAGCTAATCCATTGTAAGTGCCTACGTATATTTATGAACCAATACAATTTGCAACAAGTAACACTTATAGAACATTTGTGTAGCAAGAATAAATTCAACATTATTTCCACATGTTTTGGATTGATGAGCAATGTAGTTTGTGCAACTATCATTGCTTGCTTTAGTTTTTGTTAGTCATCATCAAGGAGAATAATAGCTTGTGTTAAGATTCTTACAATACTAAGGCAAGGAGTCTAGAAGGATCATGAAGAGCCTAATTCTTTTATTGGTAAAGCAAGTAACATGACATGACTAGGTTTAACTCAAGTCTATGTTCAAAAACTACAATGTGTTTAGAGCCAAAATTAAGAAGGAAAAGTAGTGTGTTTTAGAAAAGTGGATTTTCTACAATTTTGAGACGATTTGCATAATTTTCATCATGCTAGCTTGAAAATTTCACCTGTTCCAATCTATTTGAGTACCTTGATGACTATATTCTAGGTCCATCTACATAAGTTATAGCAAAATCAAGCTACAGGAAATTCAGGACTAGAACAACACTCCCTAGGGCTTGGAGAGAGCGCCTTCTTGCTTCTAGGAAAGTGTGGATTAATCTCGAGAGGGAGGGGAGGGTTCACTATATGTATATCCTCTATGTGATGTGCGTTCAATGCCTATTTATAAATACCCTTATGTGTGAATTTCCCTTAAATAAAACACAACCCTTTTTTATTCAATCTATAAATAACCCATTTATATAGTACCCTTTTATATGTAAAAAATGTATAAGATACATACATATCTTTATGAATGATCCCCCCGAGGGATTAATGCTTAATGAGAAAAAAGCTATGCATCTACTTGGGTTTTAGTTCACTATTAGAAAATATTTTTGTTATTTTGATGTGTGGTTGATCCAAGTTGATTTGAGGGCTAATAGCCATGAGTTTTTCATATAAGATTTTTTTTTTAGTTTATAAGAACTAACAAAGAATGTAATCTAGATATTTCTTAACTTCTCTTCTTGAGTTTTAATAGAACTTGTTTTCTCTCTTCTCTTTCATACATTGCGTTCTCTTTTAGAGACCCCATGCCTTTGCGGCTTTCACACACATCTCTTTGAAATTGTGGTGAACCTGATGTGAAGTTGGTCGGGGAGTGAGGTTTTGGTATTATGGTGAGTCTGACATGGCTGAGGTAAGGATTCAATTATGATAGGTTACATGGATACAAATGTGATTTTTCTATAGGGTGTAAAGCAAGTACTAAAACTAAGTTCACAAATAATTGAGTTTAGGGATGTAAATTTGAAATTCAACATGTACTTGTTAGACACATATAAGCTTTTTTGGGGGGGGGGGGCACTCATGAATATATGTATATAGAACGTGAGTTCAAAAGGGGTCTTTAAAACACCATTTCTATACATTTTTTACATACAAAAGGGTGTCATATAAAGGGATTACTTATACAAGGGGAGGGGGGGACTCATGAATATATGTATATATAACGTGAGTTCAAAATAAGGGGTCTTTAAAACACCATTTTTATACCTTTTTTACATACAAAAGGGTGTCATGTATATATAACGTGAGTTCAAAATAAGGGGTCTTTAAAACACCATTTTTATACAATTTTTACATACAAAAGGGTGTCATATAAAGGGATTACTTATACAAGGGGGGGACTCATGAATATATGTATATACAATGTGAGTTCAAAATAAGGGGTCTTTAAATCACCATTTTTATACATTTTTTACATACAAAAGGGTGTCATATAAAGGGATTACTTATACAGATTGAATAGAAAAGGGTTGTGTTTTATTCAAGAAAAATTCACAGATTAGGATATTTATAAATAGGCCATGAACACACATTATATAGAGAATATATATATATATAGTGAACACCCCAAGCATATAAGACAATGATTGATTTGTACAAGAAATAACAAGTAATATAGGAAGAGGGTGATAGTGGGATAGAGGATTACGTATTAGATGCACTTAGAGGATTATGTACTAGATGCACTTAGGTGGAATATCCAAGAAGTTGGTTTCTTTGATATAAAGGATGTAACCACCCATCTCAGAGGTTTTGGCGAGTGTATGAAATTCTATGATATTCCTCATAATCAAAGGCTTATCTATTTTCATGATGTGTGCACAACAACCTCAAGATACAAGTTGAGGACATACAATGGATACATTGTGCAACTTAGAAAGGATTTAAGAATGCTCCAAAAGTAGAGTTTCATACACTAGATCGGGAGGTAGACAATGCTCTAGGCAATGTGCAGGATATGGGTGATATAGATGACTTGCCTGCTGACTTATATGTTGTTTCAAATGTTCTTCTACCATATATTTTTATAGAGGAGAGAAATGATATTTTTCATACTACAATGAGGCTTTGTTTAGTCATGCAAAGGATACATTGGTAGTACCTGAATTTGATGCAATGACAAGGGTTGCAGACACAGATATAGTGCTAACAGATGATGGTGGGACTATTGCTATATATAACCCCATCTCCAAGTCCTAGGGAGTGTTATCCTAACTTGAATTTCCTATAGCTTGATTTTTTCATAACTTCTACATTCGAACCCAAAATATAGTCATCTCAAGATACTCAAATCGATCAAAACATGTTCGGTCTACAAGCTTGCATGGAAAAAATTAGAAAAATCGTCTATAATTTTTGTAAACTTACATGTCTTTTCTTTTTTATTTTTGGCTCTTAACGCCTTGTAGCACTTGAATATAAACTTGAATTAACCTCAATTTTGGCATGTTACTTGCTTTACTAACAACAAAATAATTAGGCTCTTCATGATCCATTCAAACTCCTTGCCTTAGCATTGTAAGAATCCCAACATGAATCCTTATTCTCCTTGATTGATGAAAACTAAAGTAAGCAATGATAGTTGCACAAATTGCATTTCTCATCAATCCAATACATGCAAAAATGGCACTAACTTTATTCTGCTACACAACTATTCTGCATCCATCCTCCTAGGTTTTTTTCCTCTACTCTTAAACAATGTTGGCAACCCAAACACAAGCTATGAACAAGTTGTGGATAAACTAAGGAATGTACCTCTAATAGAAAGTGAAATTCAATGGAAACTGCTTTGTCTAAGTAGGAGAGTAAGATCAAGGCAAGGACCCAAGAAACTTCACTACTGAACCCTATAGGTTATGCACTCTATAGCAAGGGATCATCAAAGATTGTTTACATGATATGTAGAAAAGCTATACACAAGGAGTAAGTCTATTGGAACAAAGGGAAACTCAAGTGTAAAAATTGTAACGAATTCAAACACACTGAGAAGGAGTTTTGGAATCAAAAAGCCAAGTATGTACAAGAATCATCATCCTCTAAGAAATGTAATGAAACTCTTTTCTAAACATTTGTATTACCTAGACTTTGTTTGACACTACATGAGCTAAAGGGCTTGCAAGCATTTGGTGAGGGCAGGGGGGAGGGGGAGGGTGTCAAGTAGCTTTGGAATAGGTACTATGGTCAAGTACACCTTCCTTTATCCAAGCTCCTTTGCTCCATTATTTTCCAAATGATTTGGGTTTTCTTCTTGAGTACTTTTGTGAGAGGTATTGCAATTAAGGCATAATCATTAATATAAATTCTATACCAATCTATTAGACTAAGAATTCATGTGAATTTTTTCATCATTTGTGGTGATGGTCAATTGTAAACATCATTGACCTTGGATGGATCAATAGCAATCCCCTTTTCTAAGACAATGAAGCCAAGATATTCAATTTACCCTTAAAGTATGTACACTTGCTCTTCTTTGCATATAGCTTGCTTTCTCTTAGCATGAAATCTGAAATCTATCTTGAAAAATATATTTTCTCCTTGCAGATAGTCTAGAAGCTCATTGATCATGGGCATAGGATACTTGTTTTTTACTGTAACTTTGTTTGATCCTCTATAGTCAATGCACAATCTCAAGGAGCCATCATTCTTCTTTTGGAATAAAATTGGTGCACCCCAAGGAGAGTTACTAGGTCGAATAAATCCTTGACCCACTAAGTATCTAATTTGCTCCTTAGCATAGATGGCTTTGACAATGGACATTTTATATGGTCTTTTTATGATAAGTCCTATTCAAACTAGTTTGATCTTATAGTCAACTTCCCTTTATGGTAGCAACTCTATCAATTCCTCTAGTAATACATTAGTATATTCATTCATCTAAGAGGGTTCTTCATTGTTCTTAGTGATAAGCCTTAGGCTAAGCCACTTTTAACTAGGTTTACAAGCCAACTCTTATGAATTGTTGTACTAGATAGATGAAATTTATTGTTAAGATTGCTTACTTAAGCTAACATTTTGAGCTTTCTTTGGATACTTCAGTAGTAGTCCAACAAAAACATGCACCAAAAAATTCCATTCAACTAGCTAAACCTACTCAATTCAACCAGCATTGAAATGTCAAAATACTACTTTGAATAGTCTATCATAGCCTCGTCTCTAAATAGGCACTAGGAATCTAAACTAGGATCACTACAGATTCTTCCCATCTTTAAGGGGCCACTCCTCCCCATAAAATTCTCCTATCAATTAGTGAGATAGTTGAACCAAAAATGTTTTATAAATTTCTTAAAAAATCTTTCTCCTCCTTTAGTAAAAAATTAATTATTTATATAGAGTTAAAGATAAATCATTTAGAATAAACAACCTACTATCCAATAAAAACCCTTAAGTGTAATCCACTTTGAATACAAAACCCTTCTCCCTAAATCGTCAAGTGTCTTTGCTCATTAATATAGTTACATCATTAATCAATTTAAAAGTATGAAATAATAGTGTCCTCTCTATTCCTCTCATCTAACTGTATAGAAAACATTGTAAACCAACTTCCTTTCCAACTCTCACTTGTGTACACACAGAATTCATTTTATAACCCCAAATTATGACCCTTAAATTAGGAATTTAACCATATGAGCCCTACACTCTATTTCCTCACTCAAAAATAAAATTTACAATTGTGGTAAATAGATTGAATCTTTGAGTTCAAATTCTTTGTTAAGACTAAACCCCATACTAGTAAAACATTAGTGTAAATGGGGACTATTTTGATTGTTTTGGTTATTTTGCACCCAATAATATTGGCCATTGGACTTCTTGTTAGAAGCTTTATAAATGGCTTTGCCTATAGAAGAGGATCTTGAAGGTCACTTGGTTGCATTGCTAATAGTTTAATGTTTATTAAAGGGTTTAAGCCTTGGTAGAATCTTGTCACCTAATCATTATCTTCCACAATTGGGGCATATTTCCTAAAAGTAAATGAAGCGAAAGCAATATGCTTCTAGGGTTATATTTTTCTATTTTAAATTGAAAATGTTGTTTATCTTGAAGGATTTGTATGAAGGAGGTAGTTATCTTCTATGCACAAGTTTCTTAATTTCACTCAAGGTGACTATAGCTTCAGAGGTACCACTATCTTTGACTCTGTGTTTCCACAAAAAGTGGATCTCGTTGACGGGCTTAAGCTTGGTAATCATTACTTGATTTTCGATGCTCGTCCCTATAACCATGAAATGGTCCTCCATGGACTATATCCATACTTCGGCATCAACCTCCATGTCCTTGCCCTTGCCATTGAACTCAAGAGGTTTACCTTACTTCAAAAGAAACTTCTTCTCCTATAGCTCAACAAGGTTGGTACATTGTGGGGTTTCATAAGACTCAATTAAAATTAGGATTTAGTCAACTTAAACAACCAATTTCATTATGGTACAACGGAAAAAGATTGATTAAAATTTATTAGATATAAGTTTTGCTAAAGAATATCAAAAGTCATTTGTATTAAATAAGAGCACATAAATGCACTCACAAGAGTAAATTTATGTATACTGAACTAGGATATAATTAGTTCAACTGTGGATATCACTAGCATCTATCACACTAAAGATAGGCAATTCTACAAACACATCAAAAATGTGTACTGAGTTGGCAAGTCTAGAAGTCCCTCCTTAAAATAATTGTTCTGTTGATATCTTCCTATCACCATAACTCAATTTGGAGACAACATGTGAGTCACCTCTTTGTAGATGTAGTGGCTATGATGGAGTTGTTGCCCATTAAAGTGCAAAAGAGATTTACCCTAGCCTCCATAAAGATGAAGATCTTGGCTAGTTTAAGCTCCTCCATCTAGGGAATTCACTTAAGATTTGTCTCAATGTTAACCCTCAGACGAATAAGGTGGAAGGTGAAAAATCTAGAAAATATAAAGCATAAGACAAGGGCAAGGCAAAGGTGAAATAGAAGAAGAAGGCACACTAAGAAAAACCTGGAAACACAAGAAGTGCAAAAAGTCCTAAATCAAGAGAGAGGTGCACAAGAAAAAGCACAAGTCAATATTTTTGTAAAAGAGCGCAAGGCGCACCATGCTTTATTTTGTGAAAGAGCGCTGGGCTCTCACCCATGCAAATTGTAAATGGTTAGAGGCACAGGTTGAGGCCATGCCAATAGGTAAAGAGGAGGAGAAGGATTGGAGGAATGGGCCAACCCTGAACCAAAAAGGGGATGACCGCCCAAAAGGGATTTAGGGTTTTGTATATAAAGTTAAAAAATGAATGAGGAGCTCATTCTTGTGTGTGGCCAAAAGTAGCTCTCTTCTTCTTCTTCTTCTTCTTCTTCTTCTTCTTGCTTGCTTGCTTGCTTGAGCTTGTGCTTGAGAGAGGGCATGTGAGAGTGTGAGGGAGCGAGTGTGTGAGGGTGAGGGACCATGGTGGAGAAGCTCTCCATCTTCTCCTCTCTTCCTCTCTTGTCTTGCTCGTGGCAATGGAGCTTGGAGCGTTGGAGCTTGAGGATCAAGCTTGCGTGAATCTTGCATTTGGATCATGGAGCTACCGGAGTGCTCGGGAGAGGAGGCAACTCGATCAGGCATGGAGATAAGCTCTCTACAAGTATATCCCTATGCACATCCATAGACTCTCAACATAGAGGGATGAAAGTTTATAGATCCTATCAAGGATCATCATAAGCTAATATATGATTATCAACAAGAGACTACAAGCATTTCCTAGGAAGTTATGGAGTTATCTTTTCCAAGGGGTGCATTTGTGGACAACATGGCCTCAACAAAATATATTAATGATTTTTTTGTTTAAATAATTTCAAACTATAATAGTTTTATAGTCTAATGTTTATTTTTAAAATGTGATAGAAGGTGGCACATGCCAAGCTACAAAAGCAAGTCACCTATCTCATATAGAAAAAATGGGCAGGAGGAAATTCATTGCCACATTTGTGAGTATTTACACATGTTTCCATATGTTCTATTTTATATGCATGTGGTTCTGTTAAATTAGTCTTTTGTTTATAAACATATAAAAGACTATAGTCATCCATCTATTCACATAGAGATAAAGTTCATCATATATCATGGCTATTGTATTTTGGAGACAATACCCAAGCTAATCCATTGTAAGTGCCTACGTATATTTATGAACCAATACAATTTGCAACAAGTAACACTTATAGAACATTTGTGTAGCAAGAATAAATTCAACATTATTTCCACATGTTTTGGATTGATGAGCAATGTAGTTTGTGCAACTATCATTGCTTGCTTTAGTTTTTGTTAGTCATCATCAAGGAGAATAATAGCTTGTGTTAAGATTCTTACAATACTAAGGCAAGGAGTCTAGAAGGATCATGAAGAGCCTAATTCTTTTATTGGTAAAGCAAGTAACATGACATGACTAGGTTTAACTCAAGTCTATGTTCAAAAACTACAATGTGTTTAGAGCCAAAATTAAGAAGGAAAAGTAGTGTGTTTTAGAAAAGTGGATTTTCTACAATTTTGAGACGATTTGCATAATTTTCATCATGCTAGCTTGAAAATTTCACCTGTTCCAATCTATTTGAGTACCTTGATGACTATATTCTAGGTCCATCTACATAAGTTATAGCAAAATCAAGCTACAGGAAATTCAGGACTAGAACAACACTCCCTAGGGCTTGGAGAGAGCGCCTTCTTGCTTCTAGGAAAGTGTGGATTAATCTCGAGAGGGAGGGGAGGGTTCACTATATGTATATCCTCTATGTGATGTGCGTTCAATGCCTATTTATAAATACCCTTATGTGTGAATTTCCCTTAAATAAAACACAACCCTTTTTTATTCAATCTATAAATAACCCATTTATATAGTACCCTTTTATATGTAAAAAATGTATAAGATACATACATATCTTTATGAATGATCCCCCCGAGGGATTAATGCTTAATGAGAAAAAAGCTATGCATCTACTTGGGTTTTAGTTCACTATTAGAAAATATTTTTGTTATTTTGATGTGTGGTTGATCCAAGTTGATTTGAGGGCTAATAGCCATGAGTTTTTCATATAAGATTTTTTTTTTAGTTTATAAGAACTAACAAAGAATGTAATCTAGATATTTCTTAACTTCTCTTCTTGAGTTTTAATAGAACTTGTTTTCTCTCTTCTCTTTCATACATTGCGTTCTCTTTTAGAGACCCCATGCCTTTGCGGCTTTCACACACATCTCTTTGAAATTGTGGTGAACCTGATGTGAAGTTGGTCGGGGAGTGAGGTTTTGGTATTATGGTGAGTCTGACATGGCTGAGGTAAGGATTCAATTATGATAGGTTACATGGATACAAATGTGATTTTTCTATAGGGTGTAAAGCAAGTACTAAAACTAAGTTCACAAATAATTGAGTTTAGGGATGTAAATTTGAAATTCAACATGTACTTGTTAGACACATATAAGCTTTTTTGGGGGGGGGGGGGCACTCATGAATATATGTATATAGAACGTGAGTTCAAAAGGGGTCTTTAAAACACCATTTCTATACATTTTTTACATACAAAAGGGTGTCATATAAAGGGATTACTTATACAAGGGGAGGGGGGGACTCATGAATATATGTATATATAACGTGAGTTCAAAATAAGGGGTCTTTAAAACACCATTTTTATACCTTTTTTACATACAAAAGGGTGTCATGTATATATAACGTGAGTTCAAAATAAGGGGTCTTTAAAACACCATTTTTATACATTTTTTACATACAAAAGGGTGTCATATAAAGGGATTACTTATACAAGGGGGGGACTCATGAATATATGTATATACAATGTGAGTTCAAAATAAGGGGTCTTTAAATCACCATTTTTATACATTTTTTACATACAAAAGGGTGTCATATAAAGGGATTACTTATACAGATTGAATAGAAAAGGGTTGTGTTTTATTCAAGAAAAATTCACAGATTAGGATATTTATAAATAGGCCATGAACACACATTATATAGAGAATATATATATATATAGTGAACACCCCAAGCATATAAGACAATGATTGATTTGTACAAGAAATAACAAGTAATATAGGAAGAGGGTGATAGTGGGATAGAGGATTACGTATTAGATGCACTTAGAGGATTATGTACTAGATGCACTTAGGTGGAATATCCAAGAAGTTGGTTTCTTTGATATAAAGGATGTAACCACCCATCTCAGAGGTTTTGGCGAGTGTATGAAATTCTATGATATTCCTCATAATCAAAGGCTTATCTATTTTCATGATGTGTGCACAACAACCTCAAGATACAAGTTGAGGACATACAATGGATACATTGTGCAACTTAGAAAGGATTTAAGAATGCTCCAAAAGTAGAGTTTCATACACTAGATCGGGAGGTAGACAATGCTCTAGGCAATGTGCAGGATATGGGTGATATAGATGACTTGCCTGCTGACTTATATGTTGTTTCAAATGTTCTTCTACCATATATTTTTATAGAGGAGAGAAATGATATTTTTCATACTACAATGAGGCTTTGTTTAGTCATGCAAAGGATACATTGGTAGTACCTGAATTTGATGCAATGACAAGGGTTGCAGACACAGATATAGTGCTAACAGATGATGGTGGGACTATTGCTATATATAACCCCATCTCCAAGTCCTAGGGAGTGTTATCCTAACTTGAATTTCCTATAGCTTGATTTTTTCATAACTTCTACATTCGAACCCAAAATATAGTCATCTCAAGATACTCAAATCGATCAAAACATGTTCGGTCTACAAGCTTGCATGGAAAAAATTAGAAAAATCGTCTATAATTTTTGTAAACTTACATGTCTTTTCTTTTTTATTTTTGGCTCTTAACGCCTTGTAGCACTTGAATATAAACTTGAATTAACCTCAATTTTGGCATGTTACTTGCTTTACTAACAACAAAATAATTAGGCTCTTCATGATCCATTCAAACTCCTTGCCTTAGCATTGTAAGAATCCCAACATGAATCCTTATTCTCCTTGATTGATGAAAACTAAAGTAAGCAATGATAGTTGCACAAATTGCATTTCTCATCAATCCAATACATGCAAAAATGGCACTAACTTTATTCTGCTACACAACTATTCTGCATCCATCCTCCTAGGTTTTTTTCCTCTACTCTTAAACAATGTTGGCAACCCAAACACAAGCTATGAACAAGTTGTGGATAAACTAAGGAATGTACCTCTAATAGAAAGTGAAATTCAATGGAAACTGCTTTGTCTAAGTAGGAGAGTAAGATCAAGGCAAGGACCCAAGAAACTTCACTACTGAACCCTATAGGTTATGCACTCTATAGCAAGGGATCATCAAAGATTGTTTACATGATATGTAGAAAAGCTATACACAAGGAGTAAGTCTATTGGAACAAAGGGAAACTCAAGTGTAAAAATTGTAACGAATTCAAACACACTGAGAAGAAGTTTTGGAATCAAAAAGCCAAGTATGTACAAGAATCATCATCCTCTAAGAAATGTAATGAAACTCTTTTCTAAACATTTGTATTACCTAGACTTTGTTTGACACTACATGAGCTAAAGGGCTTGCAAGCATTTGGTGAGGGCAGGGGGGAGGGGGAGGGTGTCAAGTAGCTTTGGAATAGGTACTATGGTCAAGTACACCTTCCTTTATCCAAGCTCCTTTGCTCCATTATTTTCCAAATGATTTGGGTTTTCTTCTTGAGTACTTTTGTGAGAGGTATTGCAATTAAGGCATAATCATTAATATAAATTCTATACCAATCTATTAGACTAAGAATTCATGTGAATTTTTTCATCATTTGTGGTGATGGTCAATTGTAAACATCATTGACCTTGGATGGATCAATAGCAATCCCCTTTTCTAAGACAATGAAGCCAAGATATTCAATTTACCCTTAAAGTATGTACACTTGCTCTTCTTTGCATATAGCTTGCTTTCTCTTAGCATGAAATCTGAAATCTATCTTGAAAAATATATTTTCTCCTTGCAGATAGTCTAGAAGCTCATTGATCATGGGCATAGGATACTTGTTTTTTACTGTAACTTTGTTTGATCCTCTATAGTCAATGCACAATCTCAAGGAGCCATCATTCTTCTTTTGGAATAAAATTGGTGCACCCCAAGGAGAGTTACTAGGTCGAATAAATCCTTGACCCACTAAGTATCTAATTTGCTCCTTAGCATAGATGGCTTTGACAATGGACATTTTATATGGTCTTTTTATGATAAGTCCTATTCAAACTAGTTTGATCTTATAGTCAACTTCCCTTTATGGTAGCAACTCTATCAATTCCTCTAGTAATACATTAGTATATTCATTCATCTAAGAGGGTTCTTCATTGTTCTTAGTGATAAGCCTTAGGCTAAGCCACTTTTAACTAGGTTTACAAGCCAACTCTTATGAATTGTTGTACTAGATAGATGAAATTTATTGTTAAGATTGCTTACTTAAGCTAACATTTTGAGCTTTCTTTGGATACTTCAGTAGTAGTCCAACAAAAACATGCACCAAAAAATTCCATTCAACTAGCTAAACCTACTCAATTCAACCAGCATTGAAATGTCAAAATACTACTTTGAATAGTCTATCATAGCCTCATCTCTAAATAGGCACTAGGAATCTAAACTAGGATCACTACAGATTCTTCCCATCTTTAAGGGGCCACTCCTCCCCATAAAATTCTCCTATCAATTAGTGAGATAGTTGAACCAAAAATGTTTTATAAATTTCTTAAAAAATCTTTCTCCTCCTTTAGTAAAAAATTAATTATTTATATAGAGTTAAAGATAAATCATTTAGAATAAACAACCTACTATCCAATAAAAACCCTTAAGTGTAATCCACTTTGAATACAAAACCCTTCTCCCTAAATCGTCAAGTGTCTTTGCTCATTAATATAGTTACATCATTAATCAATTTAAAAGTATGAAATAATAGTGTCCTCTCTATTCCTCTCATCTAACTGTATAGAAAACATTGTAAACCAACTTCCTTTCCAACTCTCACTTGTGTACACACAGAATTCATTTTATAACCCCAAATTATGACCCTTAAATTAGGAATTTAACCATATGAGCCCTACACTCTATTTCCTCACTCAAAAATAAAATTTACAATTGTGGTAAATAGATTGAATCTTTGAGTTCAAATTCTTTGTTAAGACTAAACCCCATACTAGTAAAACATTAGTGTAAATGGGGACTATTTTGATTGTTTTGGTTATTTTGCACCCAATAATATTGGCCATTGGACTTCTTGTTAGAAGCTTTATAAATGGCTTTGCCTATAGAAGAGGATCTTGAAGGTCACTTGGTTGCATTGCTAATAGTTTAATGTTTATTAAAGGGTTTAAGCCTTGGTAGAATCTTGTCACCTAATCATTATCTTCCACAATTGGGGCATATTTCCTAAAAGTAAATGAAGCGAAAGCAATATGCTTCTAGGGTTATATTTTTCTATTTTAAATTGAAAATGTTGTTTATCTTGAAGGATTTGTATGAAGGAGGTAGTTATCTTCTATGCACAAGTTTCTTAATTTCACTCAAGGTGACTATAGCTTCAGAGGTACCACTATCTTTGACTCTGTGTTTCCACAAAAAGTGGATCTCGTTGACGGGCTTAAGCTTGGTAATCATTACTTGATTTTCGATGCTCGTCCCTATAACCATGAAATGGTCCTCCATGGACTATATCCATACTTCGGCATCAACCTCCATGTCCTTGCCCTTGCCATTGAACTCAAGAGGTTTACCTTACTTCAAAAGAAACTTCTTCTCCTATAGCTCAACAAGGTTGGTACATTGTGGGGTTTCATAAGACTCAATTAAAATTAGGATTTAGTCAACTTAAACAACCAATTTCATTATGGTACAACGGAAAAAGATTGATTAAAATTTATTAGATATAAGTTTTGCTAAAGAATATCAAAAGTCATTTGTATTAAATAAGAGCACATAAATGCACTCACAAGAGTAAATTTATGTATACTGAACTAGGATATAATTAGTTCAACTGTGGATATCACTAGCATCTATCACACTAAAGATAGGCAATTCTACAAACACATCAAAAATGTGTACTGAGTTGGCAAGTCTAGAAGTCCCTCCTTAAAATAATTGTTCTGTTGATATCTTCCTATCACCATAACTCAATTTGGAGACAACATGTGAGTCACCTCTTTGTAGATGTAGTGGCTATGATGGAGTTGTTGCCCATTAAAGTGCAAAAGAGATTTACCCTAGCCTCCATAAAGATGAAGATCTTGGCTAGTTTAAGCTCCTCCATCTAGGGAATTCACTTAAGATTTGTCTCAATGTTAACCCTCAGACGAATAAGGTGGAAGGTGAAAAATCTAGAAAATATAAAGCATAAGACAAGGGCAAGGCAAAGGTGAAATAGAAGAAGAAGGCACACTAAGAAAAACCTGGAAACACAAGAAGTGCAAAAAGTCCTAAATCAAGAGAGAGGTGCACAAGAAAAAGCACAAGTCAATATTTTTGTAAAAGAGCGCAAGGCGCACCATGCTTTATTTTGTGAAAGAGCGCTGGGCTCTCACCCATGCAAATTGTAAATGGTTAGAGGCACAGGTTGAGGCCATGCCAATAGGTAAAGAGGAGGAGAAGGATTGGAGGAATGGGCCAACCCTGAACCAAAAAGGGGATGACCGCCCAAAAGGGATTTAGGGTTTTGTATATAAAGTTAAAAAATGAATGAGGAGCTCATTCTTGTGTGTGGCCAAAAGTAGCTCTCTTCTTCTTCTTCTTCTTCTTCTTCTTCTTCTTGCTTGCTTGCTTGCTTGAGCTTGTGCTTGAGAGAGGGCATGTGAGAGTGTGAGGGAGCGAGTGTGTGAGGGTGAGGGACCATGGTGGAGAAGCTCTCCATCTTCTCCTCTCTTCCTCTCTTGTCTTGCTCGTGGCAATGGAGCTTGGAGCGTTGGAGCTTGAGGATCAAGCTTGCTTGAATCTTGCACTTGGATCATGGAGCTACCGGAGTGCTCGGGAGAGGAAGCAACTCGATCAGGCATGGAGATAAGCTCTCTACAAGTATATCCCTATGCACATCCATAGACTCTCAACATAGTGGGATGAAAGTTTATAGATCCTATCAAGGATCATCATAAGCTAATATATGATTATCAACAAGAGACTACAAGCATTTCCTAGGAAGTTATGGAGTTATCTTTTCCAAGGGGTGCATTTGTGGACAACATGGCCTCAACAAAATATATTAATGATTTTTTTGTTTAAATAATTTCAAACTATAATAGTTTTATAGTCTAATGTTTATTTTTAAAATGTGATAGAAGGTGGCACATGCCAAGCTACAAAAGCAAGTCACCTATCTCATATAGAAAAAATGGGCAGGAGGAAATTCATTGCCACATTTGTGAGTATTTACACATGTTTCCATATGTTCTATTTTATATGCATGTGGTTCTGTTAAATTAGTCTTTTGTTTATAAACATATAAAAGACTATAGTCATCCATCTATTCACATAGAGATAAAGTTCATCATATATCATGGCTATTGTATTTTGGAGACAATACCCAAGCTAATCCATTGTAAGTGCCTACGTATATTTATGAACCAATACAATTTGCAACAAGTAACACTTATAGAACATTTGTGTAGCAAGAATAAATTCAACATTATTTCCACATGCTTTGGATTGATGAGCAATGTAGTTTGTGCAACTATCATTGCTTGCTTTAGTTTTTGTTAGTCATCATCAAGGAGAATAATAGCTTGTGTTAAGATTCTTACA
This sequence comes from Lygodium microphyllum, assembly GCF_053477565.2. Classification (NCBI taxonomy): domain Eukaryota; kingdom Viridiplantae; phylum Streptophyta; class Polypodiopsida; order Schizaeales; family Lygodiaceae; genus Lygodium; species Lygodium microphyllum. The sequence goes on from NC_141152.1 coordinate 77,142,940, forward strand.
ATACTAAGGCAAGGAGTCTAGAAGGATCATGAAGAGCCTAATTCTTTTATTGGTAAAGCAAGTAACATGACATGACTAGGTTTAACTCAAGTCTATGTTCAAAAACTACAATGTGTTCAGAGCCAAAATTAAGAAGGAAAAGTAGTGTGTTTTAGAAAAGTGGATTTTCTACAATTTTGAGACGATTTGCATAATTTTCATCATGCTAGCTTGAAAATTTCACCTGTTCCAATCTATTTGAGTACCTTGATGACTATATTCTAGGTCCATCTACCTAAGTTATAGCAAAATCAAGCTACAGGAAATTCAGGACTAGAACAACACTCCCTAGGGCTTGGAGAGAGCGCCTTCTTGCTTCTAGGAAAGTGTGGATTAATCTCGAGAGGGAGGGGAGGGTTCACTATATGTATATCCTCTATGTGATGTGCGTTCAATGCCTATTTATAAATACCCTTATGTGTGAATTTCCCTTAAATAAAACACAACCCTTTTTTATTCAATCTATAAATAACCCATTTATATAGTACCCTTTTATATGTAAAAAATGTATAAGATACATACATATCTTTATGAATGATCCCCCCGAGGGATTAATGCTTAATGAGAAAAAAGCTATGCATCTACTTGGGTTTTAGTTCACTATTAGAAAATATTTTTGTTATTTTGATGTGTGGTTGATCCAAGTTGATTTGAGGGCTAATAGCCATGAGTTTTTCATATAAGATTTTTTTTTTAGTTTATAAGAACTAACAAAGAATGTAATCTAGATATTTCTTAACTTCTCTTCTTGAGTTTTAATAGAACTTGTTTTCTCTCTTCTCTTTCATACATTGCGTTCTCTTTTATAGACCCCATGCCTTTGCGGCTTTCACACACATCTCTTTGAAATTGTGGTGAACCTGATGTGAAGTTGGTCGGGGAGTGAGGTTTTGGTATTATGGTGAGTCTGACATGGCTGAGGTAAGGATTCAATTATGATAGGTTACATGGATACAAATGTGATTTTTCTATAGGGTGTAAAGCAAGTACTAAAACTAAGTTCACAAATAATTGAGTTTGGGGATGTAAATTTGAAATTCAACATGTACTTGTTAGACACATATAAGCTTTTGGGGGGGGGGGGGGGGGGGGGGGGGGGGGCACTCATGAATATATGTATATAGAACGTGAGTTCAAAAGGGGTCTTTAAAACACCATTTTTATACATTTCTAACATACAAAAGGGTGTCATATAAAGGGATTACTTAAAACAAGGGGAGGGGGGGACTCATGAATATATGTATATATAACGTGAGTTCAAAATAAGGGGTCTTTAAAACACCATTTTTATACCTTTTTTATATACAAAAGGGTGTCATGTATATATAACGTGAGTTCAAAATAAGGGGTCTTTAAAACACCATTTGTATACATTTTTTACATACAAAAGGGTGTCATATAAAGGGATTACTTATACAAGGGGGGGACTCATGAATATATGTATATACAATGTGAGTTCAAAATAAGGGGTCTTTAAAACACCATTTTTATACATTTTTTACATACAAAAGGGTGTCATATAAAGGGATTACTTATACAGATTGAATAGAAAAGGGTTGTGTTTTATTCAAGAAAAATTCACAAATTAGGATATTTATAAATAGGCCATGAACACACATTATATAGAGAATATATATATATATATAGTGAACACCCCAAGCATATAAGACAATGATTGATTTGTACAAGAAATAACAAGTAATATAGGAAGAGGGTGATAGTGGGATAGAGGATTACGTATTAGATGCACTTAGAGGATTATGTACTAGATGCACTTAGGTGGAATATCCAAGAAGTTGGTTTCTTTGATATAAAGGATGTAACCACCCATCTCAGAGGTTTTGGCGAGTGTATGAAATTCTATGATATTCCTCATAATCAAAGGCTTATCTATTTTCATGATGTGTGCACAACAACCTCAAGATACAAGTTGAGGACATACAATGGATACATTGTGCAACTTAGAAAGGATTTAAGAATGCTCCAAAAGTAGAGTTTCATACACTAGATCGGGAGGTAGACAATGCTCTAGGCAATGTGCAGGATATGGGTGATATAGATGACTTGCCTGCTGACTTATATGTTGTTTCAAATGTTCTTCCACCATATATTTTTATAGAGGAGAGAAATGATATTTTTCATACTACAATGAGGCTTTGTTTAGTCATGCAAAGGATACATTGGTAGTACCTGAATTTGATGCAATGACAAGAGTTGCAGACACAGATATAGTGCTAACAGATGATGGTGGGACTATTGCTATATATAACCCCATCTCCAAGTCCTAGGGAGTGTTATCCTAACTTGAATTTCCTATAGCTTGATTTTTTCATAACTTCTACATTCGAACCCAAAATATAGTCATCTCAAGATACTCAAATCGATCAAAACATGTTCGGTCTACAAGCTTGCATGGAAAAAATTAGAAAAATCGTCTATAATTTTTGTAAACTTACATGTCTTTTCTTTTTTATTTTTGGCTCTTAACGCCTTGTAGCACTTGAATATAAACTTGAATTAACCTCAATTTTGGCATGTTACTTGCTTTACTAACAACAAAATAATTAGGCTCTTCATGATCCATTCAAACTCCTTGCCTTAGCATTGTAAGAATCCCAACATGAATCCTTATTCTCCTTGATTGATGAAAACTAAAGTAAGCAATGATAGTTGCACAAATTGCATTTCTCATCAATCCAATACATGCAAAAATGGCACTAACTTTATTCTGCTACACAACTATTCTGCATCCATCCTCCTAGGTTTTTTTCCTCTACTCTTAAACAATGTTGGCAACCCAAACACAAGCTATGAACAAGTTGTGGATAAACTAAGGAATGTACCTCTAATAGAAAGTGAAATTCAATGGAAACTGCTTTGTCTAAGTAGGAGAGTAAGATCAAGGCAAGGACCCAAGAAACTTCACTACTGAACCCTATAGGTTATGCACTCTATAGCAAGGGATCATCAAAGATTGTTTACATGATATGTAGAAAAGCTATACACAAGGAGTAAGTCTATTGGAACAAAGGGAAACTCAAGTGTAAAAATTGTAACGAATTCAAACACACTGAGAAGGAGTTTTGGAATCAAAAAGCCAAGTATGTACAAGAATCATCATCCTCTAAGAAATGTAATGAAACTCTTTTCTAAACATTTGTATTACCTAGACTTTGTTTGACACTACATGAGCTAAAGGGCTTGCAAGCATTTGGTGAGGGCAGGGGGGAGGGGGAGGGTGTCAAGTAGCTTTGGAATAGGTACTATGGTCAAGTACACCTTCCTTTATCCAAGCTCCTTTGCTCCATTATTTTCCAAATGATTTGGGTTTTCTTCTTGAGTACTTTTGTGAGAGGTATTGCAATTAAGGCATAATCATTAATATAAATTCTATACCAATCTATTAGACTAAGAATTCATGTGAATTTTTTCATCATTTGTGGTGATGGTCAATTGTAAACATCATTGACCTTGGATGGATCAATAGCAATCCCCTTTTCTAAGACAATGAAGCCAAGATATTCAATTTACCCTTAAAGTATGTACACTTGCTCTTCTTTGCATATAGCTTGTTTTCTCTTAGCATGAAATCTGAAATCTATCTTGAAAAATATATTTTCTCCTTGCAGATAGTCTAGAAGCTCATTGATCATGGGCATAGGATACTTGTTTTTTACTGTAACTTTGTTTGATCCTCTATAGTCAATGCACAATCTCAAGGAGCCATCATTCTTCTTTTGGAATAAAATTGGTGCACCCCAAGGAGAGTTACTAGGTCGAATAAATCCTTGACCCACTAAGTATCTAATTTGCTCCTTAGCATAGATGGCTTTGACAATGGACATTTTATATGGTCTTTTTATGATAAGTCCTATTCAAACTAGTTTGATCTTATAGTCAACTTCCCTTTATGGTAGCAACTCTATCAATTCCTCTAGTAATACATTAGTATATTCATTCATCTAAGAGGGTTCTTCATTGTTCTTAGTGATAAGCCTTAGGCTAAGCCACTTTTAACTAGGTTTACAAGCCAACTTTTATGAATTGTTGTACTAGATAGATGAAATTTATTGTTAAGATTGCTTACTTAAGCTAACATTTTGAGCTTTCTTTGGATACTTCAGTAGTAGTCCAACAAAAACATGCACCAAAAAATTCCATTCAACTAGCTAAACCTACTCAATTCAACCAGCATTGAAATGTCAAAATACTACTTTGAATAGTCTATCATAGCCTCGTCTCTAAATAGGCACTAGGAATCTAAACTAGGATCACTACAGATTCTTCCCATCTTTAAGGGGCCACTCCTCCCCATAAAATTCTCCTATCAATTAGTGAGATAGTTGAACCAAAAATGTTTTATAAATTTCTTAAAAAATCTTTCTCCTCCTTTAGTAAAAAATTAATTATTTATATAGAGTTAAAGATAAATCATTTAGAATAAACAACCTACTATCCAATAAAAACCCTTAAGTGTAATCCACTTTGAATACAAAACCCTTCTCCCTAAATCGTCAAGTGTCTTTGCTCATTAATATAGTTACATCATTAATCAATTTAAAAGTATGAAATAATAGTGTCCTCTCTATTCCTCTCATCTAACTGTATAGAAAACATTGTAAACCAACTTCCTTTCCAACTCTCACTTGTGTACACACAGAATTCATTTTATAACCCCAAATTATGACCCTTAAATTAGGAATTTAACCATATGAGCCCTACACTCTATTTCCTCACTCAAAAATAAAATTTACAATTGTGGTAAATAGATTGAATCTTTGAGTTCAAATTCTTTGTTAAGACTAAACCCCATACTAGTAAAACATTAGTGTAAATGGGGACTATTTTGATTGTTTTGGTTATTTTGCACCCAATAATATTGGCCATTGGACTTCTTGTTAGAAGCTTTATAAATGGCTTTGCCTATAGAAGAGGATCTTGAAGGTCACTTGGTTGCATTGCTAATAGTTTAATGTTTATTAAAGGGTTTAAGCCTTGGTAGAATCTTGTCACCTAATCATTATCTTCCACAATTGGGGCATATTTCCTAAAAGTAAATGAAGCGAAAGCAATATGCTTCTAGGGTTATATTTTTCTATTTTAAATTGAAAATGTTATTTATCTTGAAGGATTTGTATGAAGGAGGTAGTTATCTTCTATGCACAAGTTTCTTAATTTCACTCAAGGTGACTATAGCTTCAGAGGTACCACTATCTTTGACTCTGTGTTTCCACAAAAAGTGGATCTCGTTGACGGGCTTAAGCTTGGTAATCATTACTTGATTTTCGATGCTCGTCCCTATAACCATGAAATGGTCCTCCATGGACTATATCCATACTTCGGCATCAACCTCCATGTCCTTGCCCTTGCCATTGAACTCAAGAGGTTTACCTTACTTCAAAAGATACTTCTTCTCCTATACCTCAACAAGGTTGGTACATTGTGGGGTTTCATAAGACTCAATTAAAATTAGGATTTAGTCAACTTAAACAACCAATTTCATTATGGTACAACGGAAAAAGATTGATTAAAATTTATTAGATATAAGTTTTGCTAAAGAATATCAAAAGTCATTTGTATTAAATAAGAGCACATAAATGCACTCACAAGAGTAAATTTATGTATATTGAACTAGGATATAATTAGTTCAACTGTGGATATCACTAGCATCTATCACACTAAAGATAGGCAATTCTACAAACACATCAAAAATGTGTACTGAGTTGGCAAGTCTAGAAGTCCCTCCTTAAAATAATTGTTCTGTTGATATCTTCCTATCACCATAACTCAATTTGGAGACAACATGTGAGTCACCTCTTTGTAGATGTAGTGGCTATGATGGAGTTGTTGCCCATTAAAGTGCAAAAGAGATTTACCCTAGCCTCCATAAAGATGAAGATCTTGGCTAGTTTAAGCTCCTCCATCTAGGGAATTCACTTAAGATTTGTCTCAATGTTAACCCTCAGACGAATAAGGTGGAAGGTGAAAAATCTAGAAAATATAAAGCATAAGACAAGGGCAAGGCAAAGGTGAAATAGAAGAAGAAGGCACACTAAGAAAAACCTGGAAACACAAGAAGTGCAAAAAGTCCTAAATCAAGAGAGAGGTGCACAAGAAAAAGCACAAGTCAATATTTTTGTAAAAGAGCGCAAGGCGCACCATGCTTTATTTTGTGAAAGAGCGCTGGGCTCTCACCCATGCAAATTGTAAATGGTTAGAGGCACAGGTTGAGGCCATGCCAATAGGTAAAGAGGAGGAGAAGGATTGGAGGAATGGGCCAACCCTGAACCAAAAAGGGGATGACCGCCCAAAAGGGATTTAGGGTTTTGTATATAAAGTTAAAAAATGAATGAGGAGCTCATTCTTGTGTGTGGCCAAAAGTAGCTCTCTTCTTCTTCTTCTTCTTCTTCTTCTTCTTCTTGCTTGCTTGCTTGCTTGAGCTTGTGCTTGAGAGAGGGCATGTGAGAGTGTGAGGGAGCGAGTGTGTGAGGGTGAGGGACCATGGTGGAGAAGCTCTCCATCTTCTCCTCTCTTCCTCTCTTGTCTTGCTCGTGGCAATGGAGCTTGGAGCGTTGGAGCTTGAGGATCAAGCTTGCTTGAATCTTGCACTTGGATCATGGAGCTACCGGAGTGCTCGGGAGAGGAAGCAACTCGATCAGGCATGGAGATAAGCTCTCTACAAGTATATCCCTATGCACATCCATAGACTCTCAACATAGTGGGATGAAAGTTTATAGATCCTATCAAGGATCATCATAAGCTAATATCTCCAATCAAGATCCACCAACAGTAGTGCCATTGTGTACATGAAACTGAATGCTATGAAATGAGACTAAGGGTCATAAATCATGACTATCAATGGGTTGAACCGGTTCTAGGACTCGACCCTAGGATAGTCATGATTTATGATCCTTTTCTAATGTTTAAGAGAAGGCACCTAGCTAACTGAGCCCACACATTGATAGGATGATTTTTTCGAGAAGACTATCCACAAGTTTTCCATTTTTTATGTGGCATATTTTACTTATCCAAGCAAACATGCTTATATTGTGAAACACATAAAATAGCTTTCTTAATTATTCTTTACATAAGGTTCAATGTCATTTTCTTAATGTTTTATTCCTCAGCTCTTTAGTGCTCTTGGTCTCAATCCTCTTGCCGTCTAGCGCCACTTGCAACTGCCATTGTTTTCATTGTTTTCTTCTCTTTTTGTTGGGCAATTGAGGTGTATCCTTTAAATACTTAGGACCTTGAACTAGGTTACCCATTGATGTGCTTGGTTGGGCCTCAACATTCTTTTTTTTTTTGTGTGTCCTCATGGGATATAGCCACGGCTTGCTGGATAACCTCACTAAGTTGCAAGGGTAAAGCTACCTCTCTTTTTGGAGAGTCTAGCTCTTCAGCTAATTCTCTTGCGTTTAGTCCCACATCCAATTGCATTGGCAATTGCTCTTGGTCGGGGTGTGTTTGCTCTAGGCTCTTGCCCTTACCCATTGGAATATGCCTTCATTGCTTCTCATCAGAGCGAGTGTTGTGTTTAGAGCTGTTTTTTGCTTGCTTTGGGGGTTCGAGTGACTCTAGTGTAGAGGTAGGAGATGGTTTAGGGTTCCTACTATATAGGCTTGAATGAAACTAGATGAAGAAGTCAGGGTTGTATTAATGGGAAGCATAGAGATCTAGGATTGTAGGGTCTTGAGTGAGGCAAAAGACATATGCACTAACATCAAAAACCATGCTCCCTACTCCTAGCTTGCTAGCCACATGTAGATCTTCTTCTAGAAGCAGTTTATCATACAAGGGATGTTTTTGGAAAGTGGCAAAAAGCTGGACCTCATGGACCACTACCAACACTTGTAATGAGGTTGGGGCAACATACGTGGGATCATGTATTGATGTCCAGAGGGCTTTCCTTTGCTTAGTGAGTGCCATTAGTTGGTGGCCACTTTTGGCTACCAAACTTTGGTTGGAATATCATTTCTACGCAAAGTTACCTTGTCCTTTCCCTTTTCGTTTGATTGCTTCAAGCCTTTCCTTGTTTGTCTCACATTGAGTAGTATAACGTGAGGGTATCAAGCACAATTCTCTAGCCATGGCCTTTGGGATGTCCTTTATGACTTCCTCATCAACAACTACATAACGGAAGTAAACATGTTTTTGCTCATCCCAAGTTAGGGGTTCGGCTATCAGCTTTGTGTAATCTGGTGTTGGCCTTCCAATGTCCTCATGGACATACACATGTGTGATGGCTGTTAGCCTCTGATCAAGATTCATCAGGCACTTCATCTTTGGTTCATTGGTTAGATGAGCCATCTCCTTGGCCAAATCTTTGAGAGATTTCACCTCAAGCCTAGGCTTTAGGTGCTTTGGCAGTGTTGGAGGTGTCAAGGATGTTGGTTGCGAGACCTCTTCCACAAGTGAATTGCTAAGGACACATTTTGCAAGAGGCATCATCACGGCCAAAGGCTGTGATTGCTATGATTCCTAATTGGAAGGAGTAGCGGCTAGTTTGGTGGACTAGCTATATCGGTAGACTGTGGTGTTAAGTCCTTAGGCAGATTAGAAGTGGTTGTGTCTTTTGTTGCCCTTTGAGCATTCACTTGTGTAGATCGAGCATCAATTGAGCTAATCACAGTGGATTGCACAAGCATATCCTTAGGCTGAGAGCTAAGGGCAGTGTCATGTTTCACCTCTTGGACATTTGAAAGCTTAGATGGAGATAGAGATTGGGATTGAGTAGTTGCACTTGGCAACTGCTGTTGTGCTTCATGTGTCCATTTAGGGGAAGAGGATATAGGAGATTTGGGTCTCCTAGGTGGATTTGGCACTGGCTGGAAGATTTGCTCGTGGTTGTTAGATGATTCTGCCATTTGCTTTGTTGAGCAATCAACCTTACCATGGGCAATGTTGCACCTATGATGCTCGTTATCCTCTTGGGAAATCAAAGGCTCCTTGGGCACTAGTGGCTTTTATGTACCCTTAACGATTACATCTGATAGCTACTTGTTAAGCACGCTCGGCTGAGGATCTACCTTTCGAATGGTCATGTTTGGTTTCTTGATTTCAATTGTGAGGGGCTTAGTCAATCCAGTGTTGTTGACCCGAGACTTGGATTTTCATTTAGATTTTCTTCTACAGTTCTTCGCTTTTGATGCAATTGGACCTTTAGTTGATAAACGTGGTTTAGCAAGGGGCTTTGGTACCCAAATCCATCGGTTACCTGTGTAATACCCTTGAGCACGTAGCAACGCTTTGGATATCCATTGCGGCGTTGTGCCGGCTCTCCATCGATACCTTTGTCTATAAGGCTTGGGCTTCTTTTGTGGTCTTCTATGATATTTATAAGTCCAAAGCCTATCCTTGGCATTGTCACCTGACCCTCTAGCATGACCTCACTCACTGGTTCTCTTTGTTCAACATGTGCTTCTATTAGCTCTTTCAACAAGTCCTTGCTCTCGTTATTAGGCTTGCCTGGCATGTCAAGATGTTCCTTGTCTTTCCCCTGAGGTTTAAATGAGGTCACCCTTGCTGAAGCTTGTGATTATCCTCACACTCGGTAGTGTCAAGTGTATCCTTTATGCTACATAATCAGCCTCACACTTCGTCACCCTTTTGAAGGGTCATCCTAGGAGGGTTTCGTTTCCACAATTTGCACTATTTGGAGGAACATGGAATAGGATAGACAAGCTTTCAGTTTCAATAGTTACAAGGATTTTTCATTTCTCTATGAGTGCTTGTGGTTGGGTGTCCCCTGTAAGGACTAAGAGTTGCATTAGTCAGTGCAAGCTCTGGTGGGCCTAGTAGGGTCCATACTCCATAGGTCAAGTTATTAAAATTTGATCCTTCATCGATGAGACCATTGACACTATGCTTTGTTTTTCCGGTGAGTTTGACCCTAAGATAAGCAGTTAGTATTATGTCTTCATCTTTCGGGTCTTGGATTGTAAATTCAAGCCTTCTGATACATGCCCTTGAGTCCCCAACTACATAGCTAGATTTGGATTCTCTGTTGATATCTTGGGTTTTCTGTGCAGTGTTGTCCAGGGTGTATCTATCGTTAGGACTATCATGTCTAGCCATCCTCGTAATAGCTTGATGTTGTTGCATTCCGCTTTGACTAGATATAGTTCGAATGCAACATGTGGTGTGGCCTTTTTGCCCTTGTTGGTTAGATTGGCCCACTGAGATTCTAGGGTCTCTGTTTGTCTTTGTTTGGGTATGGGCTTTTGGTTGTTGTTTTGTAGTGAGAATCTATGCTTGCGTAGAGCCATTACTACACTAGGATCTAATTTGGAGGACCTATCACGGTGTGTATTTTCTCTCCAGCCTACTTGGGGGAGGTGCGGAGAGGGCCCCCTCTGTGGGTTCCCGAGGGGGGGGGGTGGGGGGGGCGCAGTCTCCCCCAGCCCATAGGGCGGTTACGTTAAACACCATGCGTGATCTGAAGGACCGTTTGCAGCCAGGTTTTGAACCACTTGCTCTAGATTTCAGCCCATCGATGGATCTATAATGTACTTTTGGCTCTGTATGGTCTTTAGGTCTATACTTTCTTGTTCTAGTTTGTTGGTTCGATTCCTAGAATCGGAGTGTTCGATTCTGGGTGGTCCGACTGGGCTGGTTCGATTATGAAGGGTGGTTCGATTAGTAGTTGGGTCTAAGTCCTATGGTTGGTCCGCCGACTATAGAGTGATCCGATTGTTGTGAGCATTGTTGTGAGCATCTGACTGGACAAATGGAATGTTTGATTGGACGGGCAGTTCGGTTGGGGAAGGTTGTCTGATTGGACAGTTGGGTATCCGATCGGACAGTTGGTTCGATTTTCGTGCGTCATATTCTGGGAATTAGACGTCCGATTTGACAAGTGTCCAATTTTAGAATGGTTAGATTTTGAAAATTGGAGCAGGCATGTCTGATCAGACAAGGCTGTTGGTTCAATTCTGTGATCTAAGCACCGTGATCAAATGAGTTGAGCATCCGATCAAACGGGTTGTGTGTCTGATTATGGGTTGTCTAATTTTCAAAATCGAATAGGGTGTCCGATTAGACCATGTAGGTTTGTGCGAGTGCTCATGACTTAGGGAATCAAATAAGTCACTCTGTCCAACTCTGGGAATCGGACAGGTTGCTTGATCTGTCTCTGGGAATCAGACACTGTGGGGGGCATTCAATTTCGCCGGTCGAAATGCATGTCGATCACTTATTTGCCCAAAAATCTAAAGATATATCGCTAGTGGCTACCATAACTTCGAGGAATCAAGAGGGAGTGTAGGCCAAGGGCATTTCATACTTGAATCTCCTGGAAGTCCCAATACGCTCCGATCGTTCTGATGTAGGCATGGATATGCAAGCCCTCTCTCTCTCTCTCTCTCTCTCAAGCTCTCCTTAATCTTTAAAATGCAAAATAAGGTCTTCCTTGCCACTCCTGGCCTCTTATTGCCCTGATCAAGTATGCATTCACCTTAGTCTTACTCCTCTCACCAACATTTAACCTAGAATTTTGTTTTTTTTTAAACCCTTCTTTTCCATTTTTCAGCCTGTTATATAGCAGTTGAAACCCTATTGTGTGCTCACACTGTTTTGCTCCTATCCTATCTAAATGTAAACGGCAATCATAAAGAGAACACCTAGACTAATCCAACCTGCTTTTCCAAATCTGAAAAACAAAAAATCTACTTGCTAAGGAGATCAAATACCTCTTCAAACTTTGTCGCTTCCTACCTACCTACCTCAAGTACTGGGTCGAGGAAAAACCTACTTCAATGCTCGATTCGAAGCGCAAAAGTGCTCAAGGCTTGAATCCGTTAGTCCCAGCAATGGAACCAAAATGTAGGGGTGATCAACCCCTGAGACCCATGGACCGCTTATTGTTTCAAGCGTTCTGAGCCGATGACTAATGGCTACCTCTCACATAGCCAACACACTATCCATCCCTACGAGTGTAGTGAGCTTACCTCCATGCCCAATCAAGTTACCTCCTCTCCTGAGCACTCTAGTAGCTCCATGATCTAAGTGCAAGCTTAAAGCAAGCTCCATCCTCAAGCTCCACGCTCCAAGCTCCATCGTCGTGAGCAAGACAAGAGAAGAGAAGAAGAGAGGAGAAGATGGAGAGCATCTCCACCATGGTCCCTCACCCTCACACACTCACTCTCTCACACTCTCACACTCCCTCTCTCAAGCACAAGCTGAAGAAAGCAAGAAGAAGAAGAATAAAAATAAGAAGAAGAAAACTACTTTTGGCCACACACAAGAATGAGCTTCTCATTCACTTTTCAACTTTATATACAAAACCCTAAATCCATTTTGGGCGGTCATCTCCTTATCCCCTTTTATATGGCCGGTCGTGGCCTAAGCCTTTTTCCCCGTTGTCCTCATAACTTCCTAGCTTCCTTCCTATCGCCCATCTACTTTTACAATTTGCATGGGTGAGAGCCCGATGCTCTTAAAATAAATTATGATGTGCCTTGCGCTCTTTTACAAAAGTATCGACTTGCACTTTTTCTTATGCGCCTTTCTCCTTGATTTAGGACTTTTCTACACTTCTTGTGTTTCCAGATTCTTCTTGGTGCACCTTCATCTTCTATTTCACTTTTGCCTTGGCCTTGTCTTCTGCTTTAGATTTTCTGGATTTTCCACCTTGTTTGTCTGAGGGTTAACAATATATCTCCACTATGATGCGCATAGCCTTCAAGATGGAGTGCAACAAAATAGATCTTGGCTTCATCATGGAGAGGGAAAAGTGTGAATTACATCTCTAATTTGCTTACCCATTCTTTCCACTCCGTTGGAGATGCATTATCCCCTTTGAAGTTGGAAATGGTAATCTTTTCTTTGTACTCCCTTTCATTATAGGTTGGCTGGAAATTGTTGGAGTGCTACCCAAAAGATGATCATCTCCTAGAATCTCTATACATTAAATCTCTTCCAAAAGAGTTTGTTCTAAAAGTATTACCAGCATGATTCGGTTGTCCCAATTCAAAAGAATGATGCTGTCCATTAGTAGACTGGCCATGAAATGAATTGTCTTTGTTGGTGATATCATGAAATGACATTCTTTCATAAAATCTTCCACTCTTATCATGAAAGTTCGATTCCTTTTGCTTGATGGTAGATTGAGGGGGAAAAGATTTGAAGTAGGGGTCACGTCCATGAAACTCTTCATTCTCTTCTTCTCTTAGGCCCTCCTCTTATTCATAAGTAGCCTCATGCCTTGAATTGAATTGAGACCGGGCATGATGCTTTGATGACATTGGTGGGGCTGATAATGAGGACTCCTCAATGTTGATGGCTCTCCTTTCTCAAAGGTTGACATTATAGGCTGATCAATCCCCTTTCCTTTCAAATTGGAGGGCTGGGCTGAAGTATTTTCAATATGAGAAGTGGGTACATTTGGTGTAAAAGATGTGGTTTGAGTCTTCAAGTCCTTGGTAGCTGCTACTACATCTTAAAATTCACTCTTCATAAACTTGACCAGTTGCTGAAGTCCTTCATTCACTTTGTTGGATGCGTTCTCAACCTTTCCCAAGGATTTGGATAGTTTCTCATAAGTATTATGCACCCCAATGTTCAACATACACATCTCTCTTGAAAGCATAGAGTCTTCAAAAAGTTCGTGAGACAAGGGATTTCCATCATTACCCACTCGTGCACTATGAGCATTACCAACACTTACACCATCATCTTGTTGGTCATGATTGAGGGCTTCATTAGTGTTTTTTTTATCGTTGATATACTCTCTAATGTCTTCTTGAATGGTCTCCATGACTTGATCTTTCCTTTTGTTTTTGGCTATTATGGATATGTGCTATCAAAGAGGATTGTAGAGAAGAAAACTGACAATATCTTGTTTAGTATTATACTAATCCCAATGGTTTCTTGATCCAAATGAAGCTTATATAGTAGGGATACTCTAGATTTATCAAGATCTCAGCTTGCAATAGGGTAAATGGGTGAAATGAACTCAAATAGTGCACCCCTATCAACCTATCTAGGTGCAGTCCCACTAGACCCCCTATAAAAAAAATTGCTATAACTTTTGCTCCCGATGTCTGATTACTAAATTTTTTAATTCAAATTGAAGCTTGACATCCCTTCTTTGAATCAAGCTATCAAGCTCCCAAATCAAATCATGGTAAAAATTTATGTAATAGAAACTATAAACACCCAGTGAATTCCCTGTTTCACCCTGAAATGGGTCTTGTAGTACTTGTAGACCCAAGAGAGTTCATCATAACATCATCCAACCCTAAGCTGGGTCTATATGCATTCAATTGGTAATTCCAAAATGGGATTACTCTTAATTCTCCCTTTTCACCAAATGGATGGCTTAAGCAATTGGATATTGAAGGGATTAAGAGCAAAATTTAGAAATATCTCTTTCAATGTTGAAGTAGATGATTATGGAAGCTCTAATAACTGTATGAGACATGAAATTCTTGATCTCCCACTTGATGCAGCCAAGGATACCTTCAAATTGCAATTCTCATGATGAATATGTAGCTCATAGACTTCAATTTCTCCTTCAAGAAAGCTCCAATATCCATAAGCTTGATGGAAGTGATCCTTGCAGCTCCAAATGTGGCTGAAAATTTGAAAGGGAATCAATGATGAGCATCCAAAAGGGTAGAAGACTTCAATCCTTGATAGAGAGCTCTTCCATTGAAGCACATAAGCTTGCATAAGCTGTCCATACACTTGCAATGCCAAGAATAAGCCCTATTATTGCAATGTATCTCTTGTATTTCTTTGCAAGTATGGTGTATTTCATGAATTTCGAGTTATTTTGTTTGCTGTGAAAACTGGCTATTTTACATTGGTATCAGAGCAAGTCTTAATCCATGTGGCAAGTCGTTTTCATGGTGGATCTAGTCACAGCATGGTTACAGGGTAACTGGCAGCCAAAGATTTAGTCATAGGGGTCCACACAATTCAAACCATGACTAGTGGAAGTCTTCTATAGCACGTTGGGACCAAATTGGTGGATCTTGAAGAAGTCAGGAGGGAGAAATGGTAGGTTCAAGGCCATTTTAGCAACTTATGGTCCATTTGAGGGTCATTTTGGGGGTTTTTGACCCTAATTGTGGTTTAACCATGGATTAGTGGGGCTAAATCCTGGATTGCTTTTTGGAACAAGATTCTTTCCTCTTTCTCAAGCTTTCTTCTTCAAGCTGCCGTGGAGGAAATTACTCATCTCTCTCTCCCATTGTTTCTATCATCTATGCAACCTATATAGGATCAAAGCATCCTAAGCTTGAGATCAAACAACTATGTGCCTTGATTTGGTGAAGTATGCATCATGTTGTGGAAGAAGTAAGCTAGAAACATTTTGCACCATTTTTACAGCACTTGAAACTACAATGTGATCAAAACATGTAGAGATTGGAGGCTACAAGCTCTTCTACAAGGTCACTTGGATTTTGGATCACAAAGGTGATGTACAAGGCATCAGTGGCATTCTTCTTCCTTTTCTCTTCAAGATTGAAGCTCTTTTCAAACCCTAGCCATGGCTAAAAATGGACATCATGAAGAATCCTTCAATTTCTTGAAGATTTGGCCTCTTCTTGACTTCTTCTAGCTTCTTAATAGCAAGGGTAAGCATCTATATCAAGCATTGGACTCTAACATTGAAGATTTCTTGCAAGATTGCAGCATCTTCTTCTCTTGATTTGGGGCAAAACAGGATAGCCACTTGATTCTTCAAAATTTTTGGTCTTTGAAGGTTGGAATCATGGGGCTTTTGGTTCTTGATGCCTCCTAAGGCTTCTATGCATTGGATTTTGTCAAAGGCTGAGAATCATAGTTGAATCCTACAACATGAATACTCACCTCATGTCAAGGTGGGAGTATGCACCCTCTTAGTTGGTGGGAGGAAGGAACCTCAAAGCATGTATTGCTTGAAAATGGCAAAAAAAGATCCTTCACATGTTACACCTCCACCTTTCATACTTAACCCTAGCCTATCCTAGACTAAGGTAACTTATGCTTTATTATAGAAGAGCAGTGTAAAGATTGAAGAGGTGAATGTAGTTAGCCATGAGAGCGATAGTGGGAATGATGTCCTCTTGGTCTCTTCTTATTTCAGTGCACATGCCCTGATTGCAAATACAAATGATGACATGCGCACTTGGACTTTAGATTCAGGTGTCTCTTTTCATGTCACCCCTCATCACAAGTGGTTTTTTTACCACACTGGGGGTAGACATGGAGTTGTCCATCTTGGGGACAACTATGCATGTGAATTGCAGGTATTGGTAGTGTGCAGCTGTAGTTTCAGCATGGATCTGTCTACACTCTTCAGCATGTCAAACATGTACCTTAGCTCAAGAAGAGCTTGATTAGTATTGGCTAGCTAGATGATGATGGTTTTCATACCACCTTTGGTGATGGGAAATGGAAGATCTGTAAGGGATCTAGGGTTATTGCCAGAGGTTGCAAGAGTGATACTTTGTATCCACTTCATGTATCTAGTGTGCGTGACCATGTTGTCACCGTGACCGAGCAACCAAGTGTTTTCTTGTGGCATGGCCAGTTGGGACACATGAGTCAGACATGAATGAAAGTACTCTCGTTTTGGTTACTTGCCTTGTCTTCGTTATGCTGATTTTGAGCACTGTGATCATTATGTTTATGGGAAGCATGCATAGACATCTCATAAATGGTCTCTTTCATTAAAATCTTTGCCTCTAGAGTTACTACATTCTGATGATTGTCAGATGCTAGGGTTATCTCTAGGGGAAAAGAAATACTTTGTCACATTTATCGATGATGCTACTTGAAAGGTATGGGTTTATCCTATTTGTAGCAAGGACAAAGTGCTTGACAAGTTTCAGAAATTCCTAGCATTGATTGAGAACCAGAGTGATAAGACACTTAAGTGTCTTCACTCTAACAATGGTGGGGAGTATGTGTCCAAAGCCTTTCAGGCATTTTGTGATAGCAACAAGGGGATAAAGAGGAAGCTCACTACCCCTCATAAGCCACCCCAAAATGGAGTTGCAGAAGAGTACATGAATCAGACCATACATGGTAAGGTCCGTACAATACTGTCTCATGTTGTATTATCCCATGGCTTTTGGGCAAAGGCTGTTATGACAGTTGTTCTTCTGATTAAGAGGTCACTGAACAGGTCTTTGGGGGGGAGAGCCCTCAGGAAGAGTGGTCAAGCAAGCCACCTTCTTATGCTCATTTGCGAGTGTTTGACTGCGAGGCTTTTGTGCACATATGGAAAGAAGAACGCAACAAACTGGAACCAAAGTCCTATAAATGCATATTCTTAGGATACGATGACAAGGGTGAGATGGGGTATAGACTTTGGGATTCTGAGAAAAGAAAGATAGTACGCAACAATGACGTCAACTTCCATGAAGATCGCATGCATAAGCGACCCGAGAAGACTGAGGAAGTCAGGAGGGTTGTTTTTTGGAAAGATATACCTTTTAGATAGCCGTTTGTGCCTAGTGGACATCAACGTATACCTACTATAAATAACCTTAAAAATGCAGGGAATGGTGTTGGAAATGACTAGCAATGTATTGTCCAGGATGATCCACAATTGCAGTAAGAAAATATGCAGTTAGGATAGCCAGCAAGGACAACATGTTGGAATTTCAGGACAACATTGCCGAGGATGATCCACAATTGCAGTAAGAAAATATGCAATTAGGATAGCCAGCAACAACATGCTGAAATTTCAGGACAACAAGCTGAAAATGTAGGTTTGCAAGTTCCATAGATTGCAAATGCTGAGCCTTCACTCTATAGGTTGACTCGACCATTGAGGCCACTTGACATGTTTGTTCCTGGTGCATAGTATGCTGCAAATTATGTCATGGTTACTGACTATGGTGAGTTGTCATGCTTCAAGAAAGTAATGACTAGACCAGATAAGAAGAAGTGGTTCAAGGCCATGCTGTTGGAAATGAAATCACTTGATAAGAATGGTCCTTAGGACTTGGTGCAACTACCTAAAGGGCAGAAAAATCTTCCATGTAAGTGGGTTTACAAGATGAAGGTCACTTTTGGCTCTTCACTAATGTATAAAAGCACGGTTGGTTGAAAAGGGGTACAAGCAGGAACATGCAATTGCCTTTGTGACAAGATCTTCTCTCCCATAGTCAAGATGACTACTCTAAGAACCATTTTGGGATTGGTTGGAGCTAAAGATATGGAGCTCATACAGATGGATATAAAGACTGCATTCTTACATGGTGATGTGCATGAGGACATATATATGCAGCAACGTGAGGGTTTTGTTGTGCTAAAGGGAAAGAGAAGATGGTCTGTAAATTGAAATGGAGTTTGTATGGGCTGAAACAGGCACCGCAGGAATGTTATCATAAGTTAAATACTTCATGCAACCTCAGGGCTATTAGAGAAGTCAAGTTGATTATTGCTTGTACACCAAGAAGGCAGCAAATGGTAGTCTGATTATCTTGGTTCTATATGTAGATGACATGTTGATTGCTGGCAGGGATACTCATGCTTTGGATTCATTGAAGAAAAATCAATATGGCAGCTTTGCCATGAAGGATCTTGGTGATGCAAATCACATTCTTGGGATGCAAATATTCAAAGATAGGTCAAAGGGGTTGCTCTATCTATCTCAGCAAGAATATGTCTCCAAGATATTGCAGTGTTTCAATATGGAGGGGGGGAAAGCAATTAGAGTTCCATTGTCTCCATATGTGAAACTGAGTGCAAAGGACAACCCTACATCTGATGATGAGAATGCTAAAATGGACAAGGTTCTGTATGCTTCAGCTATTGGTAGTTTGATGTATGCCATGGTTGTTACACGTCCTGACATTGCCTTTGTAGTGGGAGTAGTTCGCAAGTACATGGCAAACCCTAGCAAGAAGAATTGGAAAGTAGTGAAAGGTATTATGAGATACTTCAAGGGCATAAGGGATTTGTGCATATGCTTTGGTAAGCAGAAGGCATTTGTCATTGGCTTTACGGATGCAGACTATGTTGGACATGCGGACTGCAGGAAGTCCACTTCAAGGTATGCATTTTCCTTCACATGAGGATTTGTTTCTTGGATATCCAGGCTACAGAAGTGTGTTGCACTGTCTACTACCGAGGCAGAGTAGGTGGCTACCACTGAGGCATGCAAAGAGTCCTTATGGTTGTCACATTTGGTTGTTGAGCCGCAGTGGTGTCACAATTAGTGAAGAACACAAAGGAAATCTAAGAGATCACATCACAAAGGAAATAAAATTTGTGAAGAACACAAGTAGCAATGGAAATCTAAGAGATAGATGAAACCTAATTGTAGAATATATTACTTACAATCAGTTGAAGCTCAATCTTTGTACAACATATACATCTGCATATAAACTATAGATGTGAGGCAATGGCTAAGAGAAAACTATATTTAATTTGGTTCATAAGATTCAATGTTTTCCATACATAAGATCAAGCATCAAACAATAGATATAAGGCTAAATAACAAGCTTGAACTTGTGCTCGAATAGTCTGTACCAAATCAACCCACAAAAATTGATAAATTCCCATTCTAAAGCTTTCAAAAGACCTTCTTATAGTCCAAAAAATCATTGTTTTAATTTGCTATGACAACGAAACAAGAATACATCAAAACAATCCACCAAAATCCTCGATTTGAGATAGCCACGAGTAATCAAGCATAGATTTGAGGAAGAGTACTCCTAAAAGCTTTACACTAAATCTCTATTCAAAACAACCCATAATAGAGAGAAACCACATAGATAAGACCTCCAAAATGCATCTAGAGTTTCTTCCTCCCCTCTTGCATCATATATGCCCTATTTTCTTGCCTTTCTATATTATTCACAAGCACTCTAGTGGTATGCTTTTTTCCTTGTATGTAGTCCTCGTAGATTGACCTACGTACCAACAACAAGTGCAATTTATGCTAAATATGCTACCCTCCTTTCTCTTGCAATCCCACCAAAAATATCTCACCAATCTCTTGTGAAAAGTGCCCTTAACATTCTAGAATAAGTCTTCACAATATTGGGGTAAATAGGGTAGGATGCCAAACTTAGAGAGAACTTTGTGTCTTTGAACGTACATGACAGTACTTTTACATATCTCCAGTTATGTCTTCGTTTCACACTTAGCTCCTTTTGTGAAGGCGAACAAATAATATCTCCCATAGGCATACCCATTGAATTATCCTAATGCTCTCCCCACGTACACATGGCATGCAGGAGGAACTGAACCCACAATGATCCCTTGATAGGAAAATTTATAGTGTAAATTCCAAAGTGCACAAAAGATGGAAAGTGAATTATAGTGTAATTATGTTAGCACATGCAAGGCTAAGTACAAGCTTAAGGAAATTTGAAGTCACATCGTGAATTGTTTGAATTTGGAGTATGCGAATAGGAACCATGCATCTGCAGAATGTAGAGCCATGGGCAAGTTGTTTAGTAGAGGACGCTCCACTTTGGGCACTTTTGGGCTTGCACCTCCCCATTCAACCTTTCCACACATTGGATCTTCAATCATCAGCCACGTAGAACCTGCGACACACCTTCATCTTTGGCAGTAGGCGCCCACTGTGGAACAATAGAGACTGATATGATGGGAGAAAAGACCAATAAGTGCATAAGAGATAAGGAGTAGACAAATCAGGTTTATAATAAGAGTTAAGAGGAGAAAGAGAAGAATAAGGTGGGCTGGAGGCCAGATGTCTATAGCGGGGAATCCTTCACCTCTGGAATGGCCGACAGTCCGGAGTCTGTAGTTGTCTACACCTGGTCCGCTCCGGACTTGCCAATCAGTCAG
This sequence comes from Lygodium microphyllum, assembly GCF_053477565.2. Classification (NCBI taxonomy): domain Eukaryota; kingdom Viridiplantae; phylum Streptophyta; class Polypodiopsida; order Schizaeales; family Lygodiaceae; genus Lygodium; species Lygodium microphyllum. The sequence goes on from NC_141152.1 coordinate 77,163,745, forward strand.
CATCATCAGGATCATCTAGTCCGGAGTAAGTAGAGATGAGATGCGGGGAGTATGGAGTTGGAAGGGGAAAGAAGAGCTAGTCATGCGCAACAAGGATCCAGCTAAGAGTTGAACATGCACCACCACCCATCCGTCCAAGGGGCTCGACAACCGTTTCAACAGCATTCTGCAAGCTTAGCACCCTTCTACAGAGCCCTGCCAACTCTGCTTTCAAAGTTCACTGGGGCCTGGTACGTTCACAAGACCACTAGAGACCTCCAGGGTGTCCATCAGCCGCCGATACGGAGCAAGCTCCCAAGATAGCACATGTGGATGTCGTGACATGAGGCGCGTTACAAGACGCCAAACCTTGAGGCTATCCCGCATGCCATGTGGGCAGATGCCGCTGTACTACCACTGCGCCATCGCCATCATCGGGTGACACACCGATCATGAGCACTTCCCACCATGGGATCGACAGGAATGAGTGATAATGAGTTGCCGTGAAATCTGCCACATGCAGTCCATGTAGGAGCCACACAAACCGCAGACACCACCAGCCGAGAATACATGATGCCATCCGCCATGTCTAAAGGGGGTTCGTGTTGGGACGTGTTCGCCTGTGTTTGGAGGAGTTTCACCCTCCAAAGAGATGCAGAATGCAGAGGCGCGAGAGAAAGAGACACGAAGAAGATGAATAGAAGACGAGACGATTGATTATCGTTCCATTGATTAATCCATACATATATAAGCTTCTTCATGACTTTTTGCATCACCACAATGATGACCCTTCTCATCCCCTCCTAACTCATTGAATTTATTCTAATGCTCCCCCCTATACAGCACACTTAAAATCTTTATGAAGGTAGTCTTTTTCGATCTTTTCCATCACTATAGTTGTAACAACATGATAACACAACCATTTTTTCTCGCATATCCATCATCTTAGATCATATGCTTCAGTGGTACCTTTGATATCTATACTATTAGTTAATGAGAGGTGGGGGGCGGGTGCCATGCGTCTAGCACCCGCCCCCGCCCGCAAAAATCGCGCCCGCCCCGGCGCAAAGCGCCAAGGCGAGTCTAGGCGCGGAGCGCCTAGTAATTCTTAATAAGAAGTTAATCCACTCGTGATTTTAATGTAGCGGGATTCCATGGAGCATCCTAGATTCCCATAACTCGATCAACATCATGTAGCAACACAACTTGATGATCTAGGTTGTTTTCCAAAATCATGCTATGAGAGGGAGAATCAATAACTACTTTTGTGTCTTCATAGCCCTAGAATAGAGGACAAAGGATTATGGCCCATGCTCTAGTGCTACATTAATCATGATTATTGGCATTGTCTACGTCACACATTAATGCCTAAATAAATAAATAAATAGAGAGAGAGAGAGGGTGGAGGTACTCTTAACAACCACTTCACCTCTACTGAGGACCTAAATACAAATATAAGTTGTTTATGCCCATGGGCATTTCTGACAACTTTCATTATTACTAAGATAAATTGACATGAACTTTTGTAATATGGATAGGCAAAACATAGAAAATGCTAACAATCAAACACTTCTTATGATAGGATGCTTATCACACACAACATTGAAAGAAAGCTATTCAATACAAAACAATATTACATGTTATAAGATGCATTAATTACCTACATATCATACTCTATATTTGAGGAGGTTGCATGCACATGCAAGACATCTAACTTTGGGCTTACATCAAATATGTAGCATGTCTTTCATTATATTTTTCTTTCATGTTAAAGTATGTAGAAACAAATATTTCTTTAAGATTTGATTTATGAAGTTATGTTCTATACTTTAATGTAAGTGCATTACATTAAAGGTAGAAATTATAAATTTCTAAATATGAAAATAAGATTTAAAGAGTAATTAAATTTGTATGAAGAGTTGAGGATTGAGATCAAACTATAAAATCATTCACATAAAAAAGATGAACATCAAAAGGATCAAAGGTAAAACGAAAGTAGTAGCTAGAATTCTAAGTGGCAAACTTAGGTGTGGATAAACTTCTCAATGGTAGGCAAGCCTAAGTGGAAGTGACTTCTAAGTGGTAGGAAAACCTAAGTGGGGTAAACTTGCTTATTAATAGGCAACCTTAAGGGTAGAGGCCTAGGGTGGGCAACCTTGAATGGGTAAGCTCAGAGAGATATAGACTATGACTTTTAGGATTTATCTCTTTTTAAAATACTTTCCATTCTTTGATGAAAACAACCCAGCATGAAAACTTGAATAGAATGACAATTTAGAGAGTACTCTTCATTATTTGATTAAAAACAAACCAATCTCTTTCTTTCTTCTCTCTTACCCCCATTTGAGTAGATAGTCCATGCAAGTGTACTTTTGCCTCTCTTCCTTGCAATTGTGAGGTATGGTGCCTCCTATAAATTCCTAGCTAATATGTTGCAAATATATTTGATGGGATAGCCCTTTGGTCATGGCCTACAACATTATCAATACTAGGCTATTTTAAAGCATCCCATTGGTCGCAGCCTATTGCACGATTGATAATAGATTTTTTAAAAGCATTCTATAGGTCATGGCCTATAACACGATTGATAGTAGGCTATTTTAAAGTAGATCAATACTCATAATAGTAGTAGTAGGTTGCTTAGAATATTTCCAACCATCATGAATGCTTTTGGATTAGTTGAAAGTAGTTAAATATCACTAGTATTAATTATTTTACTAGTCTTGGCATGTTCCCAAAAATTCTCCATAGTCATGAGCTATTGAAATGATCATGGATAGAAATAATGCTTTTCAATTAGTATAATTACGATAAGATATTCGTGCATATTTTGGCATAAGTGAGGTGCTCATTAAAAATTATGGAAGTATAGGTTCTAAGTGTAGATTACCTCTCAAGTTACTATTGATGGAAAGCTCTCAATATTCCACTCGTGGACTTCATTCATCTATGCAAAATAGAAGATGATTAGGCTAAAACAAGCTATGAGCAAGCTATGTACCCCTATCCCAATGCATGGCCTAATAGCTTGAATACACAAAATTGCCAATAGTTGGCATTTTACAAGTAAACATAAGTATAAAGTCCAAAAAGGAAAGGTCCACACAATGGTTTCTTATAAACTACAAGTTAGATTTTAATGGAGCAGAAGGTGTTGGGCAGATTGTGCTTAACTTGAGAATTATTGACTCGCTTGGGTTTGTAGGGTTGGTGCTTACATCACTCTTTTCTGGGGTATTATGAGAATTTTCCTTGATGGAGTTGATGAGTTTAGTCATGACTGGAAAATGCGATTCTTGTGGTTTCACATCTTGATGGGAAGTCGTAATTACTGAGTCAATGGGTTTGGAATGGGTAGCAGCAGAGGGCAACTAGAGTCTTAGATCCTGGGTTCATTCAGAAGAATTTTTGGGGTTGAGGGGGCGCTTGTGTGTTCCTGGCTCCTTGCAGATGTGTCTTTAAGGACAATGATTCGCCTTCTTTGCTAAGGGTTTCTTTTAGAAAGTATGGATTTTGGGCCTAGACATGTGGGAGGATATTTAATTCTAGCCCCATTCTAGCCATGTGAGGAAAAGTCATGGGCAAGTTGATTTGCATTCATTCTTCGATGAAGGAGCAGGTTGCACTAGGGCAAAGTTAGGAGATAGAATAGGTTTTGTGTCACGCATCCATGGATTAAACCACTTAAAGAAGTCAGGGTTGTATTGAAATGACGCATAGCTTTATCGGATATTGGGTAAGGCAAAATATGTATGCAGTGGTATCAAGCGCCATGCTTCCTACTCCTAGTATGCTAGCCACATGTAGGTCTTTTTCTACAAGGAGTTTATCATACAAGGGGTATTTTTGGATGGTGTTGAAAGCTCAACATCATGGATAGTTGATAACACTCATAGTGAGGTAGGAGCAACATATGTGGAGTCATGTAGGGAGGTCCAAAGAGCTTTCCTTTGTTGGGTTATTGTTATTAATCAATGGCCAATTTTAGTTGTCAGATTGCGGTTAGAATACTATCTGTGCTCAAAGTTACCTTGTCCATTTTCTTTTCGTTCTAATGCTTCTAGTTTTTCCTTGCTCATCTCACGGAGGGCAGTATAGAAAGGCAATATAGAAAGAAGGAATTAAACACAACTCTCTGGCTATGGCTTTTGGCACACCTTTCATGATTTTCTCGGCAATGGTTGTGTAGTGGGAGCAAATGTGTTGTTGCTCATCCCATGTCAATGGATTTTCTAAGAGCTATTTGTACTTGTCTATTGATTTTCCAATATCGATGTAAATGTATGCTTGTGTGAGGGATGTTAGCTTTGCATTGAGCCAGATTAAACACTTCATTGTTGGCTCATTGATTTGTTGTGCTATCTCATCAACCATCTCCTCAAGTGTGTTTTTCTTATGCTTAGGCTTGAGGTGCATGGGGGGCTCTAGAGGTGATGAAGATATTTCTGGAAACATGACTTCTGTGAGTGGGCTAATAAGGGCTTGCTCCTTGGTGGATGTCGGCTTTATCATGGCCAAAGGCCGTGGCTATTTAGATTCCTATTGGAAAATAGTAGTAATCAAAAGGCCCACATCTTAAATTATTTTATTTTTAAGTGCCCATTTTTGGGTCCAAAATTTTTCTAGTGTAAGATTTCCTTTCTGAGATCCTCTCTATTAGGGAGCACATAAAACATAGTTGGAAAGCTTTCAGTTTGTAAAGCCATTAAGATTTTGCATTTTTCTAGAAGAAAGTATCGTGATCCTCCATAAGGAGTGACTTAACATTTGTAGGCTTGAGGATATTATAATCAATATAATCAATTCCTTTGTTAATGAGAGATTTAATGATGTGCTCTCTTTTCACAATTAATTTGAACATAAGGTAGGTAGGTAGGATTATCTCATCATCTTTGGGGTCAATGGTGACAGCCTTTGTCATGCGAGTAGAGATCTTAGGGTCAATAGACATATGGAAATTGCTAATGGATACTACGTGTTCAGACATTCGTGACACATGGAGGTGAATCCAATGCATTGTGGGTTCTTAGCATCGGTTTGTTGATTTAGGTAGTAGCAAGCCACATGGCCTAAATGATGGCATTTCCAACAAGTTCTAGGCTTGCAAGGTTGTGTGGTAGGTGATATATGGGGTGGGTCATGAGATGACTGTAAGGTGGTTGGATTTTGTTTGGGTTGGGCACATATGCTTGCATTTTATCTTGGAGTTGGTTTGTCGTGTTGTGGAGTTGAAGAAGAAGTTTGGTGTTTCTAAGCATGTATTCTCTTTTCAAGTTTCGATCCATGGAAAGGTGAAGGTTTATTTGATTTAGATTGAGTGCATTGATGGTTACTCTTATGGCAATGGAAGGGCACTCAGCGTTATGACTTTCTAGGATGTCCGCTTTGTCGTTCAGCCTTGTAGCTCTTGAGATCATTATGGAGGATTTTAATATCAAAGTGGATTGAGAAGGATCTAGTGTATTCCTGAAGTAGTTCAAGAGTTTTTGTTAGCACTAGGGTTTCAAGTGTGTGATAAAGGCAAAGAGTTGGATAGAAGAAGAAAGTTATAAGTCCTAGGTCCATTCTCGATGTTTAAGCACTCTTGGATTTATGCTTCGTTCCCTTTCATGTGTCCCTAGACTTTGTGCTCCGGTTGATTCTAATTAGTATGTGTACATGCAACTATTGTGGGTCCTAGTGCTCATGTGTGCTAGGTGTTTTATGATGATGCTTGCACCTACTCTATTCACACTCAATCCGATGTGCGTGCGTGATTGTATGTCTTACGATGCAAGTTATTTATGGTTACTTTTAATGTGTGATGGACGGATGATGGTGTATGCTCTAGGTGTATGCATACGTGCACTTACATGTGTGTACCCTGGATGCAATGCAAGCTATGTATGCCTACGTGCAAATGTACATATCCTATGTGTACTAATGTGGAATGTGTTTAAGTATGTGTGTGGCGAGGGATCAAGGCACTTAAGCACAAAGTGTTTCTAACTGGTTGTCTAGTAAAATAATGCACTATATATACAATTGGCTTGCAAGTGCACTTTATGCGTGTGAATGGGCTCTACGTGAGAAGAGGTGTGTGAGTGCGTTGAACACACTGAAATGAGCTAATGTGCTATGAGTGTGGTAGAGTGGGTACACTAGCTATAATGTGCATGACTAGAGGTTTAGGTGCATGCATGACAATGGTGTAATGCATGGGTGTGTGTAGGGTGGAGTGTACGTATGTGCAGGCACAATGCACAATGGATTGCTTATGTGCGTGTAAATGGATGCTTGATGTGTACTATGTGTGCCTAAGGAGTCATGAGTGTATGCACACATGTGAATGGGTGCATATGGGGGAGTGGTTGCACACGTGTCGACAGAGGCATTGGTGTATAGGCAAATACATACAATGTGATGTACCATGTGGGAAATGATGTGTTACATATATGACAGTGTGAATGTGCTCTAAAATTCTACACACATGGATACATAGTGGTACGTGAATGGAGGCGCATGAGGATATGGATGCACATGTGTATCTATGGATACACACGGCGGGTAGATTCACACTTGTGTGTGGATGGATGCACACATAGATGTAGTAGGGCAAACCAACAAACATGGGTGCCTATACTGTGGGTGTGATGCACATTATGGATGTACGGATGCACATGTGGATACACGATGCATAGAAGCGTTATGTGTGAGATTGGATTCACATGGATGCATTGTGTGCGAGGTGGATGTACTATATGGGTTGGAGGATATACTAGGTTGCCCTATGCAAGTGGATGCACATGGATGCACTATGTGCGGTTGGATGCACATGGATGCACTAGAATGTAATGTAAACTATGGATGCATAGATGCATATGGGTGCATGTGGATGCACTATGTGAGGTGATGACGGATGCACCTAGTTGTGTGGATGCACATGGTTGAATATAAATGCACACATGTCCAGTCGGATGCACATGTGGATGCAGATTGATGCATGAGTATACACGGGTGCATTGTGTACGGTTGGATGCACATGAGGTCTAAATGTAGATGGATGCACTGAGATATGCGGATGCACGAGGGTCCTAAATCGCACAAGGGGATGCATTATAAGGGTGGAAGTAAAAGTGGATGCACGTGTCGATGGACACACTACAATGTACGAGTGTACCTTATGGCAATGGATGTAGTGTGTGTCTCTAAGGGCATTCTAATGCACAATGCATGTGCATGTCACTTACCTCTCTCTTCCCTCCCTTGAATCTCCCCTTTGATGGGCCAATACGAGGATATGTCTAGAGGAAAGTGCACTCACATATGACACGTGCAGTGTGTGTGCATGTCAAATGGACTAGGTGGTGTGTGTGTGTTTTGATTCTTGTGCCTACATGTGCATGTGTATAGGTGTTAGTGTGACGTGTTGTGAGTGGGGTGTCAGCATGCATATGGCATGTATCTATGTTAGGCTAATTATGCCTATGGGGTAGTACACATGTGCTTCACGTACCTCTTTATTCCCCCCTCCCTCCCCTTGACTCACCCCATGTGCACAAGGTAGTGCTAGGGGTGAGTCGAAAGCAAAGCGGCCATAGGAGCCCCATGTGTGGCATGCATATGTGATGCATTATGCGTAGTGTCACTAGTGTGTTTAATGTGTGTGTATGCATGGGCGTTCAATGCATGTGTATGTGTATATGTTAAATGTTTAGTGTGCTTGTGTATTAAGTGTGTGGGTGTGCATGATTGTTAGTTGGATATGAGTGTATGTTGTTGAAGTGTGTGCAATATGTGGTGTGTATGTGTGCGTGTGTGGTTTGTGTGGGATTTTAAAGTATTGTGGATGTGTGTGTGTTTCTTGTGTAGTGGGTATATGTGTTTATTGTGTGGTGGAGGTGAGGTTCATGTGCGTTGTGAATGAGGTGTGTTTGATGTGTGTGGCTTATGTGGGTTGTGCATATGTTTTGTGTGTTGGGGTGTATGCGTGTGTGGTGTTTATTCATGTGGGTGTGTTAATGGTGCGCATGTGTGTGTGTAGTGAGGGGGTGAGTTGCGTGTGTTATGTGTGTAAGGGGTATAAACATGTTCTACTAGTTGAGGCCGATGGTGGCTGCATTATCTAGCGGAGGTTCGGGAGTGTGGAGACGGTGGTGGTGCTGCAGTTGTGCGGTGGATGCAGTGGGGCGGCGGATCAGGCCATGGGACGGGAGGGGGTGGGCTCGTGTGGTGAGGAGAGGAGATGTGCTAGGAGAGGAGGTAGTGGAGCGAGGGGGTGCAGGCTGAAGTGTAGGGGCGAGCATCACCACTAGAGCCCTGGCGAGGGTGTGGTAGGTTTGGAGGAGGAGGTCCAAGGGTGGGCCAGGACGATGGCCATGGGGGCGAAAAGCAGAGGCGAGCCAGTGCGATCGGCGGAAAGCCCAAGAAAGGCAGGCAGGCGAGGAGGCATCGAGATGGCTATGACAAGCTATGCAAGATACCGCTGTGGCCACGGGAGACGGATAGGTGGTTAGCTGGCTGCTGACTGGGACATGGTGGCTGCTAGGTCGCAGCCGACGGGCAACGCAAGTGGCGAATTCGGGGCCTTGATGGATGCGCAGAGCGAGCGGTGGTGGCAGGCTGAGGGAGGGGACGAGACGTGTGGTGGGGAGGATGCAGAGCTGGCGTGTCGGCTGGCGTTACCCTGCACCCTGCAAGGCAGGGTAAAGTAAAAAACTCCTTTTTGTTTCTTTTCTTTGCGCGGGGGGGACAATGTTATCCCCTCTTTCTTCCTCCTTTCGCTTCTTTTCCTTTTTCTTCTCCTCCTTTCTCTTCTTTTTCCTTTTCTCCTCTTTCTCTTCTTTTTTTCCTTCTCTTCTTCTTCTTCCTTGCCATTCTTCTCTCCTTCTTCTTCTTCTCTTTCTTCTTCAACTTCTTTTTCTTTTTCTTAATATATATTTTTTCTTTTTTCTTCTTTTTTCTTCTTCACTAAATGCAAATGACACCTAGAATTAATGAACTTGCATTTTTTTCTTCTCCTCCTCACAAAATGTGAACAATACTTAGAGTCAATGCAACCATGTCTTCCTCTTCTAGCAAAATAAGAACGCCAATTAGAGTTAGTGCATTTCAATCATGAAAAGGCAACCTCAACCATGGGAAAAATCATAAACTACCCCAATTGATATAAGATATTATTTATTTATTTGAATTTATAAATAAACAAAACAAAACAAAAGGAATGAAAATAGATGATCCTTACTAATGAAAAATTGCAATCTTTGTACCAAATTGAATAAAGTTGTCTCCCTTCATTACGAATACAAAACCCTAACTAAGTGTTTTCATTTTGGAGTTGGCACTTTCACACCACTCTTATTCCTGCATGTGCAACATATAAATGACTTTGTGGTTGATGTGTCCTTGGTCTTGACAATGGACCAAAATATTGTGCTATTCAAGCTCAATGTAGTAGTTGGACATTGGACACATGCTTATTCCTCTAAGAGCTTCGACATACGAGAATTAGTGACCATCTTTCACATAGTCTCTGGCACACTAATGCAAGCATTCGTTTGTAGTAAGCAGTAGGGCCTTCCTTCAATCCCATGAAGGATGCACTCTGTACACTCCACGATTCCAAGTGAGTACTCCTTCAACTCTCAACCCTCTACAACCTCCATATGCAAAAGAGAAGCATGTGCATGGCAAGAGAGAGTACTTGGAGAGAATATAAGTAGAGATTCACCCTCTCGATCTCTCGCTCTCACTCTCTCACTTTGTTGCTCTCAATCTCTCACTCTCACCTTCACACTCTCTCTCACAATGAAAGTGGGAAGAAAAGCGTACAAAGTTTGCATACACATGAATAGTTTGTTCTATTCATTCTCATCTTTTTTTACATGATTTTTAGGATTGAGGAAAGTTTCCAATCCCTCTCTTGGATATCTAGCCCACTTTAGGGCCTCAAGACCAGTCATCTCTTATTATATGCTTTTCCTATGGTGAGAATGAACTAGAACCTTTGGGATTTTTTCACAAGAGTCTATGTTATCATTACAAGTTGCACAATATCATGCCTCGCTTGCGGAATTACATAATAAATCAATACAAGTGTTGTAATCTTTTAGCAATTCAATGATGCAATTGCTTCATGCACATTGAGTTGTGCCAAATAATTCAAAGACTATTTTTGAAAATTTAGGTCCCTTTCTTGTGCTTGCTTGCACATGTTGAGATGGCAAGCTCAATAATGCAAAGATTGACAATGAACCACCTAGCTAGATGGGTCTACATCTACACTTAGCTTAGCAGTGGTCATTATGATCCTCACACATAGCTACTGGCACTATAAGATACATGCCACATATCCACATTCAAAGTGACACAAATATTCATAAAAGGAATTGTCTCGTCTTGCTAAAGGCGTCAGTTTAGACATCTCTACAAAATTATCGCAAATAGCGATACAAATAGCAATGCTTTGCAATACAAATAGCGATTGATATAGCGACACATGTAGTAAATCAGCAATGACAGATAAAAAAATTTATTCTACCACCCACAGCACCATGTGCTGCACAATATTTCGCAAAGCAATTACATATTGGATACACAATTGTCATCAAGACGGGTGCAAAAACTACTTAAAATTACAAGATTGATAACTCATAAAGTAAGTATAAGGCTAGTGATGACAACTCATAAAATTACATGAAACCATAGAGAGGAGAGCCAAAACAAATATGAAAGTCTATTTGTAAATATCGCAAAGTGCGATTTTATACAAAGGATAATAAGTATATCTAAGGAGGAGTGCTACATGGAAGAGGCCTATATATTAGATGGCGAGGATCTGTAACCATAAAAAGAGGGGTCCACTTCATTCTCGAAAAATTATTGGCCTATTATCTCTTCGTCTACATGATACGTGTGTATGTCTCCCTTGCATGCTACAAGCCCTCTTCGCCCTCCACCCTTTGCAACATTGACCCCTCCACTTGCATACACTCCTCATCTACACTGGGGACATTGCTTTCATCATACACTCATGTACTTTGAGGTGTTGATGGCACAACATACCACCATCGAGGTTGTCAGGGATTTGGATAGAAGATTACTTGTTCAATATTATATATAAGAATGAATCAACATTTGTGATTATTTCATATTGTGAAAAAATTAAAAAAATAGGTCATGCACCTGCTCACAATGCTTCAACAAGACAAATGTGTCACGTAGATTCATCCATCTTTTCTTGCAATCTATTTTCAAAAATCCACATTGCCCCGGCTCATTAAATACCACTTTAGAGCACTATACATCGAATATGATCATGGAGAAGCTTTGGTAATCCATTGAGATAACATTTTGCAAGTTCCAAAAATACTCCATCTCATCTACTATAGCATTCGGATCTGTGGCCCATTGTTACTTCTCTTGCTCGAACTTTGCCATGACACCACAATCCATTGTGGAGTGCATTTATCAATATGCTCAACATGAAAATATCGCCCCCATGACTATGCCACAATGCAAATTTTCATAGTTATGCGAGTGTATACCAAGATGGTTAGATTAGTTGCTGCACATAAAATCTAGATATGACAGTAAATAAAGCATGCAGTAACCTTTCGACTACATGCCCTCGAGAATTCCCACTCCTCGGTAGAGACCTCTACCCCTTCGTGAGAAGCTGCAATCAAAGCTTCATGCAACCACTGCACATACATAAATCATGACATCTCCTCCATGCCCTCGGGATATTGAACCGGTCGGTGTGGGGTGTATTGCATTGAAATTCTAACACTCCCTCGCGTTCTTTTCTGGCTTACTTATACCTAGTGAGCCACTTCTCCATGGATGCATGATGCAACATACAAAAATGATTCACTTTCTCCTCCATGGCAACATCTATACTTTTTTCTATCCCATTTTTAACTACCACATCTCTGGTTAGTCTTTCATTGTCCTTAGCGACCATAGCATATTATTGTCTAAATCCCCCATCATTAGTAGCCACTCCGAAATATGCACTAATACCTCCAACACTAGTCAGCCTTCGACCATGCTATCTTTTGGTTGAGCTAGTTGTCACATAAAGTCCTTCTTTAGGGTTTTCATGAAGTACTCTAAGAAGAACATCCATATCGCATATGGACAGGTCCTGTAGTCTTCACTTCCTCTACAAGATGTACCAAGAGGTGAGTTTGTATTGTGAGCATGCTCGTGGGGGCAGGTACTTTTGAAAGAGACAAAGCGTTTCCATCGCTCCACGTCTTTGCGGATTCAATAGAGGATGTCTTGATCTCCTTCTGTGAGATCCATTGCACTAAATTCGCCAACCTATAAATCATCAAGCGTATTTTTGGAGTGAGACACCCTGCAATCACAATCGATAGAATAAATTGTTAGAAATGGAAAAGCATTACGAACATCGAGTACACACTGAAAAATAGCAAAATGTTGAGGTTACTTGCTATCAAGGTTAGGACAAACATGGCATATCTTATGACAATCATGGGATTTGAGCTAGATAGTTGGTCGTCTTTAGAAAAAGTAGACTTGAGGGAATGTGTCATACCTATCGGGGTGTGGAGAAACCTGATAATTTGCTTCACAATGCACTTTTTTTTAGTGGACAGGGCCCAAGGAGTGTGAGGTAGCTGCAAGCAATCATTCAAGGCTCTCGATTGTGGCCAAAGCACCTCCATCTAGCCTATCTCTTTCAAATCCATTTGTGCCTCTATAGTATCTCTCCTTCTTGTGATATGGTCCTATAATAAGCTATCCACCACATTCTTGAAAATATACATGGGATCCAACAAATGGTTGATCTGTAAGTGGGTCCAATATGACAACTTGTAGAAAACTGAGATCCGTTGCATTCCGCTTGGATGTGGCTCATCATGAACCGTTTTCAACTCATATCAGATTTGGGCATTCATTCGTGCTGGAGGTCGTCCAAGAAAACCTTTCCTTAGTTCACGACGCTCTGGAAAGAAAGTGGCATGTACTTGATATACCATCTTCTTCATGGTCCATGACCTTCAAGAGTTTAATTGTGTCCCACACAATGGACATGCATGATAACTTAAGGTAATCAAACCTGTCACAATATCCCTATCTAGTCAACACAAACTTAAATGAGCCATGTTAGATATTAACAATGAGAATGAAAGCCCTCGAACATAAGCACTCCTCGAATCCCGAAAAGTCATGCATAGTCCACATGAGAATGGCTCCTATGTTAGTAGACTGTCGATCATCATGCTTGCTCATGTCTTCCATAGCGACCCCATTCTCCCACAAAATCTTGAGCTCATTAACTAATGGATGGAGGTAGACTTCCATATTCTTGACTTTGTAGCACCCGCGAACGTGTTCTAGAAGTCGTGACCATCTCTACTTCCAGGTGGAGGGCATGCGGCCTTCATTGCCGCAATGGGAAGCCCTGGTCAACACCTCTGAGGATGTAGACAAGGCACCGTCCCCTCCTTCTAGGGAGGATCCCTACTCCATTCCATCGTAGCCAGTCCACGCAACTTGACATAAGCAAAGATCTACTAACTGGCCAGAATTCGCCCCACATTTGAAGCAGGACGAATGTTATCACAGGGGTTGTCCCTCTATAGCAACTATTACATGTCTCGTCTCACCCGTCCTCGTCATATGTGCTTGATAATTCATTGTTTAATCCCTTTCGTATGAGTAGCTTTGTCCTACCTCAGGGCCCTAACCCTTGGTGCATATTTTGTAGGCTCCTCAATAGTAACATGTCATGGAGCACCCCATGCCGCTAGCCTGCAAGGAAGCTCTCCCCTCTGCAAATGGGAGCACACGGTGCAAGCTCCACCACCGGAACGCTAAGGGCCCACCCTAAAGAGATATTCACCGAGACAAGGCCCAAAGCGGCACCGCCTAGGACACAAGTCGAGTGCTACCCAAACCAAGAAGAGGAAGGCTCAAGAGAATGCCCGAATGGTAGCGACCACTTACGTGCATGCCCCCCCTAGACGCTCAAGCACCAGATGTTAGAAAGAGGAGAAGGAAGCTAAAGACAAGAAGGAATTTGCTAAACTATTTCAAAGCATTCTTGATAGAGTAGCGGCCAAGAACTACACCATTTGGGTTCCAGCCAACTCCCCAGCCTTGCCTAATAAGAGCTCACCACCAGCAATGCCCCAACCGTCTGGTCACCCGAACTCACCTAAGCTCATACAAATAGAATAGCCCCTATTTTGTATAAGATGCTTACCAAGTGCTATCTTGCCATGACTTTTTGTCTTTAGATTATTAAAAGGGGCAGGTTCCCCAATTGTACAAACTTTCCTTACCTACTTCTAATATATTTCACGTCTTTAACAAAAAAAAAACTATAATCAAGTGTTGGTGATATGCATCAAAGTCAACACCATAGGATTTAGATAACTAATGTCTTTTTGTGTTGCACCTGCTCATTATGATTGAAGCATATGCCTTGCATGTATTCTCACGAGCTGTCAAGTGGATGCATGATGATGCAAGTCTTTGTATGAAAGTGTTCAATGTCCAAGTCACCACAAGACCACCCACCCCACAAAGAGCCATGATGGAAACCTCATTGTTGTTGAAAGAGAAAATCACCCCTACAAATAAATCACACATTGCATTTAAACATGACCCATAGCATAGTCGTTGGCTGCTCTCTCTTTCTTGGCCAAACTCTACATTTGGCTCACTGCAGTTGCCACCTCAATTGTATCGATGTCTCATGTGTTACAAAGAGGTCTACAAAATCTCAAGTGTATCTCTCCATCTCAACCATTGTTCTTCTAGCAGCGAGGCTAGTAACACAATGATCATTATAATATCCATTTTCCACAGCCCTTAGATCTCAATAGTTCTCAGTCCAAATGAAAGGCTGATTGCCTCAATGTATTGCATTGGTTGTATTCATTTTATCAACAGAGAGAGAGAGAGAGAAAGAGAGAAAGAAAAGAAAAGAAAAATGAAAAGCAAAGAAAAGAACAAAATCACTCACAATCACAACACAACACCTAGGTGTCCTCAAATTAGGTACATCTAATGACCTTGGCCGACTAGTTTTGTCCCTAGTCCCCTAGCCTGTTACATATCCCCCACAATTGTTTAGGGCACATCAAGGGCAAGACATACCTAGGGAGCTTGTCTTGTCTATGGTTAAACCTGTCACCCTAACCCATTTGCATGCTTCTTTTTTCGCACTCCATCTCAGTACCATTGCAATCAATAGTGGTAAGCAAGGCACAAAAGACCATGGAAAGTACACCATATGCTTCGAACAATACAAGTAGTCCCCCAGATACCAAAAGCTAAGGTGAGCTCAACTATGCTACATCGTGTTGTCAAAATCACAAATGATGTCTCAAGAAGCCTTCGTGTATACTTCTCCTCAACATCAACAATTTTTTCCACCCCATTGAACCCTTGCTTCATCCACACATTGCTACGAGGAACCAAACCAGCAGTCTTCTAACTACGTAATATCTACGTATGCACGGGCACTCACATAATATCTGAACCACAATCTATACATAGTTTGGGTCCTCAAGTGCAAGACATTACTCTTAGCTTGCTTAGAGTTCGGCCTATCTCCCAAACTAATTAAACTACGTCTTGTGCACACAATAAGAAGACAAGCACTAACCCCTAGGGAGAGACCATATGAGAGGTTTTCAATTGCAAGTATATTGCAGGTATTGACGACTCCAACGAAATTACTATCAGCCCTTCATCAACATTCAACTCTGAACTCTTGTCCTTTATCATCATGCAAGCCCACCAAAGAATCATCATGTGCAAAATCCCCAACAAACCACACCTATGCCAATCATTAGTGCAATTTCCAACAAAGAACAGTCCTATCACCAGCTCCAACAACCCTACCACCAACCACCCAGTACAACAATGTGCCCCCAATGACCTTCATCCACACCACCACCAAAAATCCTCTAAGGCAAACCACAGATGTCCCTTCCACCCATGTCTTCAGTGCATGTCAAAGCCTACTACCTATGACAATGAGTGCCATGGGATTGGCACTCGCCTCTAGGAGGGGGTAATTTTAACCCTCAAATGAACAAGGTGGAAAATCAAGAAAATCTAAAGTAGAAGACAAGGCCAAGGCAAAAGTGAAACAGAAGATGAAGGCACACCAAGAAGAATCTGAAAACACAAGAAGTGCAGAAAAGTCCTAAATCAAGGAGAAAGGCGCACAAGAAAAAACACAAGTCAATACCTTTGTAAAAGAGTGTAAGGCGCACCATGATTTATTTTAAGAGTGCCAAGCTCTCACCCGTGCAAATTGTAAAAGTAGATGGGCGGTAGGAAGGAAGCTAGGAAGATAGAAGGACAATGGGAAAAAGGGCTTAGGCCATGACTGGCCATGTAGAAGGGGATAAGGGGATGACCACCCAAAAGGGATTTAGGGCTTTGTATATAAAGTTGAAAAGTGAATGGAAGCTCATTCTTGTGTGTGGCCAAAAGTAGCTTTCTTTTTCTACTACTTCTTCTTGTTCTTGCTTGCTTGAGCTTGTGCTTGAGAGAGAGTGTGTGAGAGTGTGAGGGAGTGAGTGTGTGAGGGTAAGGGACCGTGGTGGAGAAGCTCTCCATCTTCTCCTCTCTTCTTCTCTTCTCTTGCTTGTGGCGATGGACCTTGGAGCGTGGAGCTTGAGGATGGAGCTTGCTTGAAGCTTGCACTTGGATCGTGGAGCTACCGGAGTGCTCGAGAGAGAAGGCAACTTGATCGGGCATGGAGGTAAGCTCACTGCACTCGTAGGGATGGATAGCGTGTCGGCTACGTGAGAGGTAGCATTAGTGCTCGACTTGGAACACTTGAAACAATAAGCAATCCGTGGGTCTCGGCCCCTATATATATGCAAAGAGTTTGTCACAATTTCACTTCTTAGGAGGATTTTAAGAAGGCAATGTTGGAGGTGTTTGTCTCTCAAATGGAGAAAGAAAGATTGCAAAGAAGATGGTATGGTCTTCAACAAAGGGGCATGTCTATTCACGATTACTCTAATATGTTCCTTAATCTTTCTATGTACATTGAAGGGATTGATGATTTGGCCAAGTTAAACAAATACATCTTTGGTCTAGATTCAACCCTCTCTTTGGAAGTAGGTGCAATGTAGCCCAAGACAATTCATAAGCCATTTTATATGCTGAAATGTATGGACAAAAATATAGAAGAGACTCAATGGGGGTTTCAGCCAAAAAGTGCACGGTATTCATTACCTAATCAACTTTCAAGGGTTGGATCTCATTTCAACTAGAAAAGGGATGTTTATAGGCAAGAAGGCAAAGAAACTAGTACTTAAAGCAGTAATTACAGCAAGTTGCCTACATATCCAATGGTCTATGGATCAAAACCAGGTGGAGGAAATGGTTACAGGCCAATGGCTAAAGCAAAAAAAGCTTTGCAAGGGCTAAAAATACACAAAAGGAATCTCAAAATAGCACTTACAGCAAGGTCCTTTCAAATTATCAAATAAGGGACATGAGGGCCAAAGGGTTATGCTTCAAGTACACAGAAAAGTGGACACAAGACCATAGGCTGAAATGAAAATCCAAAAATAGCTAGCTTAACTTTGTCATCATCAACGAGCCGAATGAAGATGAAAGTGAAGACGGGAATGTATTTCATGTGGAAGCAAATCCTATTGTTGAAGAAATGCATAATGAGGATGAATGAAATAATGATGAATTTTATGATATTGTGGATAGCTTTCCCTTTGATCCGGGTGGTTCTTTATGTACAATTTCTCATTATGCATGGACCAGTTATAAGGGAGAAAACACCCTTAGACTTGAGGGGCTGATCAATGGAAGAATGGTTCACCTTTTGATTAATATGGCAACACCCATAGCTTCATTGATACCAAATCTTTGCATAGACTGAGATTTCTTCCTCAACAAATGCAAGTGCCGTTGAAGATCCAAGTGGCTAATGGAGCTTATGAGTCAAGTAATGAAGTATGCTTACATACTCCTATCACTCTATCTCCTTCATGTACTTTGGAAGTGGACTTGATCACTTTGGAAATGGGACCCATAGATATTGTCATTGGCTCCAATTGGTTGAAACCCATTGGAAATTTTTATTTGGACTTGGAAAACATGCTGATGGAGTTCAAATGGAATGGACAATATATAATATTGAAGGGCATTGGTCAAAAGCAAATGAAACTTATATCTATGAAGAAGATACATAAAGAAATAAATGCACGGTCATGCATATTCACTCTTTTGCTTGCGAAAGTGAATGAAGAGCAGCCACCAAATCAGTCATCATCTTCTTCAAAGTAAAACGACCAAGAATGGAAGAGCTATTGGAGGAATACAAAGATTTATTTCAGCGGCCATCATCTTTGCCTTCAAAGAGAGAGGTAGATCACCCTATTGACTTGTGCATCGATTATAGGGAGCTTAACAAGTCCACAATGAAGAATGGGTACCCGATTCCTCGCATTGATGACCTCTTGGATGAGCTCAAAGATGCAAAGGTCTTCACCAAGATTGATCTTCGTTCAGGCTATCATCAAATTCAAATGAAGGAAGGGGATGAGTATAAAACAGCCTTTAGGATTGAAAGAGGGTTATACCACTTCTTGGTCATGCCATTTGGGCTTTCAAATGTACCCACTACTTTTCAAGCACTCATGAATAAGATATTGCAATCTTTATTGTTCAAAACAATCCTTGCATTCTTTGATGATATCCTCATTTATAGCAAATCCAAGGATGAGCATTTGATACATGTGCGAGAGGTCTTTGACACATTAAGAAGATATACACCCTTTGCCAAAATATCAAAGTGCTCTTTCATGGCAGATGAAATGGAATACTTGGTTCACATTGTGGGAGAGCAAGGCATTCATGTGGATCATAACAAGGTGAAATGTGTCAAAGAGTGGCCAACTCCTACAAATTCTACTTCCTTGAGGGGTTTCCTTGAATTGTCTTCATTCTATAGGAGGTTTTTCAAAAATTATGCTCATTTTGTGGCTCCTTTAAAGAATAGGCCGAAGAAAAAAACTTTCTTTTAGCCAATAAGAGCTTCAATGAGTTGAAATCTCTCTTAGTTTCAGCACCTATTCTTATATGCCTGGATTTCTCTAAGAAATTCATTATATGTGCGGATGCTACTGGAAGAAGAGTTGGGGTTGTTTTGTATCAAGACCATGGAGTTATAGCCTATGGAAATCACAACCTTGATGACAAGGAATTACATGTCTATGAACAAGAGATGTTGGAAATTTTGCATGCTATCAAAAAGTGGCATCACTATATATATGGCAACCATTTCAAGGTGAAGATCAATCACCATGGTACTGAAATACTTCCTTTCCCAACCAAATTTTTTCCCTAAACAAAGGAGGTGGCTAGCTACTCTTCAAAGCTATGATTTTGAAATATCCTACATGACTGGAAAAGATAATGTTGTGGCGGATGCTTTATCATGGATGTGGGCGTGTTCTATCTTTTCAATTTCAATTGTACATAAGGATTGGATTCATGACATCCAAGAATAATATTTCTTGATGAGCAAGCATCAAAGATGATGAAGAAATTTCAACAATGTAAAGGAGAAGAGTCTACAAGAATCTACCACTGACTCTTGGGTGTTGGATAGTGGGGCCTCCCGTCACATGACCAACAAGAAAGGTCTATACAGTTCTATGCAGCCTCTACAAGAATCCATCACTGTGACGGTTGGAAATGATGCTAAATGCCCTGCTACGGGCACAGGTACTATTTCTTTTGTTGCTGCAAATGGTGAAGTCAAAAAGCTTTCAAATGTGTTGTATGTTCCCGAAATCAGGAGAAATCTCTTATCAGTTGCTGCCATAACTGATCTTGGTCATGAAGTGAGGTTCAAGAAGACAGGTGCAGAAATTATTGATAGTGCTGGCACAATTGTTGGCAAAGGAGAAAGAAGGAACAACCTGTATGAGCTAAGTGCTCTTACAACCACCGCTGGAGTGGGCACAAGTAAGCTTTGGCATGAAAGGTTTGGACACATTGGATTTGCAGTATTGAAGGAGATGCAAAAGCAAGGTATGGTTGCTCACCTACCTACAATAACTGAATTGAAGGAACCATGTGAAGCTTGTATGATGGGCAAGCAACAAAGAAAGGCATTTCCACAAGAAAGCAAGAATAGAGCACAGGCTTCTCTAGAGTTGGTGCATGCTGACTTGTGTGGTAAGATGCCTACACAGGCCTTGGGGGGATCTTCTTATTTTATGTTGATTGTCGACGACTACAGTAGGAAGATGTGGGTGTACTTCCTTCGTGATAAGGCTCAAGCTTTTGGTAAGTTTAAAGAATGGCTAATACTTGTTGAGAATGAAACAGGGAAAAGTGTAAAGAAATTTAGAACAGATAGTGGTGGTGAGTTCAACTCAAAGGAGTTTGAAGGCTTTTGCAAGAGCAAAGGGATCAAGCGTCAATTGACGACGCCTCACACACCTCAGCAGAACGGTGTTGTGGAACGCAGGAATCGCACCATTGTGGAGATGGCAAGATGCATGCTAAAGGGCAAGGGATTGCCTAACCATTTTTGGGCTGAAGCTGTTAATACTGCTGTCTACATTCTAAATCGGAGCTATACAAAGGCTCTCAAGGGAAAAACACCTCATGAGGCTTACACTGGTAAGAAACCATCTGTTTCACATTTCAGAATTTTTGGATGTGAATGTTATGCACATGTTCCAGATGAGAAGAGAAACAAGTTACAACCAAAAAGCAGAAAATGTATATTCTTGGGTTATAGTGATGAGCAGAAGGCTTACAAGTTATATGACCAAGAGGCAAAGAAGATCATCGCGAGTCGTGATGTGGTGTTCAAGGAGGAGCCGCATACAGTGGAGGAGGAGAAGGCAAGTTCTTCCACTTTATCATCAAGCGAAGAAGTAGTCCATTATGAACCTGTCTCGAGAGCTATCCCTATCCTTAAGGAGGAGGAAGCATCATCTTCAGATGATGAGGAAAAAGTTCACCAACCTGACATCACCCCACCGGAAAAGCCATTTCCGCGCTGGGTGAAGCAGCTCTATGACCACAATAATCCTATGCCTGCATCTGTTGAGGAGAAGGCAGACGGACCAAGGAGGTCTCAGAGAATAGAGGAGCAAAGGAGGGCTTCTGCTCACATAGTCAATATGGCCTTGATGGTTGAGATTATGAGAGAAGTAAAGGAGCCAACTGACCTAGAAGAAGCACTTGCAGATCCATCATGGAAGGATGCTATGCAGGCGGAGTATGACAGCATAATGAAGAATGACACTTGGGTGCTAGTGGATCGACCAGCAAAGCGGAAGGTTATTGGCACCAAGTGGATCTGGAAGGTAAAGTACAAGGCTGATGATACCTTAGAAAAGTACAAAGCTAGATTGGTTGCCCAAGGATTTTCACAAGTTGAAGGGTTTGATTTTCAAGAGTCATTTGCCCCAACTGCCAAAATGACCACTATTCGCACAGTACTTGCAGTGGCTGCCCATAAAAAGTGGCCAGTGTACCAAATGGATGTTAAGTCAGCGTTCTTAAATGGTGACCTCAAGGAGGAGGTGTACGTGGCTCAGCCACCAGGGTTTGAGGCCCCCCATTCTGAGAACAAAGTGTGTAAACTGAAGAAGGCATTGTATGGGCTGAAACAAGCCCCCAGAGCATGGTACCAGCGGATAGATAGGTTCTTTTTAAACCTAAACTTCAAAAGATGTGCCTCAGATGCTAACTTGTATGTTTACAGGGATGGTAAAAAGTCTGTAGTGATTGTCCTATATGTGGACGACCTTCTTATTACAGGTGACTATGAAGATATGATCAACCAAACTCGAAAGGCTTTGAGTTCTGAGTTTGAAATGATAGACTTGGGCTTGCTGCACTATTGTTTGGGGATTGAAGTCTGGCAAGAGCCAGGAAAGATCTTCATCTCTCAGAAGAAGTATGCATGGGAGATCTTGAAGGCATTTGGCATGACCGAGTGCAAGGAGATAGCTACACCTATGGAGGTGAATGCAAAGTTATCCGTCGAGGATACATCAGCATTAGCAGACATTGGGAGGTATAGGAGGTTGGTCGGCAGTCTGATCTACTTGTGTAACACCAGACCAGATATCAGTTTTGCTGTTGGTGTTTTGAGCAGGTTCTCAAACAAACCTCATGAGAGTCATTGGAAGGCTGGGATGCGGGTGCTCAGATACTTGAAGAGAACTCTTGACTATGGTATCACATACAGTTTCGGAACTTCTCTTGTGGGGAACTGTGACTCAGATTGGGCAGGAGACATTGATTCCAGGAAGTCAGTTTCTGGTTATTGTTTCTCTTTGGGTTCAGGAATTTTTTCTTGGATTAGTAAGAAGCAACCAACAGTGGCATTGTCTTCTACCGAAGCAGAGTACAAGGCAGCTTGTTTTGCTGCATGTGAGGCCATATGGTTGAGAAGGATTGTATGGCATATGGGAGTGCAGGATGAAGAACCAACTGTGCTGAGATGTGACAATCAGAGTTGCATCGCCATCGCCAAAAATCCAGTGTTTCATGCACGCACCAAACATATAGAGATCCAGTATCACTATGTGCGTGATTTGATGGAGGATGGGATAGTGGAACTGGTCTACTGTCCAACAGAGGAGAATGGAGCAGATATCTTCACCAAAGCACTTACGAAGGATCTGCTTCAAGTTCATCTTCAGAGACTCGGCATTGGGCCGAGGAGATAGTTCACCTATGGGTGGACATTGAGGGGGGGTGTTAGATATGATCAATGCCCCCACCCTCATTAGGTGCTACCAATGATCCATGGTGCTCAAAGTTGTAAGGCCCCCATTATGAGGAGAAGCCAAATGTGAGCCCGGACATTGGTTGAGTCCTGACTTGTATATCAGATGAGGTCTATGTGACCGGATGGCAAAAAGGTGACTGTTGTGGGTCTAATCTTTGGGTTAGACAGAGTGGTTAAGCTGGTAGCAACTCGAGGCACATTGCATTGAGTTGCGTGGTAAGGGAGTTAAAAGGGGCCCCTATTGTGGGGTCCGGGGGCTGCGGAAGCGGCCCCTGGCTGGGGGGTCCCAGGGGGGCCAGCGGCCCCCCTGGCGGGGGTCCGGGGGTAGCGCCCCCGGCCCGATGGTAAAGGGAATATTCCCTGGCCGACTAGTGGAGGCTCATATGGTAGGTCAGTCAATAGGCCGACCTAACGACCTTCGCGGGCTATAAAAGCTAAACCCCTTCGCAGCCATCATACACTAATCTTTCACCCAGTCAGAGTTGTTGTTCCAGCTAGCCTTAAACTCTTCACCTATCTTCTGTCTAGATCGCCATCTAAGCTTCACTCAGTGGAAGCGCACGGGTGGACAGAGCCATCTTTGTATCAGTTGTTTGAAGTTAAAGAATTTACTGATTCTCCTCTTATCTGTTGTGTACTCTCTATCTCTTTCTCAGATTCTGTTCGCTGCGCCGTGTAATATTTTACACATAGTGCGGCAGCATTAGCAACCACGCTACTCTTAGGCCTATGAATTACTCAAGGGGCAAAGAGCTAAAGAAAAATCCATGCAATGGCTAAGCATCTGGACAAGTACCAACCTGATACTGACATGTATAGTTTCGTGGAGTAGTTTGAGCAAGTTTGCGAGGCCAATGGTCTCATGGACCTAGCACAACACTCCCAATCATTTGGGCTCTACTTAGGCAATAAAGGTAGGACATGGTACACCAGCTTGGATGTGGCACAGTGGGAAAAATTTTCCTGACTAAAAGATCTCTTCATTAAGAGATTCTCAAAAGCAGGATACTTTGATAACCTCATAGTCCAACTAATGAGTGTTTGTCAAAAGAACAAGGAGGGTATAAGAGACTACGTCACTCATATGTGTAGCCTCTTCAAGAGAATCCCCACGAATGAGCAACCAAATGAAAGAGCAGTCTCCACCGTGTTCATGAACGGAATCTCCAGTGAGGAGTTATACAAGGCTTTGGCAAGCAACTCTAGTTTGCAGCGAGTTGTGTTAGCTAGGGTATTTGATGAAGCAATTAGGGTGGATGATTAGCTAAGAGAGAGAAGCTCTCAAAGCTCAGAACTGCGATAGCTCCAGTTAGAGGACCATAGAGAGGACCACAACCTCGAGTGAGGGATCAACCCCTAACATGTAGGATAGGGGGAAGAATGTGGATCAGGGCTAGGAACTCATCGAGCTGAGAATGGAGCTAGCACGACTACAGGAGTTGGTGAGGAAACCGATGCAACTACATGTCCAATGTGTGCATTGAGGAAGCAACCACTTCCCAATCCAGTGCGAGAATCCTATGTCTAGGCCTTGCGTGAACTAAAGTAAATTTGGCCCATTAGGGCCAAAAACGTTTCAAAAATGGCACTTGTAAGAAAATGATTAAGTTACTAATTAGTTGAGGTTTTAAAATAATGAACCCTCCTAATTTGGCCATTCAGATGTAATTAATGAGAGAATTTATTATTCATTTAAGAGGTTAGCCATTAAATGCCTAAGGACGTTAACTCATGTCAGAGGTCACTTTTCGGCCATTATTCTTTCTTTTTGAATATTCTACTATCACGTTTCCCACCAAAATCACGCTTCTTTTTTCGTTTGCATTCATTTGAATCATTGTTCTCTCCTCTTCACTTTGTTTCTTAGTTCTTAAAGCAGATTTTACTCTGTCATAAAATTTCTCACCAAAATCACGTCTTGTTCTTACCAACAGTGTGCATTGGTCTCCCTTTGTCTCCCTTCGTCTCCTTTCACAAAATCTTGAGAAGGTGATCAACAATCAAAAGAGTCTCTACACAAAGGATCAATACCACTTACTTGCCGATTGAGCTATAGAGATATGGTCCTCCATGGACCTGAGACGAGATCATCTCGTTAGTTTTCAGCAGACCCAACTAGGTTGGGACATCCAAGCCACATCTTTACTTCGACCCCTAAGACATCCATTCTGTAAGATTTTGTTTCAACTAAATCCAAGCTTTTTCTTCATTTAATTCATAAGAAAATGGGTAAAAGAGTCCCATGGTGTTGATACAAATTGGTAGGGAGAGATATACTAAGGATAATCCTTAAGCTAATAGAATAGAAAGTGAAAATTTTCACCTTGATCTTGGCACTTGAAAATAGAATATCTTCATTATATAGTGTTGTAATATCAACTTTTTAGCAAGCACTAATGGATAAGACAAGGATAATATATTATAATTAGAAGAAAGGAAGTACTTTGATTTCTGGGAGATAAAAATATTTACTTAGTAATAAATTAAAAATTTTTATTATTTAATTTTGTCTCTTAAAATATAAAAAACATTAAACAAGTAATAGATAGAAGTATTAGTGATATTGTATATTATATCAACTTTAGGACTAAGACGATTTATGTGTGTAGGATGCTTCGAAGAATATGAAGGATACAACTTCTTACTTGATATTAGCTCTTGGGAGTCTTTTTCTCATCATACCCTCAACTATGATTAGCACTATGGGGTTTCAAGTTTCAATATCCTCGATTGTGATTCTTATTAGCACTATCAGATTTCAATACCTAAATGGTGGCTTGATGTCATGGGATGATACTACTCATGCTATCATATCCTAGAAAATCTCTTAAGATCTCTTCCCTTGATTTGTAAGAAGAAATAGAAAGGATTTGACTCTATTTCTTTCTCTCAGAACTGCAAACTGATTTTATAATTGAAAGCATCACTACATTATTGATGCTTTATCCTTGTATATCTTTTTTCAAATGTAATATATCTCAATTTCACAAAAAAAATTGACCATCAAAATAATCTTTGTGATTATAGATCTCCTTTACTCTATAACATTCATGATCTTATTTATTTGTTAAAAATAGTTTAAAGAGTATTATATGATGTTATAGAAAGTTCTCTACATGAAATAACATGAACTTTTGACAAGTCAATGAAGTTAGATAAATAAATAACATGAACTTCCTTGAGCAGAAAAGGATCTAGATTGATTTGTTGGTTGATCGAGTACTCTAGGGGAGATTGGAACCTTGACAATTGTCTGCTTTGTCCTTGTCATCATTGTTGCGCTTGAGAATATGATAGGAAGAGTAAAAAACAACTATTTGCTGGTATGGTCGATACGACATGGAGAGGATAAGTTGATATGACACGAGAGCAGCAAAGCCAAATTTTCACAGGGTCATATTCACGTTGTATTGTGGAGCGGCTCCTCATACGGTACGAGCGTGGCAAAGCATAATGTTTGGTACTATACTTCTCGCTCCGTATCGTGGATGACTTGATATGGCGCGAGAGTGGCACAACAAAATCTCCGTAGGGGTCCTCCTCGCTCCGTATCGTGAAGGAGTAAATATGCGTGTGCAAAGTACACCCCCCTTGTGATGACTTATTTTTTGTGAAACCTTAAACCCATTAAAAACATTCAAAAAAATTTACATAAGGCTATAAGACTCTGAAAAAAATTTAGAAAATTTTAAAGATTTTTTTGAGCTCGTTTGCTATTTTAAAACTATTTTTTAACAAAAAAGGGGCCTAAACTCCTCGAACACCCCATTTTTGTGCCGTATCAGATATGCTATTTTTGGGTGATTTTTTTGTGACTTTTTTGTCATTTTTAGGCCATTTTTTGCTTTAAAATAGTTTTAAAATAGCAAACAAGCTTAAAAAATCTTTAAAATATTCTAATTTTTTTTCAAAGCCTAATAAACTTATGAAAATTTTTTGGAAATTTTTCAATGGATTTAAGGTCTCACAAAAAATAAGTCATTATAGGGGGATTGTACTTTGCGAGGCACGCGCATGTTTACTTCTCCACGATACGGAGCAAGGACTCCTCCTACGGAGATTTCGTTGTGCCACTCTCACACCATATCACGTCATCCACGATATGGAGCGAGAAGTATAGTACCAAACATTATGCTTTGCCACGCTCGCGCCATATGAGCTCCTCCTCCACGGTACAATGTGAATAGGACCCTATGAAAATTTAGCTTTGCTGCTCTCGCGTCATATCAACTTATCCTCTCCATGTCGTATCGACCATACCATCGAATCGTTTTTTTAACTCTTCCTGTCATATTCTCAAGCGCAACAATGATTACAAGGACAAAGCAGACAATTGTCAAGGTTCCAATCTCCCCTAGAGTGCTTGATCAACCAGCAAATCAATCTAGATCCTCTAATGAACAAAGATTTTAATATGATTAGCAGAATAAGGTACCGAGGATGATATTTGCAAGAGAAAAATTGATGTACTTGGACCTGTTAATTATAAGAGAATGGGTGAGGTGTATGGGAAAATGGTTATCAATGTTTCTTGCACTTCTGAGGAAAAGGACTATCTTAGCATATCTCATGAGGACAAGTCCATGCTAGTTGTAAAAAGGATATTTAATTGTCAGATTCTGTAGTTTATTATTGCATAAGGTAAGGCATTTTGACTCTAAAAATTTTTAGTATATAGAATAATTGTGCTATTGATTGCAAATAACACGCCTTTATTTTTGCTATTAGCTTTAGGACATTGATTGCATCTCTTAGCCAATAAATCTCTAAAATTATGTGTATTGTTGATCCAGTGTTATCAATGGAATTTTTTTCGAGATTTGGTTCAAATATAGCAATGTCTTTCAAAGCTTTTGATTCCATCACAACTACCATATTTTTTTTCATTACATCGAATACACTCACCAGAGAAATTATCCTCATGAACTCTCTAAGTGGTATCCATGGCCAAGGAAGAATGTGGATTGAATGGAATACTGCTTGCTTTTTGGTTAATTATTTATTTTATTTTATTGTCTAATTTAGTTACATGTTTCCATTTGCAGTGCTGGCAGGCTCGTGACTACCTTCTTGGACACCACATATGAGGATATTGTTGATCCTAGAAAACCATATAACTCTCTCTAACAAGAAGTACCATCACAAACTCACAAAGTCATACATATACTTGTGGAAAGAGAGTGCTTTTCAAATGTCTGCAGGACAATAGATTCAAAGATACTCAAGATAGATGGAGTGTAAGTCTCTTTCATATTGTTGGTTTTTTTAGGGATCCTTTTTTAGTTTACCAACTTGTTACATTTTTTCTCGTAGTGCTAAGATTACCCTAACTCATATATGTGGTGGATAAGGGAGCAATGTATTGAGTTGATTTTGGATAGGGTAATCACACTAGTTGATTCCGATTCCCCTCCACAAAGCCACGAAACATGCATAATAAAAGAATCCACAATCTGATCAGCATAGATAATGTCCGTGAACACCTTATGAATTGCATGGAAGGTTCCACTTAAGCTTTCCATAGGTTTCCATTATGTACTTGTTGATAGAAATATATCTACAACCAAGAATTCATTATTAGTACTTGCTTAAATGAAAAAAAAAAACATTATCAACTCAAGTCTTACAATGTGTTTGTTGTGAAACACGCTCGTTTGGAGGCAAGTGGATATCCTTCGCCATGTAAACATGTTGCAGTTTGATAAACCACCCTTTATGCATAATTTTGAAAGAAATGATACGTCCCTTCCAGTGATGTTTAATATCCTCTCGTTTTTTTCTTTTCACCTTGTGAGAGTCGTTGCAAGAGGGCAGCATGGCAACCTAATCGTTTATACTAAAGATCTTTGGCTCCCAATTTTCATCAACTCTGTGGCTATAGACAGTGCAAGAGTTTACTAAATGAGAAATGCGCCTTCTGGATGCCATACTTAAATCAAATTCGCAGATAAAGAAGCTCATCGAGAAAGATGAATGAACTGAAAAGTAGAGAAAGAAGCTCACTAAGAAAGGTGAATGAACTAAAAAGGAATATTAAGAAGACTAATGAAAATATATTGGGCGCCAAAAAGTTCTCGACTTTCAAAAAAATCATCATTAACTTCACAACAACTTTATTATGTCATTTATTAGATTTTATAAGTAAATAAGGACTTCGGGACTACCAAAACATGTCAGACATTGGAGATTTTGGCTAAAAAGGAGGAGAGAATCACGAAGTGGACTCTACTATCTCCAAAAAAGAGGAGACAAGAATACCATATTCTTGCACACGTGGAAAACTCTCTTTGGACCTTTTCTTAATCCCGTGATTAATAAAAGTGCATTTTTTGAAGCGTTTTCGACCCTAATGATAATGCCATGCACTGTAGGTTTCCTAGGAGATTCCCCTATGTCCAGTAGTACAACCTGCCATACTTGGGGAAAAGGCCACTAAATTTCCTTGGAAGAGAAGCCCAGCTGGCACTTCCAGTACCAAAATGATGCAAAGCCGTCATCCCTAAAATGGAAATTAACCTGACAAGCATACCCCAGCCACTAGGACCCGAAACCCAGACTTGATGGACTATCGACCAGTGTTGGTGATGGCATTAGGTAGAGGTAGGGGAAGAGGATTCACAGGACTGACCCAAGATCCAATCTCATGTTGGTGGACTTGCGGTCACCTGGGCCACTTATCATCATGCTGTCCAAAGAGAAACCAATTGAATAAGGAAAAAGTTGACCTCATATGTGTTGAGTGCAGCATCACTCACCTCTTTGCTGATGACTGCCCTAGATGGAAGCCATCCTCAAGCTTGGCAAACGTGCCCTCATCTTGGGGATGTTCAGAGTAGAGACATTCGACAATGAGGACACACACCCATCCCATTGCATGTCATGACCAGAGCATAGACAGGCAGGAATATCATTGCCAGGGCCTAGCATTGTAGATGCAGGCTCAATAAGAAAAAAGAGCCAATGGAGAAGGATGAAAAAGACTAACGCAAGGGTCACTCTTAAGACTGAGGGTGTGACAATGCTAGTGACCATGCAAAAGGCCATGGATGCAGAGGCAGAAACTACTGCTCCAAAGATGGTAGAGAAAGGGGGTGCTGAGGTAGGGGAGTATCCCTACCCTAGGCACCAATTCGAGGCAATAGCCAAGGTTAAGGAGTGGGTAAAAGAAGCCCAAGAGCACCTCAAGGATGCTGAGCCCATCTTAGAGGACGAGATCGAGGATCTCTCTAGTGTAAGCACACCAATATCACCTACACAAATAAGGTTAAGAGATGCACCCATGCCACAACCGATGCCACCAAGGCCAAATCTAGATGCCAAGGGCCAGTCGCCAGCAGCAGCTAGTGAAAACCAATGGCCAAGGAGCATAAACCTAAGAGAGAGACAAACAGCCAACAACCTCTTGGCGACCTTAGTGATCACCCCAGTGACCCTGAGTTTAGGAGATGTGCTTAGACAACACCCCACGCTATGGCAAGAATTGAAACATTGAATAGAAGAACTGATGGAGCATCTTACTGACTGACTTGTAGGATCATGATGTAGTCACGCAAATACCTAGCTTGACACTGCACTCAGTACCGAAGTCACTACACGTTAATGCCTTTTGGGAAGGCACTGAGACGCATGCAGTTTTGTCTATCCTAGCCCTAGGAGATGCCACACGGAAATGAATCGCAGATACCAAGGCAGGAGTGAGTGTGTTGAGCCATATTGTGCTCCAAGCTTGGGGAAACCCAACCGTCGAAACCGCCAGGTTCAACATCACCCTAGCTAATGGAATGAAAGTAAGGCCATTTGGAGTCTTTAAAAATTGGCCATTGAAGATTGCGGGTGTCCAGTTCTATGTGAGCTTCATTTCATGAAGGAGTGGACTATGACATTCTACTAGGACGACCTTAGATGAGGAATGCTCGAGTCATTGAAGACTGGGGCAATGATCTAATGTTCCTAAGGAACCGAATGGAAGTGGTAAAGGTTGAGATGGACACTTGGAAGACAACCCCTATCGACCTGGATCCCATCTCCGCCATGCTTATCAGGGGTGACACACCAATAAGGAAGTATCATGGACCCCTGACCAAATACATTCCTTGCCCTAATGATGAGAGAGATTGGATACACATGCTAGCAACCATTGATCTCCCATTCTTAGACAAGGAGAAGACGTACAAATAGGCTACAAGAACCACAAGTGTCTCAAGGAGGGAACCCGTAGTGACCCTCTGTACGATTGTGAGGACCTCAAGCAACCGACCTAGACCTATCCCTTCCCATGTTCCTAGCAGCAAGCTAGAACTACACGAGACCCTCGAGTATCTAGCAAGCAAGTTGACTAGCAATCTCGTTTCTAATCTCAAGCCCCTCACAAACCTCCTGAATGCTCCTAAAGGGAGATGGACTAAGGTGCATGACCTAATTAATGTACAATTGGGCCTTAGTTACCAATGAATGACATGCCATAGATGAGAGTCCGGGGGGTAAAGCAAACAAGAGAAGCCAATTCTAATGATGGGTACGAGGACTTAGAATATGACATTGAAGGTGAGGCATAGGCTTCTTTAATGGCAGTTGCATAAAGAAGTACTATCCTCCCACATACCCACTGCATGAGCCCCTTATGCTACAACCCCCTACCAATGTCTGCATAGCCACCATCACTGTGTAGCCACTAGATGGCGTAGCCCATGATTTTTCAGACCAAGAATCGAACACCAGACTTGCGGGAGTGCCCGGGAGGCCAAGCCCAAAATGCCAAAGGTGGAAATGAACTTTAGGAGAGCCCAAAGGGTGTACCCTTTGGGGCTCCCCTTGGGAGCCCAAAAAAATCAAAAACGGGGGAGGGGGGTTTTGTTTTTTATGTTGATCAAAGAAGAGGGTGCCATCATCACGATTTGATGAAGAGATGGATTCTGGGCCTGTGAACAACCCCCCCAACTGATCTCATGGCTGATCTTCTTCCTATATTCGCTCTCCATCGCTGCTTTCTACCCATGAATTTGCTGCCTGGTTGTGGAGATCAAAAACCAGTCTTTCTCTCTCCATCCTCTCTCTCCTGCATAGAGGCAATTCATCTGTAAGAAATCAAGAAGAAGAGGGGTTGAAGAATGCTTGTCCGGCTGTGATCGGATTTCTTCAAGCTGAAGAGGAGGCTGAGGAAAGAGGTTCAGCACTGAAGAATGGTTGTTGGTCGATCCATGGGCTGCTCGGAATAATTATTAAAAAACCTACAACACGCAAGACACATAGTATGCTCCAATTTTATGAATAAATTTGATTGTTTTTATTGTTTCATGGTCCAAATGTTGTTCATATGCAATGAAATTTTGTTTGAACCTTGTTTGCGTCATGATCGAGGGCTATAACTATAGGAATATAGAACCTATAATGATTAGAGCCGTTATTAATTCTTTAAAACCCGCAAAATGGCATTTTCAATGGAAATTAGTGGTTTTTTTCGATTTTGAGTTGGAGAAAAGGGGGTGGAAATGGGACAAAAGCAAAGAAAATGTTAAGTTTCAGTCAAAATGATAAGCCAATACAAATAAATCAGAAAATATCTATTTTTCATGAAGAATAAATAGGAAAAATATAAAAAATGAAGAAAATTAGAATTTTCACGCTAAAAAAATATGGAAAAATAAGATTTATGTGTGTGAATGTTTGGCAAGGTTAAAGCATGAGATTAAGCCTCATTTTGGCCTTGTCCTTTATGTCATAGTCCATGTTTATCACTTTTTACATACAAAAATGATACAAAACAACCATTTACACCCATGCACCATAGCAACACCTAAAAGGTGAGGAGAGAATGAAGGTTGTGTGATGATCTAATTGCTGAAAATATACAAATTTTGATTTTCCTCTTTGTGCATAGCATTTAGGGATCGTTCCATAATTAAATATAGGCGACTAGTAGCACGGATGTTTCGGTGGTAGTCCCTAAAGCTGCGTAGCACGTAACGCTTAGTTAAAATTCATGAAAGGGCTGTTTTTCGCACCATACATGGCTAGTTTTTTAATCATAAAATGGTTGTGCACAATCATCATACACCTTGCATGAAGCATGCCACGTGGTATCTCTTGGAATGCATTACACTTGTTTGATAAACTTTGACCAACCTTGAGAGGATAGGAAACCTAAGCTGTAGGTTTAGACAAGCCCTTTCGTTGGGGAAAGTCTTTTGAGGCAAATAAAAATCCCTTGGAACACTGAATTATGAAAGAGTAGAGTTTGTGCGAATGTCATATGTATTAGCGACACATCTTGGGGCTAATCCCGGAGGTGTAGGAGAGTCGCAGTGGAGCCACGGAAATTAGCCGAGAGGTGCTTCCCTATGTGTGTATTACGAGGCATTATGCCTATATATTATGGGATCTCCCTTTGAGGAGAAGGGAAGGTGAATGTTGGACTACGTATTGGATACAAACGCAAAATCGTCATAAGCATTTGATGCAAAGTGAGTTTTAGACGCTTGTGTCTCGTGAGGCCGTGTGGTGGGGTTGTCTGTCGTATGCATGAGGGCCAGCTAGTGCCATAGCCAGTGCCGGCCCATTTTAGGTCCCATTAGTGGTGCGTTTGTTGGGAGCTGCCTATAAGTGGCGGTCACCAAATCTAGGTTGTAAAGGGACCTAAGTTTATAATTTCCATTAGGATTATGCTAAGCTAACCATAAAATGGGGTTTGTTCAAGGATGGAAAACCTTAGCTTTCCCTATACAAAACATACTGATGGACTTAGTTAGTTATGTAGAGCATGAGTCCTCTATATAAGATAATTTAGGTGATGAGAAGAGTAACCAATTAGTGGTTACCCCATCCTCTAATGCAATGGTATGGACCGCCTTGGTGTGGTCTCTACCCAAGAGAAATCATGTATAACCATCCATCAACCTAGAGGACATGGAACAAGTATGTTGGAAGCTATGGCGGTCATGGCATCAACAAGTGATTATGCTAAAGCCATAGTGCCATGGGAAAAACTCGACACAGTGGAGTGTAGTTATGGTTGAAACATCCCATGTGGTGGGGCATCATGCCAAAATTTTAAGTATCACAAGGATGTTAGAAGCCCTAGATGTAAAGGGAAAACCTTTGCTAAAAGACACGGTCCCTAGATCCTAAGTGCTAAGGATAAGTTTGCTTTTGAGGAGGGGTAGAAGCTCGTAGATAAAGCCATCATGGAACTGCCTAGGAAGGGGCAAGATATGGAAGATCCTCTAAGAAAGGATCGGAATGACATGCTAAGAGCTATAGGTCTCCCTAGACCACTTTATGAGTTGGCATAAAGGGACTTTAAGGATAATATTGACCTCCCTACACCAGTAAAGGTGAAAATGAAAGAGGTTGGAGACCCTAAGACACTAGAGTTGGATTATGATTACGAGCATTTCAATGCCCAAGTGCTGATCTCGAAGGAAAGGACTAAATGCCCCCCTCATAAGGATCTCCCAATGTTTCATGGGCTGGTTAATGAGGATCCGATGGTGCATTTACGAGAATACAGCCTAACTTGCCTTGCAAGTGGGTTCAATGATATTCATGGAATGCTCGTATTCTCAAGTACCCTAAAGGGAGAGGCTAGAAAATGGTACTGGAGCCTCCCAAGGGGGTCTATTAAATCCTTTGAGAAGTTGAGTGATCGATTTTATATGAATATGAAAAGAAGGTGCCTATGACCCAAGTTTTAGGGCAACTGATGCAGATTAGCAAGAGTCCTATCCTTTTGTTAAAGAATGTGTTAGAGCCTTTGATGATATTCTGAGGCTTTGGCCAAGAAGAGCTACTGCATTGCCACGTGATGTGCTATGTGAGCTCTTTTTGAGTGGCTTAGAGATTAACATGCAAATCCAAGTGGGACTACAGAATCCTAAGTCATTAAGGGAAGCAAAGATATATGCCATTGATTATGAGGGACATATTCAGAGATGTTGGGAAAACTTTTGGAGTTTTCCCCACTCAGTACAAGTGCATCCTAGCTTCCAACCATTTCTACAAGGAGATAGCTCACTTGTTGATACCAAGGTAGCCTATCAGAGGAACCTTGGTAGCCAAAATCTCCAAGCAGAAAATGGCAATGGTAGGGATAATATACCCCTTGGGAATAAAAAGATTCCAAGCCCAGTAAATCCCTTCAAGGCTTGCAACACTTCCATGAGAGGCAGTTGTGACAGTGGAATTGATAGAACCATTAGGTCTACAAGCTTAAATGAGCGTTCTATCAGTGGTTCTAGTTGTGCTCCTAGTAAGGCTCTTGAGAGACCTTTCCAATTCATAGATGAATCATGCTTTTGAGTAGATGCTATTCCTTTTAGTAAAAGCATAGTTCCTATGGCTAAGCAAGCAGAGTGGACAAAGGCAAGTAAAGACATCTCATATGACGAAGATGCAGCATGCCAAAGGTCCACCTATACTAAATAGAAGCCATAAGGCTGTGAGGCCATCTGGTAATGGTGATAAATCCACAGTGAGTCCGTTGGACCAATGTGGGCAGATGAGGCAGTCTAAGAATATGAAAAGGAATATGAAATGGGTTTGGAGGCCCAAAACCCCTAAAAATACCATTGATGTGTCAAATGAAGGGCCAGGAATTGCATGTGGACATGCTTTGATCGATTCCCAAGAGGATGCGACTAAAGGCCATAATGCGACACAATAGGGACCACTGCCCTGAGATGCATGTATGTGATGGGTCTAGGCTTGAAGCTTTGTCTAGTTTGGATCATATCATTTACATATGGAATGGTCCACTTAGAGAAGATTTGAATGATCATAAATCCATGATTCTCCCTGTAGGAGGAGTTACTGGAAAGTTGGGACAAGCGATCCGTTTGAATGATGACCAAGGGGATGAGATATATCAACCTAATGATGTCATTCATTCAGCTCATAGTACCCAAGAAGAGATGGCCATTATTGCTGAGATATTAGTAGAAAGGCTTGGACTAGTGAATCTACAAAGAGCGTAGATCAAGCTTTTAGCTAACTTGCATGAGTAGCATGAGGCTAGTCCCCCTATTTTATGCTATCCTGATTAGTTTGATAGGATGTGTTGTATATGCCAAGGAGATCATATATTCCATGGATTAGAATGAACTATCCATTTTAGTCCAAGAGGGCCAGTTACTTTAAGTAGTTAATGTCTGATTTCTTTAGGCCAAGAGGGCCAGTTGTTTTCGGGTTTTAATAATCTATCTCTTTAGGCCAAAAGGGCCAGTTAGTTTGCAATGAAATGCTTTATTTCATTAGGCCAAGAGGGCCAGGTGTCTGTTTAGTACGGGTGTGGTCAGAGAATTTTCATAATTTTTTGGCATGCGAGATAAGACCCTTGGAGATGCCCGATAGTGGAAGACTTCAAGATGGATGCCCAAGATTTTTCAGACCAAGAATCGAACACTAGACATAGAAAAGGAAGTGCCCGGGAGGCCAAGCCCAAAATGCCAAAGGTGGAAATGCACTTTAGGAGAGCCCAAAGGGTGTGACCCTTTGGGGCTCCCCTTGGGAGCCCAAAAAAATAAAAAACGCGTGGGGGGGGGGGGGGGGGTTGGCACTTTTTGCGCTGATCAGAGAAGAGGGCGCCATCATCACGATTTGATGAAGAGATGAATTCTGGGCCTGTGAACAACCCCCCAACTGATCTCATGGTTAATCTTCTTCCTATCTTCACTCTTCATTGCTGGTCTCTGCCTATTGGCTGCTTGGTTGTGGAGATTAAAAACCAGTCTTTCTCTCTCCTCCCTCTCTCTCTTGCATATAGGCAATTCATCTGCAAGAAATCAAGAAGAAGAGGGGCTGAAGAATGCTTGTCCAACTGTGATCGGATTGCTTCAAGATGAAGAGGAGGTTGAGGAAAGAGGTTCAGCACTGAAGAATGGTTGTTGGTTGGTCCGTGTGTCGAAATGAGCGGGATCTAGGACATGGTAGTCGGTTATGGTGGATGAAAGGAGAAGAGTAAACTCATGATGAAGGAGACAAAGATAATGTTTGTTACACAAGTGAATTAGGTTCCAAGATTGAGACTTGGACTCATAAACACAATCTTGTGTATGTGGACAATGACACTGACACTTTACTGATAAGAAAAGAGTACTATCATTGCATTAAGAAAAGGAAGCAAGTACAATGCTTTATAGGAAAGTAGGAAACTGCAGTAGGCACCACTGTGCATATGGGATAGATAAGCTTGCATGTCCCTGGCCCTGAAGCTCCATACAAAGAGGCTGTTAATGAGTGTGATTGTTGAATCTCAACACCCCTCCTTAATGACAACTAGAAAGGCACAAAGTGTATAGAGGTTGTAATGAGAACCACCTGCAAAGTGTGGGCACACCACAAACATGGTAGACACCAGAGGCTATTGCAGAAAAGGCTAAGTGTGGGCACCAAAACATGATGGACATCCAGAGGCTATAACAGGGGCCTCACGAAGTGTACAGGGACTGTAGTGCCAAGTTACATGAGGAGTTTACAAAGCTTATGGCAAGAAGCATTAGGGCAAGGAAATACAAGGCTTTTAAAACAATCTATCAGAGTAATGAGAGTAGAAGGACTGATGAGTCTTGTCCTTCCGATCCTGGTGGTCTTCATCTTCATCTTCATCTTCATCTTTTGGTCCATGGTCTTCTTCTTCTTTCACAGCTGCAAGATAGGCCTTTTGGGACCTCTTTCTAGCATGACAAAACTTCTCAGTGTGTCCGGTCCTTTTGCAGAAGTCACAGAAGAGCGGTTCCTTTTTACCTTTGTATATGTTGTTTACATATAACATTTGTTCATCCTTTGAAGTGCTAGGCTCTTCTTTGCTTTTAAGTTTCTTTTCTGAGAGGCTTTAATGTCAACAAGTTGAGGATCAAGCATATTGGTTAGAGTGGTTGATACATTATCATAGGCAGGAGGCAAACTATTTAACAAGACACCAATACAAATATCTTCATCCATTTTTAGCTTTATCCTTGCAAGTTGAGTAAGCAGGCTTTCCATGTAGTTCAGATGGGATGCCAGGGATGTATGAGGCTTCATATCAAGTCGAAAAAATTCAATTAATAGACCATACTTAGACGACTTTGACTGTGCACCAAATAAGGTATCCAATTTGTCCCAAGTGTCATGGGACGTGTCACACGCATCCACATGATGGATGTAGCTGTCATCCAATTCCATTTTAATGATGGCTTGTGCCTTGTCATTATTCTTCTGCCAAGTAACTGCAAGGTCCGCATCTCAAGGTTTCTTCTCTTTGCCATTTGTGATGGCCCAAAGACCCTTCTTCATCAGGATGAGCTTGATGCGGGTTTGCCAAGTATGAAACCCGACTCCCTTGAACCGAGAATTTGGAGAGTCTTTTCCCATGTTGGATGGCTGAAGCAGTAGCAAATCAGCTCCAAGATTCTCAGATGTTACAGGTGAAGGAGTAGATTACAATGTGTTAAGAGACACAAGTAATGGTAGTGTGAAAACACACTATGTAGAGACTTGATGTTGAGCTTAAATCTTCCTTGCTCGGGGTCGTCAATCCTTCTTCAATCTTCTCAGGTCTTTCCCTTCCTTGATTTGGTTCTGGGATAGTAGATCAGAGTGGCAGTGGGTTGCTCTAGGTGGCAGGAGAGAAAAAATGATGAGATTTTTGAGCTTTGATGAAACTGGCTATGGTTGATAGTTTAGGGTTTTAGACAGGGGCCTGGTTTTTTGCAGATTGTAGGAGCTATGGTTGATCATTTCCAAAAAAAAAATTATGGAAATGTAGCTCTTTCCAAGGCCTATCAAAGCCCTATGATCTTCGTCAGCATCGCGACGTATGCAGGTGGAATTCGACGTACGAACAGCAATGACGCAGTCTAGACAGTGATGACAAATTTTCGCAACGCCAAGGCTGTTGGTTGCCAATGTGCCTCTGTGATGTGCCAGGGAGAAGCGTAGGGAGTCAAGGAATGATCTTCCAGAAGAGAGCTTGGGGAGATACTTCCTGGTTCAAGAGATCTAAGAGCTCCAAGGAGGCAGGGTCCTACAGGCTATGGTAGCCATTGGAGCTTTATTGAAGATAGAGTCAGAATTGAGCTGGGACTGAAGTCATGAACTCAAGCCAAGCTGAGGAAAGATAAAGAAGAGCTGTAAGAGCAGAGACGAGGCTAGGCCATGCCCAACTGAGCTCTGATACCATGTCGAAATGAGCGGGATCTAGGACATGGCAGTCGGTTATGGTGGATGAAAGGAGAAGAGTAAACTCATGATGAAGGAGACAAAAACATTGTTTGTTACACAAGTGAATTAGGTTCCAAGATTGAGACTTGGACTCATAAACATAGTCTTGTGTATGTGGACAATGATACTAACACTTTACTGATAAGAAAAGAGTACTATCATTGCATTAAGAAAAGGAAGCAAGTACAATGCTTTATAGGAAAGTAGGAAACTGCAGGAGGCACCACTGTGCATATGGGATAGGTAAGCCTGCATGTCCTTGGCCCTAAAGCTCCATATAAAGAGGCTATTAGTGAGTGTGATTGCTGAATCTCAACACGTGGGTTGCTCAAAATAATTATTAAAAAACCCACAACACGCAAGACATGCGGTATACTCCAATTTTATGAAGAAATTTGATTATTTTTGTTGTTTCATGGTCCAAATGTTGTTCATATGCAATGAAATTTTGTTTGAACCTTGTTTACATCATGACTGAGGGCTATAACTATAGAAATACAGAACCCGTAATGATTTAGAGCCGTTATTAATTCTTTAAAACTCGCAAAATGGCATTTTCAATGGAAATTAGTGGTTTTTCTTGATTTTGAGTTGGAGAAAATGGGTGGAAATTGAACAAAATCAAAGAAAATGTTAAGTTTTAGTCAAAATGATAAGCCAATACAAATAAATAAGAAAATACCTATTTTCCATGAATAATAAATAGAAAAAATAGAAAAAATGAAAAAAATTGGGATTTTTGCACTCAAAAAATATGGAAAATTAAGATTTATGTACATGAATGTTTGGCAAGGTTAAAGCATGAGGTTAAGCCTCAGTTTGGCCTTTTCCTTTGCGTTACAGTCCGTGTTTATCGCTTTTTACATACAAAAATGATACAAAAGAACCATTTACACCTATGCACACCGCAGCAACACCTAAACGGTGAGGGGAGGATGAAGGTTGTGTGACGATCTAATTGCTGAAAAGAGACAAATTCTGATTTTCCTCTTTGTGCATAGCATTTAGGGATCGTTCCATAATTAAATATAGGTGGCTAGTAGCACTCAAGTTCCGATGCTAGTCCCTAAAGCAACGCAGCATGTAACACTTAGTTAAAATTCATGAAAGGGTTGTTTTTCGCACCCTACATGGCTCGTTTTTTAATCATAAAATGGTTGTGCACAATCGTCATACACTTCATTAAGCATGCCATGTGGTATCTCCTGGAATGCATTGCACTTGTTTGATAAACTTTGACCAACGCTGAGAGGACATGAAACCTAAGTTGTAGGTTTAAACGGGCGCTTTTGTTGGGGAAAGTCTTCTGAGGCAAATAAAAATCCCCTGGAACACTGAATTATGAAAGAGTGGAGTTTGTGCGAATGTCATATGTGTTAGCAACACATCTTGGGGCTAATCCCCGAGGTGTAGGAGAGTCGCAGTGGAGCTGTGGCAATCAGCCGAGAGGTGCTTCCTTATGTGTGTATTATGAGGCATTATGCCTATATGTTATGGGATCTCCCTCTAAGGAGAAGGGAAGGTGAATGTTGGACTACATATTGGATACACACACAAAATCATCATAAGCATTTAGTGCAGAGTGAGTTTTAGATGCTCCTGGCCCAGGAGGCCGTGTGGTGGGGTTGTCTATCGTATGCATGAGGTCCAGCTAATGCCATAGCTAGTGCCGGCCCATTTTAGGTCCCATCAATAATACCTTTACCATGTTCACTAGGAGCTACAAACCTCATCTTGCTTGATGATCCCCTTGCCTTTGAGGTTCGTTCCTTTTCTTGAACTTGGGAAGAATACAAGTTTATAACTGTAACAACCCCCAAAGTCTCAAAGGAGTTGATTGATAATGATGAAATCTCAAAAGAGCACGCATTCATCAAACGACTAATAACATCCTACCGCAAGCCCCAAAGGTCAGTGTTAATCGTTGAGATTGAGGAACTTACTTGTGTCACTAAATTGATTGCTTATTACGCATTCTCTATTTAATAAATTTATGTCAATAAATTAATGACTCATTTTTCTTTAAGTGTTGATGATGATCTAGAATGGCCATAAGACAAATTAGAGACCAATATTACAAATTATGAAGGGGTAAGGAAGTATATGCCAAGTGTAAGAGTGTACACAAGAATCAAGGAGTTACACATAAATAAAGATGGATTGAGTCCTTAAGAAGAGGAAGTGCATTTGCATTATCTATATGTATTTATGTGTGCATCCAAGCATGCCTGGGAACGTTTACTTGTGTGTAATGAGCATTACATTCATTTGGGGTCATCCTCTCCCTTACAAGTCAAGGCTTAAGGTCTTTTCTTTCATTAAGAAAGACGAGAGAGGTAATTCTCACTAAGAAAGACAAGAGACGTGATCCTCTAGAAGTGAGAAGAGAAGTGATTTTCTCTTTCTAAGGTCTAAAATGACACAAGATTTTGTGTGTAATTCAATCTTAAGGTTGAGGCCCAATGCAATTTAATGAACTCTCCTTATCTATGGCTCAAGGTGGTTGCATGGACCACAAGTTAAGAGTACAATTTAAAAATCTATTTTTTAAAAATAGACATGGTCAATACAACTTTTGTGTTGGATGTTTTTCGATTTGAACAATGCACAAAGAGATATCTCAAAATTGGTGTTGTAGAGTAGGACCTGGAACAACCACATCTTGCATGAAGATCAACCTTTCCAATCTTGGCACTCAAGTCTCTCTCCAAGAAGAGAAGCTCTTGAAAGCCTATAAAAGAGGAGGCTCTCCTTGGATGTGGGGGAGGTGAAGAAAGTATCACTTTGCATACATCCAAGAGGAGGAGAGAAGGTGCAAGTACTACAGAAGCCCTGCTAAAATCAAGTTCCAAGAGAAGGAGAGAAGGTGCAAGTGCTACAGAAGCCCTGTTGAAATCAAGTTCCAAGAGGAGAAGAGAAGGTGCAAGTGTTGTGGAAGCTTTGCTAAAATCAAGCTCCAAGAGGAAAGCCCTGGACATATTGTGTAGGAGAGTCTCAAGAAGGATCAAAAGGTGCCAACTTTCAAGTTGTGTGAGTGTTAGCCAGTTGTATACTGTGTAAGGAAACATGATCTTGTTTCCAAGATCTACAGAGTATCAACTCGTTTATGTGTAATGGAGGAGCTTGCTCCTTGTCAATAATATAACTCAACAAGGGGGGGACTAGCCCATGTTCTAGTCCCTAGTGTGTTGTCAACCTCTCTATCTCTATCTCTCTCTCTACATCTTTCTTTTGTCTCATATGTTCTCTCTCTATGCCAACATAATATTTACCATATATCTTTTAAGTATAGAAGAAAGTTGAGCGTGTATCTCAGATCTTATAACAGTGGTATGAGAGGAGGTCTCTTTGCTTTTCTCAAAGTAAAGGCAATCCTTGCAAGAAGAAGGTAAAGATGGCAATCAATAAAGCATGTACAAGTGAGCAATTACAGGCTCAATTGACAGAGTATCATATTTTGTTGGAGATTCCCCAAGTACGTCAATTGATTGACAACTTAAGGGCAAGGGAAGAATCTACCTTTGAGGGACCGAATCCTCCAAAAGATAGTGATATTGGAGGAAACACCATTGCACCAATTGATGGTGAAGATGCAAAGCATCCAATTGCTGAGAAGCTTCCTAGAAGGAAGAAGGACTCTAGTGTCGAGAAAAGTAAAAAGACCTCACCTCGAGTGAGGCGGATAAGGAGGGAGTCATCTCCCTCAACAACCAGCTACTCCCCTAATTACTCAAGTTCCTCCTCCACCTCATCAACTTCTAGTTCCTACTCTCTTGGTTCTAAGTCTCGTATAATTCGCAAACGGACAAAGAGACACCATAAGAGGAGTAAGCTTAAGAAGACTAAAACTTTCAAGTCTCGGGAGGATAAGGACATAAAGTTTGACTCTTACTTTGGTAAGAGAGATCCTACTAAGGCGTTAGCCTTTGTTAGGCAATTTGAAGTTTCTTTTTCTGAAGGTAATTTCTCAGAAAAGTCCAAGCTCAGGCATGTAGGCCTGCACTTGAAGGACACTGCTAGCAATTGGTGGGTTGACTCACATTTTGGAGGAAAGAAAACCTATGACTTGGGAAATTTTCAACAATAAGTTTTATGGTTAGTTCTTACCTCTTGATTTTGAGAATGATGTCAAGAAGGAGTGGGATTTGGCTAGGCATGAAAAGGTCACTAGTTATGTAGATAAGTTTTGGTCTACTATTCTCAAGGTTACTTCTTTCATGGAGATCAACGATGAAGAGAAGAAAAGGAAGTTTGAAGCTGGCCTAATCCCTCATTTATGTAGAGCCATGAAGGTGTATCCACATAAAACCTTATCTTGCATGATGCAGTCCGCCATCATAGTTGAAAGTTTGTATACACATGGTACATCTCAAAAGTTGGAGATGAGTTCTTATAGTGCTAAACAAAAGCAACTCTATGATCAGCCAAGAGACAGGACTAATCAAAGAACACCTACCTTTACCCATGACCAATATTCAAGGCTAGAGGGTAACAAGAAGAAGCGCAAGTATCTCTCACCCTCTGAGATACAAAAGTACAAAGAGAAAGGAAGGTGCTTTCTTTGTGGTGAGTTAGGGCATATGAAGCCTCATTTTCCTCACAAAAGGAAGGAAGAAAATGTGGTTAAATATCCTCCTCTGCCATCCTCAAATTCTATTCTGCATGTGCAAACTAACACTCATTCAAATGAGAAGAAGAGACAACTCTTAAAGGGTTGGGGGACACTCAACAATCAACGAGTTTTGATACTCTTTGATCCAAGGTTCATAAATAATTTTGTGTGAGCAGATACTGTTGAAAGGCTATAAATTCCATCGGATTCATTGGGAACTCCAATTGGATCAAGTTTTTAGAATTTGAAGGACTTACAACCAATTCTACTCCTATCCAAATGAAGTTGAATCTTAGAATTGGGGATTACCGTGACCAAGAATCTTTTCTACTTACACCCATTGGTAACTGTGATGTTATCTTAGGTATGTCTTGGCATTACAAGATTAGACCTCTTCCCAATTTTGTTAAGAAGACCTTTGCATTTCAATTC
The DNA here is from genome assembly GCF_053477565.2 of Lygodium microphyllum. Classification (NCBI taxonomy): domain Eukaryota; kingdom Viridiplantae; phylum Streptophyta; class Polypodiopsida; order Schizaeales; family Lygodiaceae; genus Lygodium; species Lygodium microphyllum. The sequence goes on from NC_141152.1 coordinate 77,207,733, forward strand.
AAGGTTCGGAACATAGTATGCATTGTTGCTACTAGAGATTGGCCTGTGCCAATGGTTAGTCATGTTAGCATTTCTAAAGAAATGAAGAAAGTTATTTCTATGTACATGATTTTTGTGAGAGAGTTAAAAGAAGCTAATGATTCAAGGGCACTTGACACCTCTAATGAACACACAATACCAACCAATGCTTCTAAGTCTCAGACTTTAAAAGAACCCCTCTTTTTAATTGATCAAGCCACACGTGATTTTGTTAAACAATATGAAGATTCTTTTAGTGGTTTACTTCTAGGAGAGTTACCTCCTAAGCGCTTGGAAGATCACACAATTGATCTTATCCCAGGCAGTTCACCATCTAACCAACCGCCTTACCAAGGAAGTGCAAGTCAGCAAGAGGAGATCCTAAAACAAGTAAACGAATTGTTGGAAAAAGGGTTAGTCCAACCTAGCTTTTCTTTATAGTGCTCTCCAAACTTACTTGTTCAAAAGAAAGACGGTTCTTTCTATATGTGCATAGACTACAGATCTTTGAACAAGATCACAATCAAGAATCGTTTTCTTACTCCAAGTATAGATGATATCTTGGATAAGTTGCAAGGGTCTAGTATATTTAGTCGCATTGATCTCAAGAGCAGCTATCACCAGATACGGATAGCACCTAAAGATGTTCATAAGGCAATTTTTTGTACAATGTTTGAACTATACGAGTTCTTAGTCATGCCATTTGGTTTGACTAATTCACCCACCACATTCAATAGAATGATGGAGAGAATTTTTAAATCTCACTCAAAGTTCACAAGTGTCTTCTTTGATGACATTCTAATATTTTCACGGTCTATAGAAGAGCATAGAAAACATATATCTATTGTTTTTCAAGAGCTTCCCAAGCATGGACTATAGGTCAATGCTAAGAAGAGTGAATTTTTCCTTTCGAAAATTCATTACTTGGGCCGCATTGTTTCTCACAATTTGGTGAGAATGGATATTGAGAAGATTCAAGCCATTGTTGAATGGCCTACACCTACTTCTGTACATGAAGTTAGAAGTTTCTTGGGCCTATGTTCATACTACAGGAGGTTCATACGAGGTTTTGCATATGTTGCATCTCCTCTACGTGACTTTTATAAGAAGCAAATGCCTTTTTACTGGAGATCAAGGCAACTACAAGACTTTGAAATAATTAAGTTTCTTGTACTCAAGAACCACTTCTCATAGTTTTGGATCTTCAAAAACCTTTTGAAGTTCATTGCGATGCTTCTGGGGATTGCATTGGAGCTGTGCTTAACCATGAGCATCATGTAGAAGCATTTGAGAGCCGATGCCTCAAGGACCATGAGCTACATGCTCCAGTACATGAGAAAAAGCTGATGGCAGTGGTACATGCTCTTCAAGTATGGAAACATTATTTAGTTGGTGCAAATTTTGTTATTAAAATAAATCACCAAAGTCTAAGATACTTCCTCATTTAGAAGAAGCTCTTAGATAAACATATGCATTGGGCAATTTTTTATTTATGTTTCATTTTCAAATCCTTCACACATCTGGAAATAAGAATGTGGTAGCAGATGCTCTATGAGGGCGACCTCGACTAAATGCAATCACAACTATTTACCATAACGAGTTCATATATTTACCCAAAATATATGCAACTGACCCCAATTTTCTTTTGGCAACTCCATTTTGCTATGGGTGATGTGGTATGGCAAGCTCATGTTGAATGCCAAAGGCCTTGCAATAATCTTCAAATTCATTTGAAGTATATTCTCCTCCGTTGTTGGTACGAAGAGCTTTGAGTCGTAACTCGTACTTATTTTCAACTACTTCCTTATATTCTTGAAACTTGGAGAAGACTTGCAACTTCCTCGTGAGAAAGTATACAATAGTATATCTTGAATAATCATCAATAAGTACCATAAAGTATTTTACTCCAATGAGAGATACAAGATTTATTGGACCACAAATGTTTGAGTGTACTAATTGAAGTGGTTGAGTTGTAATGGTGTAAGATTTGGGATAAGGAAGATTTGTGGCCTTACTGAGAGCACAAGCTTGACAAAATGGAAGTTGAGAGAGAGAAGGTGGAATGCCACGGACAAGCTTTTTGTAAATAAGTTGTTGGAGAACATTCTGAGAGGCACGACCAAGCCTAGAGTGCCATAGGAGAGCATTATGTGGTAGACTTGTGAGTGAAGTGCAGTTAGTTGAAGCATTTGAAGAAGGTTTTAGTAGTGAATACCCAAGTGTATAAAGCCGACCTTCTTTGGGGCAGGTAAGTTTGAGAGAGGGTGTGAGTAGCTGTAAGGTGCAGTGGTCTTTATAGAAGTGAGCAGTGAGAGAGGATTGAGAAGTGAGCTCACTAATACTTAAGAGATTTTTCTTGAGATTGGGAACATAATAGACCCTATGTACCTTGATGATGTAATTGGAGGGAAGCTCCACTTGAATTGTGCCGTAGCCCTGAGCTTGTTGAATGTTGTTGTCCCCCATGGCAACATGAAGTGGAGTAGAGATCTCTTTGAAGTCGACTAGCCATTCCTTATGAAAAGTCATATGATGAGTAGCTCCAAAATCTAAAAACCATGTATATTCTTCTTTGGAGTTTGATGAAGGTGCCCAAACATTGGTTGCTAGGCAGATGATTGTTTTTGTTCCTCTTCTATGTCATAATTGCCGATACTAACAAAGTGAGCCCGACCTTTTGATTGATATTTGTTGAATCTATTTTTTTTACAACAATCCTTTTCAATATGACCTTGTCTTTTGCAAACATTACATATGAGATGATAATGAGGGTTTCTTGTTAAGGATAGGGATTGAGAAGACTGATAAGAGTTGGGCTTATGTTGTGGATTACCAAGAATCCCTTTGAAGTTAGACCGAGAAGAAAACTTAGGCTTTTTTTGAAAGTGTTGACCTCTTTTGTGAAAATGTTTTGGGCTATAAGTAGTTACAGCAAGAGCCTTGGATTCTTGATTTGAAGAAGTAGAAAGGGTATCTCTCATGACTTGCTCCTGCTTGATTCTATTGATCAGTGGCTAAAGCTTGAGTTTATCAGTGGAAGTTTGAGTAGTAATAAAGGCTCTCCAAGATAGAGGTAAATAAGAGAGTAGAAACATGGCTTGTAATTCTTCTGAGATGACTAGACCAGATATTATGGTGTCATCTAGCAAAGATTGCCATTGTTTTAAGAACTTAGTGGCAGATTGATCTTCATGCATAGTAGTAGTAGATAGTTTTCTAAACATGGTCATTCGATAAAAAATATCTGTGCATTTATATATATTGTTGAAGAACTCCCAAATACCTTTTGCAATGGGTATTGTTCTTACTAGTTGTACTTGACGATCTCCACAATGGACAAGTATTTCCATTCTCCCAGCTGCATCTCTTTGTATCCAATCTTCCTTATCTGCTCCTTCTTGTTCAAGGTAGTCTTCCTTGCCATTGATAATATTCCATAGATTTGCTTGAGATAGGTAAAGTTCCATCCTTAGCTTCCACACTTGATAGTTGTTGCCATTGAGTTTGTCAATCTTGATGTGTCGGTTGTAGGAAGTGGTGGCATTAACGAGAGCCATTGGAAGAATGAGAGTAAAGGAAGATGAGTAGTTTGTGAATTTGAGGAGAATATGATAAGCTAGAAAGATAGGACCTAGTGCTCTGATACCATGTCGTGATAACCAGGAACTTGAAGAAAAGAGGATAATGTGCACAATAAGAGATAGAGATAGAGACAATATAGAAAAGGTAGTGAACTGCAATTAAGCATTTCATTGCTAATGGTTGTATATATACAAGGTACATTAAATGAGGTAGGTGAGTGTTATCTCTAAATATTTGAGATATTTACAAAGCGGATATCTATGAGATCCTTTTGTCCACATACTAACTTGTCCTTATCTTATCCAACTTTTATCCTTATCCACAACTTTATCTTAACACATGCAGTAGAAGGGCATTGACCCAGAGAGGTTTAGCTTCTTGTCCGTTCTAAGGCATGCAATGTCGTTGGAGCTATGATGTATGGCAAATCAATACATGATATGGTGCTCAAATGTGGACTTGAATTAGATGTTGAGGTTATGAATACTATCACTGACATGTACACAAAGTGTGCAAGTCTTGTGGAGGCATGCAAAGTCTTCGACAAGTTGTCATGTAGAGATGTAGTCTCATGGAATGTAATGATTGCAAAATATGCTACAGTTGGGGATAGCTCTTGTGCTCTCAAGCTTGTCAATAAAATGAAACATGAGGGCAAAAACCTCATATATTCTCATTTGCAAGCATTCTGAAAGCATGCGCAAGCCTAGGATCTTTGGAACCAGGTAGGTGGATACATGACCAAATTATCAGAAGTGGATATGAATCAAATGTTCCAATTGGTAGTGCACGTGTTGACATGTATGCAAAGTGTGGCCTTCTAGCAAAAGCACGAATTTTATTTAATCAGCTAGACCATTGAGATCTGTTGTCATGGACTACAATGATTTTAGGGTACATGGCAGCTGGTAAACATATCATTGCTCCTAAACTATACGTGAGAATGCTTCAATAGGGTATAATGCCTGACAATTACCTACTCTCATCCATTTTAAAGGCATGTGGGAGCATTCAAGAAGGAGAATGGGGTATAAAGGTACACAATCAAGTTGTCAAAATTGGACTAGATCAAGATGTCATCATTGGAATTGCCATTATTGACATGTATGTGAACTTTGGTAGTTTGGAAAGCTCATCCCAAGTCTTTGAGAGTTTCCAAAATAAAAATGTCCTTCTCTAGAATGCATTAATCAAAGGCTATGTGAAGCTAGGTTGTCTACTCTCCTCTTTGGGACTATTCAAAAGAATGCTTCAATGGGATATTGAAATAGACAAGGCTCTTTTTGTTTCACTTATAAAACCATGTGAATATAATCCATATACTTGTCCATGTTGAATCACTTCTTGGTTTGTGATTATTCATGGCCAAGTGAACTTTGAAATTTCACTTGCTGCATACTGTCATAGTTCCAGATTTCAAAACATGCAAGATAGATGTAAGTTTTGATAAAAAATTGGCAAGTGATGATTGGAAATGACTTATTTTTTGTCAAACTCTGTATCAATGGTAACTTACTAGCTGAAATTGGTGTATCCTCATTATGAAATCCATTTTGTAGCACTATGCAGGTATCCAAACACATACAATATTTTACTATATGGTTTGAATCCTTACAGGAAACAACACTAAGCCAGATCATGGCATGACTATCTTGATAGGATTGGTTAGCAACGTTATTAGGTACAATGCTTGCCTATGAAAATGTGAAAGTTAGCAAACATTATTGTCAAAATTTTCATGCCTTAATTATACTTATGCACTAATTTTGAAAAATAGATGTCTGAAGGTTTGAAGAAACATGTAAAATACCATCAGTCTCCTTGTAAAAGTTAACTAATAGGCCTTATTGAGTTGAATGTTCTAAATCTATAGAATCAACAATTATTTAAAAGGCCTTCTAGTGGAGAATTTATATTTGACAATGGTAAACGACCTGCGCAGGAGACAGGGTGGCTGTGTCAACCCTAATGTGACAAGATTGATGCATAGGTTGGGAGCATCACGGATAGGACTTGTTGGTGTAAAAGACAGTTTGTGGGAAGTCATAGCTTTGCATATGAGCTATCAAAATTGGACAGTCACACAGATGTAGGCTACTAGACCCTAATTTATCAAGAGCAACTGGGGTTGTAGACCCTGCAAAATTTGGTACTAAATGTAGAGAAATCTGTCACATAGACACAAAGGGATATGCGCAGTCTATAGGACAACCTGTTTTTTTTACTGCAGATGCTTTTGGGGTTTTTCTTTTGCAATAAGCACAATTCACAGAAGAATTATCATCAAGGGTGGAGGGCAACAACCTTGGAGACAGACCTACAGCCAAGCACCAGATATCTATTGGCATTGGGAGAATAACTAGAGTTGTAGGGTGGTATCACTCACATCCACATATCACTGTCCTGCCTTCTCATGTTGGTGAGTACTATCGTGTTTGAGATCAAAGTATGGCTAGTCAAGAAAATAATCTTTACTACTCTTTTACAACCACCTTTTAGCATGATCACAAGTGCAAGTGAACTTGTCCTTGTGCTTTCTTTTAGTTGAGCTATTTGTGATTGCTGAACTTTTGAACATGGGGGTATGCTCTCTATTTGTTGCACTTAAGGGAGGTTAATTTATGTAAATCTTTGAATACATTGGGATGATGCTTAACTTTGCAGATGTGGGGACTCAAGGAATGTATCAATGAATGGAACCAAGATTTGTAGGCCTCATCTTCTCTTGTTTTAGTGAAGATGCCAACAAGGTTGGGTTCACTTCTTCATATTAACCATTAGCTGGTCCTAATATTAGATTAAGGTTTTGATGTAGATTCTAAAGAAGCTTTAAGTGGATATTGGGGTGACAGTACTTGGCATCAGCACCAGAATAGCTTTTCTTATGAGACACACATTGGTATAACTTTTTAACTGTTTTTGGTTTGTAAATTGATTATGGAATTCTGATAAGTCCTTGACACATTTCCTTTTCGACTAAAAACTACTTGCCATGCTGACTTTATGTTGGTAACTTATATGTTGACAAGTCCTCAGCAGAGTTCCTTATTTGATGATTACAAATGCTTGCCATTCTAGGATTTTTGTTTATAATTGTCTATTCCCCTCTAATGGGAGTAAAATAAAAGATGAAAACTCTTCTATGGTTATTTGTTCTAACTTGCATGTAGGTAGGATTCAAGCAACTGCATTTCAAGCATCTAATGGAAGGTAGAAGGAGGTAATGTGGGTGCCAATCATAGGAAAGAATCTGAAGGAATCTTCTAGTGATATGGAGGTTGGTAGGGCATTGGCACCCTCAATATCGGTGTCAAGTTCTAGCTATTCTAAGAGTGCTAAACTAGAAATTATTAACCCCCAGGTATGCTTTATTAATTATTGTCGGATTCATAGACTATAATTGTATGCATATGATGTTTAGTGAGTGTTATAAATAACAAAATATGCAGAAGATATATTGCAATAAGGGTGGTTTCATTTGTATACTTATTTTTTGCTAATGTCTTCTATGGTAGATGGATTGTATAGCTACAAGAGAAAGGGTTTTTTTAATGGTATCTTGTTTGAATTTGACTAATCATTGATTAGTGTTGTCCTAGGTGGCTAGGATTTGCCTCTATCAATGCATAATCTAGAGCTTCAAACTTCAAGCATGGCTACATAAGCAGATGGGCTTGGAAGTGAACATACACTTGACTCAATTTCATTGAAAAGTCCTAATTGGTCTAGGTCTTTGACTAAAAAACCCTTAGCTACTATCAAGAAGAGGACCCCTCTTCTAGTATTTGTGCCTTGAGATGTCAATTTGTCTCAACATGCATATTCTATGTAACAAGTTGGAGCCCTCACTCAACAACATTTTTCTATGTTGATGCCATCCATACATGAAGCTTTGGAGAACAACGATTGGGCAACAAGGAAGGTAGCAATTGAAACACTCACTCGCATTGGTTCCAATCTTGGTCTTGCATTAGTGTCTTTCAAGTCAACCACCTTGAGTATCCTTGAATCTTGTCAGTTTGACACGGTTTGTGCTTTACCATTCTATGATTTACTTTTGATGCTTTTTGTCGCGTTGAAAGACATGTTTATCTATGAATATATAATTTTATATTATTTCCTTGCTCAAGTGAAACCAGTAAGAGACAGTATGCATGATGCAACACAACTATAAAAAAACCTTCCAAGGGGGGCAGATTGTGAATCTCCTTCATCACCAAAGAAAGCTAGTATTCTGTTTTGAAATATATCTAGTTGTCTAATTGTGCAGCCTATTTGGAGGAGGCTGGGACTACAATAAAAAGGCATATCTAGTTGTCTAGTTGTGCTTCTCATGCTTTGAGTGGTGACAAATTATCATTTCTTTTAGTGAATGAAGCTTCAAATTTGTCTTATTAGTCAAAAAATGTAGGTTTAGATATTTTTAGAGTATTATAGGTCTGTTATAGCAGCTATAGATAGATTTCTCTCTTGATTCATGGCATTCCCTATAATAGCTATAGATAGATTGCTCTAGCTCCTGTTGCCAATGCCATCCCTTATATTACAAGGAACTTTCAATCATTCTCTACATAGGAAAAAAAAAAGGGAATTCCTTATCAATTTTCTAGTTAAGAATATACATAAGTAGGAAAAGTAAATGATAGGAAAAATGGAACATTTCCTAGTTTAGAGAAAATTCCTACATAGAGAAAATTCCCTATATAGTTCCCTAGGAAAAATTTCCTATGTAGGAAATTTTTCCATAATGAAATTTCCCTATGTAGGAAATTTCCTATGTGATTTCCTAGTTTCTCTAACTAGGAAATGTTCCATTTTCCCTTTCATTTACTTTTTTACTTATGTGTATTTTCAATTACGAAATTTCCTTTTTTTTCCTATGTAGGGAATGATTAAAAGTTCCTTGTGATATAAGTGTGTCACAAAGAGTGAATCAATATTTGTGACTATTTCATGTTATGGAAATAATAATAAAAAAATCATGCACCTGTTCACAATGACCTAACAAGACAAATGTGTCGCGTAGATCATTCTATCTTTTCTCAGAATCTACCTCCAAAAATCTAGATGGACCTTGCCAAAAGGTTGCCCTAGCTCCTTCCAATACCACTTTAAACCACTGTACATCAAATATAATCATGGGAGAAGCTATGATAATCCATTGACATAACATTTTGCAAGTTGCCAAAATACTCTCTCATCTACTATAATATTCGAATCCATGACCCATTGGCTCTCTTTCTCGAATTTTACCATGACACCATAATGTGTTGTGGATCACACTTTATTGATAGGCTCAACTCAAAAATGTCACCCACGTGACCACACCGCGCTCCAAATTTTATATTGTAAACTGAAATGGCTAGGAAAAGCATACAATCACCTTAGACTATACCCCCTCGAGAATTTCCACTCCTCCCTTAGAGATCTCTATCCCTTCGTGTGAACACTACAAGATACAGGCCTTATACCGACGTTTAAAGCGATGAAAATGTTCACAAAGAAATTTTCCCGCATCATAGTAAAAAACGTCGGTATTAGCGATGCCATAGAATAGTTTGTATCAATGTCACTATTTGCGTCGATATCAACATCACTTATACCGACGCAAATAGTGATGCTAATAACGTTGCTTTGTGACGCATGTTGTGACGTTGATAGCGATGTGTGCAGTAAATTTGCAATGCTAATAGCGACGGTAACAAGGAAGGAAAAAAAACTAGTAGGGTAGCACAAATAGCACTATGTGCTTTATTTGGGCCATACAAAATAATTACAGTAATGTGTACAATGCTCGTATAAATAAATGCAAAGTGTAATTGAATCATAACAATGATACATGAAATAAATACATGATCACGTAATGAAAGCGACCAGTACAATCATGGCAAGATACTACTACTACATAGAAAATGCCTACACAAATCACGTGACCAAAAAAGAAGAGTATGTGAGTTTCAGGGATCCAAGGGTGAGCTATAGATCCTCGCCATCCGAAACCTTGTCGCGCCTCAAAGGAGCATTAAACAGACTCTACAAAAAAAGAAACAACTACACATCAGTCCACCATACAATAATACATTTTAATTAAACTTATTAACTACGGACAAGAAAGATGAGTGACTTACACGACCGTCACGTCCATACAATCATTCGATCAATGCAGTGAGACCATGTCTCTTTGCATATCGAGTCTCTAGGCTGGTGGGATCGCAGTTTAATGGAGTGCTGCAAAGAAAACAAAATACAATTGTTAGAAACACAATTGTCAATACAAGGGATATTGCAAAAAAAAGTAAGTGGAATAAAAGAAAAACTTACAAAGTCCTCCAGGTATGTCCTGTGGTGGCCGCCACTCCCAAGATGATGGACCACTCGTGCCTCCAGTCATGCCCTCGCCGCCTCGCGCTGCTGTCCCCTATTAAAAAACACAGATCTAGAGCTATGCTAACTATGGTGGATGGAGGTTATAGACATAAAACATGATTGAGATAAAGAATTATAACTCAAGTGAATTAGGTTCCAATATAGATTAACGACTCATAAACAAAATCTTGAGTGACACAGAATGATTGTTCTATTTCCTTGAAATGAGTGTCAAGTATATGCTTATATATCTTTTTGGATAGTACCACTTTTACTCTTTGTGCTTATGGGATTTTGGACAACTCTTCCTAGAGCTTCTAGAGCATACATCTTTTTCATAAAGCCACTTATGGGCCAGCCTCTTTGGGGCATACATACAAGAATCATTTGCTATTCTCAACACCCCCCCTCAAATGATGAGTTCCTACCCTTGCTGGCTTTTACCCCCCCCCCCCCCCCTGCATGCAAACATGGACCAGGAGACTAGCTCTTTGGTAGCCTAGTCAAGTTAAGGCTTGAAACTTTACACCTTGATAGGGTTTTTACATCCACTATGGGAAATAAGATCCACTATGGGAAATTCTTTGTTATTTAGCAACGTAAATTTCTTTATCTTCTTCTTGCTTCTTTGACATCATTTGGTCTTCTCAATATTCTAGGTCTTCTTGGTTGTCTTTGTCTTCATGATCTTTTCCTTTGTTGTGTTCTTTATCCCTTTTGTTGATGAATGGTACATGCTTTTTGCTCTAGCCTTCTTGACACAATCTTTGTGCTTTATAGGTACATGGCTTTCTCTTGACAAGCTTTCTTTGCCATGCATAGGATTGGCCTTTGGCTTAGCATGGATGTTGCAATGTTTTTGGCATACAAGATGAACATATTTCTCTTTGGATATCTGTTGGATTTGGGGTACATGGCTTGACATGGCATGGTATAAGCAAATCATTTTGATTTTGGGATATGGGATGGTCTTACCACGAGTATACTCAAGTAGTGTCTAATCCCTTACAAGAATAGAAATTCTAATCACAAGTAACCTCTTAGGATTTTTGATAACTAATTGTCAAGCGTATTAACAATCCGTTCTTTTAGTTCAAGCCAGATGGAGACACATATAGCGTGAAGGTAATTTGATGATGCAGTGTGAGATGAGTAGGCTGATTTGAATGGAGTTGTTTTGAAGAAGGAGGTGTGAATGGGCTTTATATTGATTTGGGGTTGAAAGGAGGGGAGAGTTTTAACCTTAGTAAATAGGGTTTTATTTTAGAAAAGGAAGGATAATCTATCGTGAACTACACAACAACTTTTGGCACATCGTGAACCACACGACAACTTTTGGTGTTGTTTTCTGTCTTCTCCTCTCGATCTAATCTGTGGCATCAATTATGCTAGATCCATCCTCTCTCCTCCTTCTCTTCCTCCTTCAAGTAAAGAGAGATGTGATTTCCCTGAGCCCCAAGGTAGTGTTTTTGTTAGGCTTTGTTCATGAGAGACTGACTAGAATAGAGCGCACCATAATCGAGATGGATCTCCCCTACCCCTTCATAAAATGCCCAATTAGGACGACCCACCAGTTACGACTAATGACCACCCAAGCAGGGAAAGAGACAGAAGCAGTGTCAATTAGAGTTATATTCCTTCCTCCTATTTTCTGCTCTCGTAAGCAGACATATTTCTTGACTATGGAACTTTGGGCACCCTTCGAAACCTCCTTTCTCTTCTCTGTCTCTACCAATTACTTCTTCCTTTGTTGCCTTGCTTGTTTTTTAAAAACAACTTGCCTTCAATGGTTGTATCCTTTCTCTCTTTTCTCCCAAATGATAACTTGAGGATAAGGAAATGACAATGGACCTCAATGCCTCCAATGTGAACTCCAAATAGATCTTCTTAGTAGTGCAACACTTCCTTTCTTAAGCTTCCTCACCTCCTACACAATACCTCGTACACAACAATGGGTGTTGAATAGCTTGTACAAAGGGAAAAGGAATGAGATAGAAAGGATTTAGAGTATGCAATGAGAAGGAGATGTTGAAAGACTACGCCCACTAACTACCTAGCTCAGCCATGGCTCTGATACCATGTTAAAAAACACAGATCTAGAGCTATGTTAGCTATGGCGGACGAAGGTTATAGACATAAAACATGATTGAGATAAAGAAATTATAACTCAAGTGAATTAGGTTCCAAGATAGATTAACTTGGACTCATAAACACAATCTTGAGTGATACAGAATGATTGTTCTATTCCCTTGAAATGAGCGTCAAGTATATGCTTATAAAGCTTTTTGGATAGTACCACTTTTACTCTCTGTGCTTATGGGATTTTGGACAACTCTTCCTAGAGATTCTAGAGCATACATATTTTTCATAAAGCCACTTATGGGCCAGCCTCTTTGGGGCACACATCTAGCCTCTATGGGCATACATACAAAAATCCCTTGCTATTCTCAACATCTCCAACATTCTGGAGAATTTGTAGCCTCCTCCCTGAGTCGACGCCAGTCGTCCACGTCTAGCCACTCGGGCTTTGAGGCCCCACTCTTAAGTGCCTTGCGTGCATCCGATTGTCTGTGTAACATGTATGCAACATGTATGCACGTATGTATTCCATTATCCAGCTTGTGAAAAACCTATCTATTGCGACTGGTATTGGAAACTCCTCATGCAAGGAGGCCAACTTGTTGGCACAACTCTCTCATACGAGTCATCACCCTCCTCCCCTCATCATTCATGATGATTGTTCCTATCTCATCATATTTAAGGTATTCGTACCCCTCTGGGCTATGCCTAAGATGTGTCCTCTCCCACCTGTGACCACATTCCTGGGCATATCCAGGAGACCCTTGTACATCTGGTGTATCTACGGGGGTAGTATCTCTCGGAGTAGCACCCATAGGGGTGCCATATGCAGACGGCTGAGCAAAATCTAGAGTGACTGGAGTAGACGTCTCCACAGGTGTGACAAATCCTATGGGTGATGCAACTCCAGCAGAATGACAAGACGGAGACACTCTGTCAGTACCTCCATAACAACCACCTGAGCCACGCTCTTTGAAACTGCCACGAGAGCGAGGAGTAGCACCTATATGCCAAGCCAATCGTGGGCTCACTACATCCAGGTCTCCGCAGCATCCCCCTGAACCACTCCCTTCGTCTGGCCCAAGTATAGAGAGTCGACCTCGTCTATTGGAAACTGAAGCATCAAAGCGCACTGAAGTAGATCTAATAGAATAGCCTGATGGTGTTCGAATCTTCTCCATGCCCTCGAGATATTGAATCGGTCAATGGCACGTACTATGTCGAAATTCAGATCGCACTTCCTCCCGATCTTTCCTTGCTGGTACCTAGCAAGCCATGTCTATATGGAGGCATGGTGCAACATACAAAAGCGATTCACTTTCTCCTCCATTGCAGCATCCATTCTTTTTTCTACCCCATTTCCAACCACCACATCTCCAGTGAGTCTATCATCGTCCTTCAATGACCATAGCATACTATTGTCTGAATCCACCATTGGTAACCATTGTGAAATATGCACTAATGCCTTAGACACCAATCAACCTTCATCCATGCTACCTTTTGGTTGAGCTTGTTGTCACACAAAGCCTTTTAGGGTTTTCATGAAGCGCTCCAAGAAGAACATCCATTGCATATGGACAGGTCAAGCAATCTCCACTTCATCTATAAGATACACAATAAGGTGGATTTGTTGTTGAGATATCGAGCTCCACTCGTGATATGCCAGGGTGACTGTTGTGCATTTATGTCACCAACTTGTTAGCTGTAGATGCGGTTGGTACACCACCCATGAATAATAGCTAGATGACAGCTATCCTTATCTACTCTAGTTCGTGGCTCAGTTAGTATACCACCTTAGTTAGTTGAGTTTGGTTTGAGACCCATATATATAGGGTTCTTCTATTTCTATGTACTAGAGTTCTTTTGGCTTACACAACTAAGAAGAGGAAAATTGTTTTCAGCCTCCACCTTTGTGTGTATTCCCCCATTGTGTAAGTGAGAAAGCTACAAGTGAGACTCATTCCTTCTCTCCCACAAGCTTGACATGGTATCAGAGCCTAGTTCGTGGTAAGGAGCTCAAGAAAGCAAACCAAGTTCGCAGCGTTCTGGTAAGAGGACCAGTGTTGCTTTCATTTTCGAGTTTGGAAGCAAGTCTCTGCAGCAGGTAGCACAGTCGAAAAGTGCAAGAGTGCACTGTCTCAGATTGAGACGCCCTTCGCGGTGTAGCAACAGGGCAGTATATGCTGCGAGAAAGGGCTTTAGCCCGTGATTGCTCTGTTTTTTTATTCGAGGCCATTTCGGGGCCTGTTTTGGAGGCGGAAGTTCTCCGAACGCACTCAGAAAAAGGCCCTGTTTTTTGCTGTGCGACCACTGTTCTACAGATCGATGAAAAGTTACCATAGAAGTTACATCGTATGCCTATGCGCAAAGACATTGGGAGTTATAGAATCATCCTTGTTGCCTATTGATGCAAAATCGTCAGTAGGAAGTGACTGTGTGGTCAAATACCACTTTCGTCAGTTTTGCAGATTTGCCCTTGTGAGACTGAAGCTGTGTTTTTTGCAGTGATAGAATTTTTTGCAGTGTTCTATAGTGGCATCTGATTCTCTTTCACAGATTGTCACTGAAAAGCTTGACAAGAACAACTTCCAAGCATGGAAGTTTAGAATGACGAATTTTCTTATGGGAAAAGGATATTGGGAATTTGTTGCGGGAAATGAAGAAGAACCAGTTCTTCCTGATGTTCCCAATCAACAGCAAATGTAGGCATTTAAAGGATGACATGAGAGAGCCAAAAAAGTTATGTACTGGCTGTCTATCAGTATTTCAGACTCTATGATTGTGCATATTCAGGATGCAAGTATGCCAAAGGAGGCATGGGATACTTTGTCAAAAATGTATAGCACAAATGTGCAAGCTAGGAAAATGCAGCTCAAGCAAGAGTTGCACAATGTGCAAAGAGAAAGTATGAGCATCAATGACTACCACATAAAGGTGAAGAAGATTGTAGATGCACTTGCTTCCATTGGGTCACCAGTGGAAGATGATGATTTAGTCTCTATGACGTTGAATTGTCTAGGAAAGAACTATGCACAGTTCCGAACATCCATTTCCGTCCGTGAAAGATTTCCTGATTTTAACGAGTTGATTGCTCTTCTAATTTCTGAGGAGCAGAGAAATGGTGGTGCATCTTCTTCAAGAGGAACTTCAAAATAAGTTTTCTTCTACTCAAATGCTGGAAGAGGTAGAGGCAGAGGTAGAGGAGGTCGATCTGGAGGCCGTGGTAGAAACCAGAATATGCAGCAAACTCAAGAAAACCAGTCCTATGGAGGAGGACGTGGTAACTCTAGAGGCAGGGGGAGCCAAAGAGGTCGTGGTGGATGGCAAAGAGGCCAAAATGCAAACAGCAATGTGGAATGCTACTAATGTGGTAAAATGGGTCATATGGCTAAAGACTGCTATAAAAAGCAGAATAATATCATGAATGAAAAATTGCAACAAGGAAATTATGCATCTTCTAGTAGACAGGGTGATGACAAAAATGAGCGTTTATTTATGGTGCAGCACATGACCAATTCTGTGACAAGTGCAGAAGAAAGCAACGATGTGTGGTATGTTGACTCAAGTGCATCAAACCACATGACAGGTCATGCAGAATGGATGCAGGATGCAAGGAAAATGGAAAAACCAGGATTTGTGGAGACTGGTGATGATACTGCACATCCTATTGTGCAGATTGAAAAAATTCATTTGTCTATGCAGGATGGGAAAAAGAAATACCTTTCAGATGTATTTCATGTCCTGAATATCACCAAGAACCTGGTTTCTGTTCGTCAAATGGTTGAGCAGGGCTTGCAAGTCAGATTTAATCCTCATGGATGCTTTATTGAGGATATGAAAAATAAAGGTCGCTTAATAGCAAAAGGAAAAAAGAAAGGCAGAATGTTTACCTTGGATGTAGACATGCCTGAATTGAGTGTAGCAATGTTTGCACATGGGACCGGTGTAGTTGCAGATATTGATATATAGCATAAACGCATTGGTCATGTTAATGTACAAAAACTTAAATCAATGCAAGCCCAAAATATTGTTGTAGGATTGCCTAAATTCAAGGTTGCAGAAATGCATAAGGTATGTGAAACCTGTCAATTTGGAAAACAGGCAAGGAAACCATTTTCTAGACATGTTCAAGAGAGTAAGAAGCCATTGGAATTAATCCACTCTGATGTGTGGACTATTAAAGCTGCATCCATTGGAGACTGTCATTATTTTGTCACTTTTATTGATGACTATAGCAGAAAAGTTTGGGTGTATTTTATGAAAAAGAAAAGTGAAGTGTTTGGCCATTTCAAAACTCTTAAAGCTATGGTTGAAAAAGAAACATGCCTGCAAATAAAATGCCTAAGGTCAGATGGAGGGGGAGAGTACCTCTCAAATGAGTTTGCAAGGTTCTTGCAGGAGCATGGCATAAAGCAGCAATATTCATGCAGTCATACCCCACAACAAAATGGAATTGCAGAAAGGAAAAACAAGCATATTGGAGAGGTATCTCGTGCCATGCTCAACGAAAAAGACTTGCCAGATTTTTACTGAGCTGAAGCAGTTGCTACAACAGTCTACATAATGAACAAGACTCCCACTGCAGCAATACATGGGATGACTCCAAAGGAGATGTATACTGGTAGGAAACCAGACATTTCTCATTTGAATATTTTTTGTTGCATTGCCTATGTTCATGTGCCAGATGAGTTGAGATCCAAGTTGGATCCAAAAGCTGAGAAGTGCATCTTCATTGGTTACTCTCTACAAGCAGAAAGGGTATAGATGTTATAACCCTTCTACTCGTAATTCTACAGTGAGCAAAGATTTTTTGATGAGATGAGTAGCTGGTATAAACCAGTAAATGTGATTGATGATGTAGATGTACAAAATGGTAATGCTGCACAGAATTCACAGCAGCAGTCACAAAATATTAGTGGACTTGGAGTGTCCTCTAGCAGTGGTTCACATTCTTCGCCATGGATAGGCAGATTGAGATCAGGAGAATCTCCTCAAAATAATGCAGATAGTGGTATGCAGGTTTCACGAAAAGGAAAAGAGAAGGTAGATCAGTCCATGTTTGATGTGAATGCGGGTCACTCTTATGTGGATGCTGAATCCAGTGGCTCAGAACAGAGCATTGATGATGAGTGGGTATTCATTCTATTGTTACACCTGGAGTAAGGAAGACCAGGGATGTTTTGAGAGCACCTGGGAGTGAACCTACTTTGTGCAGGTCTACCAGAGCTAGATATCCTATGGATAGACTGAAATATGATGGATTTACAGCCATTCACTATGCCTATATGGTCAAAGTGATACAGGAACCAGAACCCACTTCTTTTGAGCAAGCCATGGGAAAAGAAAAATGGGAGAAAGCCATGGATGAAGAAATGGATGCCTTGGAAGAAAATGCTACATGGGAATTGGTACCTTTGCCTAAAGATAAGAATGCAATTGGTTGTAAGTGGGTTTATAAGGTGAAGCACAATGTAGATGGTTCTGTGAATAGATACAAGGCAAGATTAGTAGTCAAGGGGTATGCACAAATATATGGCATTGATTATGAAGAAACATTCAATTCAGTTGCAAGGATGGCAACCGTAAGAGCAGTCATTACTATGGCTGCATCAAAGGGATGGTCTTTACATCAGATGGATGTAAAGAATGACTTCTTGTATGGTGATTTGCAAGAAGAGGTCTATATGGAGCAGCCACCAGGTTATGTGAATGCTATTCATCCTGAGTTTGTTTGCAAGTTGAAAAAAGCCTTGTATGGCTTGAAGCAAGCACCTAAAGCATGGTCTGACAAGATAGGACAGTATCTTGTCACTATTGGCTTTCAGATTTCCAAGGCAGATTTCTCACTTTATGTGAGAAAAACAAAGAAAGGTATTATAACACCATATTGGGGAATATGGGAATTTCCCATAAGTTTGGGACACATGGTCAAATCTTTGGATTTGTCATAACTTGAATATATAACTCCAAATCAAGTGCTCTATAGCTCAATAGATTCCATTTTTCAAGTGCTTTCCAATGATAGGTCACATCATATGGTTTTGAAAAACTTATGAGCATGTTATCCGGGTGCCACCTTTTTAGTATTCAAAAAATGGGAATTGGGAGATTTCCAAACTCACTAATATTGTGTTTTATGATGCTTGTCATTTATATTGATGATTTGATTATCACAGGTGATAGTGATGAAGATATCCTTCATGTGAAAATGCTATTGAAGCAGAAGTTTGAGATGAAGGATTTGGGAGAGCTGCATTATTTCTTGGGCGTTGAGGTGATTAGATCACCAAGTGGGATATGGATCTTGCAGAGGCAGTATGGATTGGACATGCTGTCCAAATATGGGATGACAGGCTGTAAGCCTATTTCAGTTCCTTTGGAGTAGAACGTGAAGCTGAGCGCGCAGATGCAGGTGAGCTTCTCGAAGACCTTACTATATTGTACAGACACATAGTAGGAAGTTTGATTTATATGACTATTACCAGGCCAGATTTGAGCTATATTGTTGGATTGGTAAGTCAGTTTATGCAGGCTCCAAGGAAACCGCATTTGGATGCGGCTAGATGCATACTCAGGTATGTGAAGTCCACATTGCAGTATGGACTATTTTATGAGACTGGGGTTCATATACAGTTGCATGGATACACTGATGCTGATTGGGCTGGAAGTATTTCTGATAGACAATCTACCAGTGGATATGTGTTCTCTTTTGGGAGTGCTGCAGTCACTTGGAGCAGCAAGAAACAGCCTACAATTGCCTTGTCGAGCACAGAGGCTGAGTACAGGGGTGCAACAATGGGTGCATGTGAGGTAGCTTGGTTGCATAAGCTACTTTATGATATGCATTAGCCTACAGATGGGCCAGTTGTCATTTATTGTGACAACATGAGCAATATACACTTGGCAAAAAACCCAGCCTATCATGCTAGAACAAAGCACATTGAGGTGCATTATCACTATGTGCGGGAGAGGGTTTTACTAGGTCTTATTGATCTAGTTTATGTCAGCACAGAGGATCAGGTAGCTGACATATTCACGAAGGCATTGGGTGCAGAGAAGCTGCGCAAGTTCAGAGACCTGCTTGGTGTGCAAGAATTTGGATTGAGCTCGAGGGGAAGTGTTGAGATATCGAGCTCCACTCGTGATATGCCAGGGTGACCGTTGTGCATTTATATCACCGACTTGTTAGCTGCAGATGCGGTTGGTATACCGCCCATGAATAATAGCTAGATGATAGCTATCCTTATCTACTCTAGTTTGTGGCTCAGTTAGTATGCCACCTTAGTTAGTTGAGTTTGGTTTGAGACCCATATATAGGGTTCTTCTATTTCTATGTACTAGAGTTCTTTTGGCTTACACAACTAAGAAGAGGAAAACTGTTTTCAGCCTCCATCTTTGTGTGTATTTCCCCATTGTGTAAGTGAGAAAGCTACAAGTGAGACTCCTTCCTTCTCTCCCACAATCTTGACATTTGTATCGTGAGCATGCTGGTAGGCAGGTATTTCTCAAAGAGACAGATCGTCTCCACTACTCCCCGCCTTGCAGATTCAATAGAGGATATCTTAATCTCCTTCTGTGAGATCCATTGCACTAAAGTTGACAACCTGTAAATCGCCCCGTGTATTTAGCAAGGCATCCTGCGATCGCGATCGGTAGTACAAACTGCCACAAATGAGGAAGCATTATGAACAACGACTACACTCCAAATAGAAAAATATGCAGGCTAGCTACAATCCATTCGTAGTACAAACTTGACATATCTTATGCCAATCATGGGATTTTAGCCCTGATAATTTCGAACTTGAGAGAACACATCATACCTGTCGGAGTACGCATGTCACGAGTATAGAGAAGAGAGGGAAAGTGGTCTGTTGCTCAACTTTTGGGTCAAACTGATTTCGTGAGAGGAAAAAAAACCAAAATTGAAAATTCTCCAAAAAAAGGGGAGAAATACGAGGTAAGAGAAACTCAAATTTTGTGTACTTTTCATTCTTCTTTTTAAATCCCCCACTACCCCTTTTTTTAATAGAAAACCCAAGATTTGGAGAGACAAGATTCACCCTCCATGGATGTCAACATCTAGCCTTCCTATTGGACAATCCAAAAGGCCCACATATTAAACTATATTATTTTTAAGGGCCCATTTGTGAGTTCATTTTTTTCCTAATGGGAGAGAGAGATAGGGAAACATTTTTGTTTGCAATGAGATATTTTGAGTGAGAGTGGGAAGGAAAGGAGAGAGAAATAGAGAGAAGAAGGGAGAGGGAGGAAGAGAGAAATAAAAAATGGAGGAGAGATGGGATTCATTAAAAATAGATAGATAGAAGGAGAAAGAGAGAGAGGGATAGGAAGAGAGAAATAGAGAGATGGAGGGAGAGAGAGAAACAATAGGAGAGGGGGGTAGAGAAGAACAAAGAGAGATGAAGGGAGGCAAACAAAGAAAGGGAAAGAGAGAGAGAAAGAGAGATGGGAAGAGAAATAGAGAGGGCAATAGATAAAAATAGAGAGGGAGAAAGAGAGATATACATAGATGAAAAGAGAGAGAAAAAGAGAGATAGAGGGGGAAAAATAGAGAATGAGAGAGAGGGAGAGAGAAATATCAAAGACAATGGGAGAATGAGACAGAAGGAAAAGAGAGAAAAAAAAGAGGGAGAGGGAAGAGAGAGAGATAAAGAGAAGAGGGGGGGAAACATTGATTTCCATTTCTTTGCTTCTAAAGTTACTTATTTTTTCTATTTAATTTTGTTTGTAAAGAGATGCGTTGAGTGAGAGTGGGAAGAGAAGGATACAGAAAAATAAAGAGAAGAAGGGAGGGGGAGGAAGAGAAAAAGGAGATAAACAAAAAATGAGGGAGAGAGGGGTTTCATAAAAATAGAAAGATGGAGAGAGAAAGAGAGAGAGGGATGGGAAGAGAGAAATGAGGGGAGAGAGAGAGGGGAGGGTAGAAAGGGAGAGAAATATGCAAACAATGAAAGGAAAAGAAAGACAGAGAGAAAGAGGAGCAGGGAGAGAAATAGAGAGGGGAAGAGAAAAGAAATGAAGGGAAATATAAGAATGGAGATCGAGAAAGATAAGTAGAGACTAAAATGGAGGAAGAGAAATAATGAGGGAAATAAAAGCATATTATTGTTTGCCGTAACATAGATGAAATGGAGAATGATGATGGTTGTGCCATTCAAGATCGTGAGGCATACCTCAATCAGCATGTCCCATATCCTTATACTCAATGCAAGCTAGCAATTCGACGAAAAGCGTTGCTTATCTATAAACCACGTGTGATGCTTCGGTAAGTTTCAATTGGACATCATTGACTAGGAAATCTCAAACTTTGAGCTAATGATAAGAAAAGTGTGTATCAATTATGCTTTACATTTTTTATGTAATTGAATATCACATACAACAATATTAGATGACCTCCAGAGCATGAATGAATGCTCAGAGTTGGTAGATTTAAAAATGGTCCACAAGGAGTCAAATCCAAGTGGAATGTGATAGTTATCAATTTTCTATGAGTTGTCATATTGGATCCTCACAAATCAACTATTTGTTGGATTTTATGCACATTTTCAAGAATGTAGGTAGCTTATTATTATGGAACCATATCACATGAAAGAGAGACATTGTAGGGAAATGAATGGATTTGAAGAAGGTAGGTAAGATGGAGGCGCTTTGCGAGCTTTAATGGTCACTTGAAACTACCTCCTACTCCTTGGGTCCTGTCCCACTAAAGAATAAGAGTGCATGGTGACGAAAATTATCACGTCTATCCACACCCCAATGAGTAAGATATATTTCCTCAGGTCTGATTTTTTCTAAAAATGACCAATTAACAGGACTAAAATCCCATGATTGGCATAAGATATACTAGGTTTGTCCTGGCATTGATAGTGAGTAACCTCAGTACTTCACTATTTTGTGTTGATTTGATGTTCGTAATGCTTTAAATTTCCAGTAGTTCATACTATCCATTGTGATTGCAGGTGATCTCCTTAAAAATATGCTCGTTGATTTATAGGCTCTCAAATTTAGTGCAATGGATCTCATAGAAGGAGATAAAAAAATCCTCTATTGAATCCACAAGTTGGTGGGAGAAATGAAGATGCTCATGATACAAACTCACCTCTTGGCACATCTTGTGGATGAAGTGGAGATTATGGGACCTATCTATACATAATGGATGTTCTTCTTAGAGTGCTTCATTAAAACCCTGAAAGCCTTGGTGCAAGAATGAGCTTGACCATAAGAAGGCAGCATGGCTAAAGGTTGGCTAGTGTTGGAGGCATTAATGCATATTTTGGAGTGGCGATCAACACGATGGATTCAGACAACATTATGCTATGGACACTGAATGATGATGATAGACTGATAGGAGATATGGTGGTTGGAAATGGGGTAGGAAAAATGATGGATGATGCCATGAAGGAGAAAGTAAATTATTTTTGTATGTTGCATCATGCATCTATGGAAAAGTGGTAGTAGGTACAAGCAGATTTGAAGAGAGCAAGAGGGAGCTCGATCAGAATTTTGATATAATACATGCCATCGACCAGTTTGATATCCCGAGGACATTGATAAGATATCGCGGTTTATATCTATATAGTGGTTGCATGAAGCTTTTAATCACAACTTCCACTACAAGGATACATGCGCATAGCGACAGAGGTTTCCAATGTAAATTAGCGACATCACTATTTGCATCACAAATGCAATGCAAATAGCAATGGTACTCAAGCAAAAAAAATGCGGGCCGAAACTTGAGCGCGTCATTTTGCACGAACGAACGAAAGGGAAAAAGAACTACATCTTGTGTTTGAGAGGGAGAGGAAGAGAACGAGAGAAAGAGGGAGAAGGAAAGATTCTCACCACCGCCACTGCCATTTGCGAAGAAGAGGAGGAAGTGTATGGAGAGGAGCCACCGTCGTGAAGAGGAGCTGCCGAATCCATCCTCGGGCCTTTGCACTGAGTGCATTGTTCCCTAGTGCTTTGTTTTTATTTTTCTCCTTTTCTTTTTCTTGTTTTTGTTGAAAATCATGTGTATTGAGAGAGGGAGAGAGGAAATGAGAGAGGGAGAGGAAGAGAGAAAAGGAAAGAAGGAACAAGAGAGAGGGAGAAAACATTAAATATAATAGAGAAAGAGAGAAAGAGAGAGAGAGGGAGGGAGAGAGGAGAATGAATGAATAAAAAACAAAGAGAGGGTAAGATCATGTTCTTTAATTTCTTCTTTTCTTGTTTGTAGTAGTAGTAGTAGTAGTATAGTAGTAGTAGTAGTTCTTTAATTTCTTCTTTTCTTGTTTGTAGTGGTAGTAGTAGTAGTTCTTTAATTTCTTCTTTTCTTGTTTGTAGTAGTAGTATTAATAGTGATAGTAGTAGTTGTTATTGTTTTTTTTTTTCTTCTTTTCTTGTTTATTGTTTATAGTAGTAGTAGTGGTAGTGGTAGTGGTAGTTCTTTAATTTCTTATTTTCTTATTTGTAGCAGTAGTAGTAGTGATAGTAGTAGTAGTAGTTGTTGTTATTATTGTTTTTCCTTCGTTTCTTGTTTATTGTAGTGGTAGTGGTAGTGGTAGTGGTAGTGGTAGTGGTAGTAGAGAGAGAGAGAGATGTTTTGTTAAAGGAAATGAGAGAGAGAGAGAGGAAGATAAAAAGAAAGAAGAGAGAGGGAATAAACATACAACATAATAAAGAAAGAGAAAAAGAGAGAGAGATAGAAGGAGAGAAGAGAATGAATGGATAAAAAACAAAGAGGGTAAGATCTTGTTCTTTAACATCTTCTTTTCTTGTTTGTAGTAGTAGTAGTAGTAGCAGTAGCAGTAGCAGTAGCAGTAGCAGTAGCAGTAGCAGTAGCAGTAGCAGTAGCAGTAGCAGGAGCAGCAACAGCAATAGCAGTAGCAGTAGTAGTAGTAGTAGTAGCAATAGCAGTAGCAGTAGTAGTAACAGCAGCAGCAATAGTAGCAGTAGCAGTAGCAGTAGCAGGAGGAGGAGGAGGAGGAGGAGGAGGAGGAGTAGCAGTAGCAGTAGCAGTAGCAGTAGCAGTAGCAGTAGCAGTAGCAGTAGCAGTAGCAGTAGCAGTAGCAGTAGTAGCAGTAGCAACAGCTGCAGGAGTAGCAGTAGTAGTTGCAGTAGCAGTAGCAGTAGCATCAGCAGTAGTCGCAGTAGCAGTAGTAGCAATAGTAGCAGTGGAGATGCACTTTGTCTCTTTCAATGTCCTTTGAAATGCATTTCAAGCAAGAACTTGCGCAAGGAGTAATGCACTTTATACAAGAATTTATGCAAGAATTTTTGGTAATTTACGATGCAGTTTCTAATTAATTTCACCTATTACGATGTCATCCTACAATGGAGATTATCTTGTTCGTTACATAGATCACAACTATGTTCATACCTAGGGAATTATCAAAATGCAATTAATGTGATGCATGTGAATATGATTCTTCACTGTGATGATTTTAACCTATGATTGAATAATAGAGCAACCTGGGTTTGGAGTGATACCATGATTCCCGTGGTATTGATGCCTGATGAACCGTTCGCAGTTGCGGTACCGCCTTGTTTCAAACCTGTATCTAGTAGCAGTAGCAGTAGTAACAGAGTAGCAGCAGTAGTAGTAGCAGCAGCAGTAGTAGCAGTAGTAGCAGTAGTAGCAATAGTAGCAGTAGTAGTGGTAGTAGTAGTGGTGGTGGCGAGGTTCGGTACAATACCACGGGATGGAAAACACTTCGACATACGTTAATTTGTGGGTGAGCGGAGACTTTACATACGTTAATTTTGTTGAGTTACAAGAGAAGAAATCCATTATTAAACAATTTAAGAAAGAAAAAAGAATGATAACAAAAATGAATTGTTTGTCGTAATGTAGGCCAAATGGAAAACGATGAAGGTCGTGAATATGTTCAAGATTGCGATGCATATCTTAATCAACGTGTCCCATGTCCTTGGTCTCAATGTAAGCTAGCAATTAGACGAAAACGCTGATTGTCTATAGAACACATACGACACTTCGGCAAGTTTCAATCGGAGATCATTGATTAGGCGATCTCAGATTTTGAGCAAATGGTAAGAAAAGTGTATATCAATCATGCATTGTATTCACAAGCTAATTGAATATCATATACAAAAACATTGGGTGTGGTTGGCAAATTTTCTATCCAGGGAGGTGACGCCTCATCCCAAGGAGGAGTGCACCCTTTGCGGCCAGTTAGAAGAGTTTGTGGGCGTGCGATGGATGGAGTGCTTGAGTCAGCAATGGATTTTTTTCAGCACTATCATAAAAAAAATTGTGCTTTTTCAATGTGTTTTATGATTTTTTTTCAGGTTATTGAAGTATCATATATTACCACTTGCAAATACCATGCCTGAGTCTCGTGATGATTGCGTGACATGTTTTATAAAAGCTTGGCATGGACTACAATAGCAT
The DNA here is from genome assembly GCF_053477565.2 of Lygodium microphyllum. Classification (NCBI taxonomy): domain Eukaryota; kingdom Viridiplantae; phylum Streptophyta; class Polypodiopsida; order Schizaeales; family Lygodiaceae; genus Lygodium; species Lygodium microphyllum. The sequence goes on from NC_141152.1 coordinate 77,233,189, forward strand.
CCATGCATGTATCAATGATTGTATACTGTTTCGAGGAGAATATGAGACTATGGAGACATGCCAAAGTGTGGTGCTCATAGGTATTGACAAAACTTGCAAGGGCAAACTATCTCTCAAAAATTTCTTAGACACTTTTCGCTTATCCCCCGCATAAACCACATGTTTCGTACGTCTAACATGGCGAGCTTGACAACATGACATGCACAGAATAGATCCACAAATGGAGTTCAACGAATATCAGTGGATTTACGTGCTCAATAGAATTTGATGTTGGTTCTAATTGTTGTTTTCTTGTAGAGTTTATTTGGGGCAAGAGGCAAAGGTGTTAATCTCTCTCTCTGTTTGGTTTTTTTTTGCTGATATCTTTTCAATGCAACACAATCTTAGTTCTAACCCTTGTTGTTGTTTTGTTGCAGAGATCATTTTGGGTGACATTGCATAAGTGCTTATCTCTCTCTCCCTCTCTCTTTCTCTGTGTATGTTTCCTCTTTTCTAATATTTTTTCAGTAAGTATATCTTCATGTAAATACTAGCTCTTGCAAAATTGTCTTTTGCAGAGATCAATTTGGGCAAGATTGGATAGGTGCTCATTTCTTTCTCTCTCTCGTGTACTCACACAAACTCCAATAGGGTTTGATGCTAGTTCTAACTTAAGGATCAATTGTTGTTGCAGCACTTAACACAAGGTAGAGCAAAGATTCTGTAGCTCAAGTAAATCTACCATATTTTGTGGTGCCAAAATATATTCATTTAATTAGTGACTTTTATATTTGATAGGATTGATGTTTTCTTATGTCCATCATTTGCAATGGGTTTTGATTAGCAATGATTCAATATTATCTTCAACAAATCATTTTATAGGTAAATTGGCCCATTTTTTATTGCTTCTATTCATGCAGCTATCTAGATATTTTTTGCTAAAAGGGATTTATACAAGTATTTTTGTTAAAAGGGATTCATGCTGGTGTTTTTTTGTACATGCAGGTATTGTACAAGGTTTAGGTGAAGCATATAATTCTCCATCAACTATTTTGATGTGGTGAGTGATTCCTTTGTGTTGGATGATATGGATCTGCTGGAAGTTGATAGTTCAAAAATCCTCTACTTTATTGGTCCTATGTGTCCATTTGGATCTCCATTCCAATTGGCAATGATCCATGAAACTCTTGTATCATATCATCCATATAACACACAATGTGTTGAGTCTTGGAATATCTTAGGTGTCAATCCAATGTGCCTATTAAGACTTGCATGCCATGTGGCTGCTATCCTTGTAACAACTACTCTATAATACCCACATTTCATACAATGTATTGAGTCAAATCAGACTCCTCTTCATTATAATAAAATTTATTTTGGCAAAATTCTCTGAGTATTCTTGTGCTATTCTTTTCATTATATTTCATGTAAATGGTATGATTAAAGTGATGTCTTGAAATTAAATCTATACTTTGTGTTGATGTATATATCCACATGTGTTTTGATATCAATGTTTATGTCTATTTACAAAATTGTAAACATCTCTTAATGCCATATTGAATTGTATGGCATATTGGTGATTACTAGACAGACTTAAAATGCTTATTATTTAGGGGTTAATACATACTTCTTTACATCTAGTGCAAAGGTTATAATGCCTAAGAGAAGAACAAGCATTCTCTCGATAGAAGTACAAATAGAAAAGATGAAGAAGGGAATTGGATCACTAATACGTATCATTGCTCGTCTTGGGTACATATGTGTCCAAGTATGAAGGGAGTTTTCAGGGTGAAAGCATCTGCAATTGCAGATGTATCAAAGCACTGGAAGGGTAATTTTTAGCTCTTAGACAAAGGAAAGTTGATTCTCGCCTTGTAACAGAGGCATTTGTATAACATGTATTCATGCAAAAACAAATACACATTGCGCCCACTGTGCCCTTTCAACGAAACATTGCAAACAGTAAGTATTTGCAGCTCATTGAGAATGAGAACTTTCATAATACTTATGTAACAACTTGTCTTGTATTTACAGAAGTATACCCTTCGGATTGCTGTGAGTGGCAAAATGTTGAGAGTTTCACTGGTTCTTTTAATTGTTACCACCTCGAAATTGGTAGATTGCTCTTTGAGAGGCGTACAACTAAGCAACTCGCAGAGGACCTTGTTTTTTTCTATGACTCCAAATACATATTACCCAGGGGAGTCGAGAATATGGAACCCTTGAGTATATGCACATATCGAAGCTCAATAGCATAGAATGGCCATTGCATAGTAGTGACATTTTGCACATCTATAGCACAAAAATTTCCATAGACATATTGAATTCTATGAAGCCAAGCACCAGTCAAAGAATGTACATCTAAGCTGGTTCATACCGATTGCAATTTTTGCACACATATTCAAGGAATGTAAGGGTTTGAGACGTACCAAAACCACGTGCATCATAAAAAATACATCACAAGACTATGTAACAAGGATTCTAGACAAAACTTGGATATCAAAAATAACTCACAGTCCTGACACAGTGGAGTGTCGAGTCACAACAAGGAATATGGCTTTCAGGTAAAAACTTTCTCTCTTAGTTGACTATTATCTTACTTTGGGATGAATCGGCTAACTTTCCTTTCCAATTACATGTAGTTTGTCGCACGACAAACTTTATGCCTAGTGTTCAAGTATCGTAGATGGAGGATGCTCAAGGGTAAATGGTTGTGCCTTGGTTAAGACATGTGTGAAAGTGTAGCTGTGGTGGATGTTACTATCATTTGTGAGGGTCGCGACACCCCAAGTGTCGCAAATGGAGGATGATTGGCCCTTGAGTATAATGCGCTAGGAAATTACAATGTTAATGCAGAATCCACCTGTTAGCTTCTAGTTTAAACTAGATGGTAGGAAAATTCAAAGCCAAGCTAAGGATACTGTTACCAATGGAAAGTGTGTGGCTCCACATATTTTAGAAATTGTAGAGTCTCCCTAAAAATCCCAACACCACAAGTTGTAATATCCGACACTTGTAAATTTTTAGATTTTTTTAGCCAATAGAATATTGTCGCTTACAAACTTGCAATATTTAAAAATTATGGTATTTATGCAAAATCATACACTTGTTATACACTTTCCACATCAACACATTTACATATGCATGTAAACTTTACAAAGATGTAAGTAAAGCCATAACTAAATATTGTATTCGAACAATCCTTAATGGTTTAAAACTTAAGGTTTTTAAGGTAGAACTAGTTTAGTTCTTGTTTCACTGTTTCATTTCACACTTTCTCTCTTCATCTCTTTATATCCACCACATCCCTCCTACCTGCTACGATGGATGCTCGCACACACTTTGATGAGTGGATCCACGAGACTATCTTTGCCAACCAGGGTAACGAGATATTCTAGGTTTTCTCTGTGAACTTCAACATTGAAAGCGTCCTCTCATCGCTGGATCCCCCCCCCCCCCCCTTCAGGTTTTGGAAGACTTTGTAAGCACCATTGCTACATGCACATACTCCATCGAGGGATCCGACATGACTTGGGTGCCTCTAGAACAGCTCATGGTATTTCAGGCATGAAAGAATCACCAAAATGTGGTGAGTAGGTGTCCGGCGACATTGAGCAGGAGGTTTATGCTATTTTGAGCATTTTACAAATACTTGAGACTTTAAGATCTCTTACACTTAAATGTTGCATGGTTCATGCAACATTGATATCTTGGAGTTTCTTTTGACCTGAGCTTGGGCTTTGCACTCTTGTGAGCATACACCTACTAGTGTCAGGTCTTGCTAGTGTTATGTATACTTTGTTCTATTGTCCAAGGGGTATGCCAACTCACTGACAAATGCTTTGGTGACATGTTTGGGTGTTTGCTCAGGGTCTTGATGACTGTGTGGTACTGATTTATGCCCGTTTATGGCTAGTCATGTCTTGGCTGTCATTTCTTGACTTTGTGTAGTGATTTGGTCAGCAATTGCCTCTCACAGTACCCTGCTGTCATTTATTATAGTAAGCATATAACTCGGGACTGACATGGATTTTTCATGTTGAAATATTCTAAAATGATGTACTTTCACTAGTACTTAGTGGGTAGCAGCTTTGCTTACACTTTTCTCTCCATTTTCTCTCAATTTTGGAGAATTTTTTGTCATTTTCTACATTAAACAACAAGTAGTTTTGAACTGTCTACAGTCTTCCAGCCTGCATTATGGCGAGTTTGTCCACTGATCATGCTATTTTCAATGTCACTAAGCTTGATGGTATGAATTACTCTTATTGGAAGAGCCAGATTTGGCAGGTGTTGGTGCAAAAATCGTAGATCAAACCATTGAGATTGAGAGGGCATCCGTCTACAACTATGCTAGATGAGGAATGGCTTGAGCTTGATGAGTTATGCAAGTCCACTATTGTATTATCTCTAACAGAATAGGTTCATTACAATGTATTTGAGGAAGAACAGAGTGCATGGTAGTTGTGGGATAAAATCAAGAATCTCTATGATAAGAAAAGTCCAGCGAGTCAGATGTATTTGTTGAAGCAGCTTATGGATCTGCACATGAAGGAGAATGTGACTATGTCTGCTCACTTGAGCCAGTTCCATGCTATACTCAAGAACTTGACTTCACAGGACATCACTTTTGCAGAGGATGTCACTCCTCTTTTCTTGCTTGGTACTCTTAATAAGTCATGGGATGTATTCTGCACTGCATTATGTGCCTCTACTACTACCTTGAAATTATCTGATGTTGAGAGTTCTCTTCTGTAGGAAGAGGTTAATCGTAAGAATTTGGATGCCTCTCGTGTATTGCATGCTATGACAGTTAGAGGCAGGAATGATAGGTATGGAAAGCATGGCAGTGGCACTGGCAGTGGCAGTGGCCGTGGACGGAATTCTCAAAAATCTCGGTCCAAGTCTCATGGAAAGTCACATAGCAAATCCTGTGGCAAGAATGCAGATGTTACTTGTCACCGTTGTGGGAAAAAGGGCCATATTAGGCCACAATGTCATGAACTGCGCAATGAAAGGCGCAAAGATAAGGGAAAAGACAAAGTACATGATAACTCTTCTGATCGCAGCATAGTGCCTGCAAATTCGAGTGTTAAAATTGAAGAGATCAATGTCATGTAACCTGAGGAGATTGATGATGATGATTATATCCTTGCAACTTCTTCTAGTGCTTCACAGATGATAGAGATACACTCTATGTATGCACAGTGTTGGCTCTTGGACTCAGATGCATCCTTTCATGTGACACATTGCAGAGATTGGTTTCATTCATATCGTACTGTTTCAGGTTTTGTGTGCTTGGGTGATGACAGCTCTCTTGATATTGTGGCCATTGGTGATGTTAGGCTGCAGTTTTCTTCTGGCAGCAATTTTGTTATGCAAGATGTGCGTCATGTACTTGCTTTGACACGTAGTCTCCTATTAGTTGGGCAGCTTGATTACACGGGTTATCGTGTATCTTTTGAAGACTCTACATGGAAGGTCACTCGTGGCAGACTTGTGATTGCGAGAGGTGCCAAGGCTAGCAACCTCTATTCCTTGATTGTATACACTTCTTTCCTTGATCATGTTTTGTCTGTGGTGGGTTCTATCCCCCATGTATCTCTTTGGCATGCCCGTTTGGGCCATATGTCTTTGAAGGGAATGAAAATTCTTTCTGGTTTATAGTACTTTACCACCCCTTGATTATGCATGTTTTGATTCATGTGAGCATTGTCTTTATGGCTGGCAGACTAGGTCTACGCATAAGAAGTCTGGTAGGCCACGCATGATGAGCCCTTGGCATTGGTACATTCGGATGTCTGTGGGCCCACGCCTTGTCAATCTATGGGTGGTGCAAAGTATTTTGTTACTTTCATAGGTGATTTTTCACGGAAAGTTTGGGCTTATCCTATTAAGCTAAAATCTGATGTCTTGGCTATGTTTCAGAGATGCCTTGCATTGGTTGAGAACCAGTCTGGGTATAGGCTAAAATGCCTAAGGACAGATAATGGGGATGAGTATGTCTCATGTGCTTTTGAGCAGTTATGTGATGAGAGGGGTATTAAGCGTCAATTGACCGTCCCCCTACATCCTCCCCGAATGGTTTGGCTGAGCGGATGAATAGAACCATCCAGGAGCATGTACGCAGTATGCTTAACCATGCAGGCCTACCACAGAGATTTTGGACTGATGCAATTAATACAACTGTGCATGTCATAAACAAATCACCTTCCAGTGATTTGGATTTCCAAGTTGCAGAGGAGGTATGGACTGGAAAACCTCCCTCTTATGCGCATCTTCATGTCTTTGGATGTGAGGCATTTTGCCATGTGCCCAAGGACAAAAGAAGTAAGCTAGATCCTAAGAGTGTCAAATGCACTTTCCTTGGTTATGGGGATGCAGGCAAGATGGGTTACCATCTCTAGGATCCACAGGCGCGGTGTCGTATTGCTGCGCATTCGAGGTGTGAAAACCACCCAAAAGTTGTGTGTGTGATTTGATACTTTGTACATACTTAGTCATTATGTTTGCTCTTTTATTTTACGTGGGTAATATAGTGAAGAGGGGTTTGAAGCAAGAGGAACCATTGATTTCTTACAGCTTGAAGCAAGCAGGGCTCCCTCCCTGTGTATGCTAACCAGTACCCATCATACCAGGTTCTCTCACTTAGTGAGCTGGGCATGCACAACAGCAATAGAGACATGTGAATGACAACACCAGCTGCTCCCTTCCATCATCAAAGCTTTCACATTTCTGTCCACCCATCATGATGAACAATTCCAGATTCATTAAGTGTGTGACTGTGGGAGATGGGGCAGTAGGCAAGACCTGCCTTCTTGTTTGACAATTTCAGTGCCAATGTTATTGTTGATGGATTTACCGTCAAACTTGGACTCTGGGATACAGCAGGCCAAGAAGATTATAACAGGTTGCAGAACCAAACTTGATCTAAGAGATGACAAACAATTCTTTATGGACCATCCTGGTGCTGTCCCTATGCTCTTGGAGAGGAACTTCAGAAGCAGATAGAAGCTGCTGTCTATATTGAATGCAGTTCAAAAACACAACAGAATGTGAAGGCTATTTTTGATGCTGCAATCAGGGTTGTGCTACAACCTCCAAGGCAAAGGAAGAGGAAACAGAAAATCGCATCAGAAAAATTGTGGGGTTATGTAATAGGTATGCTCATATGGGCATTTGGAAACATCAGAGTTTCTCTAAACATATGTCATGGTAGTCAAGTCATACTGCATTTTGGTATAATGCTTCTCCCAGGCTGAAATAGTCTTCTACTGTATGATGCTGACACTCGATTGGTGACCTTAAGTTATGTGTACACCATTCGCACGGTTCACTATGGAAGTAGTCTGAAGAGTTGTGAGCAGCACTGCTTTTCAGATAACCGATGGCTATGAACTTCTAACTGAAGATTAGGCGAATGCAAAAGGAATGTGAGTGCAAGCTTTGACCGGATTCAAAATGGGGAGTACATCATCTCTGCAGGGTATGATTGCAATCTGCAAACCATAAAGGAAAGTACATCAGACAGCCGAAAATAAGCTGGATCTTGTCGTTGATAAAGTACTTATGTTTGAGAAGATCACTCAGTGGGGCAGGTGAAAGAAAGGTAGCATTGAATCTATTGGAAAAGTCATTGCATCAGTTAGAGAAGCCCAATGACATCTCTGCACTGTTACTAGCTGCCAAACTTTCTGTTGACAAGGTAGATTCTGCTGGTGATGGGATCAAACTTGCAAAAAGAGCATTGGTAAATATGAGAGAAGAGTCTCATTTTGGCAAATGTGTTGTGTATCACATATTAGAAGTTGCCATGGGCAAGCAAGCAAGAATTGCTTCTTTAAACACTCAGAGGACTGGCTTACAAACAGAGGCTTTAAAGGCATTGCATGAGTCTGTAATCTGTGGAGTTACTGCTAGAGCTTTGGAAACAAGCAGGTCTTTACCATGAGGCAATGTCTGCTTACAGACATGCACTGTTACATCAATGGAATTTGAATCCAAAGTGCTGTGCACGTATTCAGAAAGAGTTTGTCCTTTTACTGCTGTATGGAGGCATAAAAGTAGGAACCTGCCGAACAAGAGCTAAAAGGGGAGGACGCAAGCAACGGTGGGGAAAAAAAGAGATTTCAGAGGAGAAAAAGCAAAGGAGACAGAGATATATGTCGACTTTTTTATGTGAGATGGGAAGAGAATCACGAAGGGGGCGTAGGGAATTTCGGAATTGGGAGGCTAATTAGCTGATTCGAGAGCTATTTATGGCCACGAATTGGAATGCCGTTAGAGGTTTTTTTGACAGGCGAAGCCTTTCACAATTGTGGGAGCAACAAGAAAAATCAGCGGAATTTTTCTGCACTCGTTCACAAATCGTCGTCTGCTCTGGAAAAAACGGAAGAGAGGAAGAGAAGAGGATCGGCGGTCAGGGATTTGGCAGAGGGAACCCAATTATCGAATTAGCACCACTGATTTGTTCTCTCTTTCAGTTACCTTCTTCGTCGATTCTCTTGCATATTGTGTCACGAGGCCTGTAACTACATGAAGTTTGCTACCATTGAATCGATTGTTCAACCAATGCCCCGTCAAGATTCTTCAGTCGGGTATTTCCTAACGCACATGATTGAGTTCATAGGATCCCATGCCTTGAACCTTAAACTTTCCTTAGCATCCATGCCTTGAATTGCAAAGATACGGTGTTTCATGGGGACAAAGAAGCATGAAGTCTACGGGTGTGAAACACAGGAGCAACACAGAAACCCCAGAAACGTACTCAAATCTGCAAAGGATGTTCTTTCTTCAAATGTAGTAGTAACAGCTCAAGAGCTAGAAGATGCTGGAATACACCCTCATAATAGTTTTGACTTCAAGAGAATACAGTTTCTGGAAAAGTATCCGAAAGGCCAGGTTAGAGGAAGGTATTGGAAGCATCTAAAGCAAATGCTTCAAACTGAGAACTACTATCTCTATCCTGCTGAAGAACCAAACTATATGAATATTGAATATTGAAGCTCCTCCATCCTTGTATCCAGCCAAGAGATACTGTGATGTCTCAGGATTTGAAGCCGTACAAAGATCCTATAACAAAGTTGCACTTTGCAAATGCTGACATATTCAAGCATATCAGATCACTTCCTAATG